>NW_028248739.1:0-472800 GCF_964263255.1 Lissotriton vulgaris
TGGCATTAAAGGTTCATTCTTGAGATGGATAAAGGCCCTCTATGATAAGTATGTTATGCCGGGATAAAGTCGGGTGTATTTCCTATCCTGCGTGGTACCCGCCAAGGGTGCCCCTGTCGCCATTATTATTTGCTTTATCTATCGAACCATTTTTAGTGGCATTACAAAATATTCCGTGTATAGCACCGTTCTTATCTGGCTCAGACACTCTTAAAATGATGGTATATGCAGACGATATCTCGGTTTACTCTAAAGACAAGAGGCAATGACAGGGATTATTATGGAGGCTAGGATATTTGGTTTAGTCTCTGGTTACAGGCTGAACACTAATAAGACGCAAATCGTAATGAACTATAAGCCAAAGGACCCAATTCAGGGAGTGTGTAAAACTGCTATTTATTTGGAAGTAAAAATCTCTGCTTGTCCAGAAGAGATAACCAAGATGAATTAGGAACTACTGCTAAAAGACACAACTATTACTTTAAAAAAATGGCATAAGGTTCCACTCAGTTTAATTGGCAAAATTAATTTAATAAAAATGAAGATTCTTCAGAAATGTATCTATTTCGATCTATCCCACTACACATTAATAATCTTTTTTTTAAACGCCTAGATGGCATATTAAGCAGTTTCATTTGGGATTAAAAAAAGGACGCAGAGCAATTGAAATACTTAAATTACCTTATGGAAAAGGCGCTCTTGATTTTCCTGATTTTAAAGCATACTTTTGGTCGACATTTATAGGACGCATTCGTAGCTTGATACATCCTAACAAGGAACCTTTCTTTTATTATGCATTTATGTTAGGAACAGAATTCAAAATGTTTTTACCCGCATTAACGACCCGAACTACTTCAAGCGGGTTAAACTTAAGATTGCACGAGACATAGCATACATCTGGAGAGCTATTGTCAGTAAATTTCAATTATCGTTCACTCTAGGCTACCTTTATGGAACAACCCAGCTTTCCCAGGAATTTTCCACGATGGGAGTGGGAGACAATGTGCACAATTGGGTATTGAAAATGTAGGCGATTTATACGACAGTACTGAGTTCTCATCGTTTGGGAGACTCCAACTTCTCCACAATGTTATGGAGAGTATGCGCTTAAAATACTATCAAATTTGAGACTATTTTATACGTAGCCTTAAAATAACTGAATTGACGGAATCCAGCATATGGGAATGTATTTATTTAGCTAAAGATAGATCATTGATCAGCTTTGCATATAAAAGATTTAACTCTCAGAAAGACGTGACTTTGGGAAACTAACTACACGCTGGAGCCAGAAACTGGGGTCTAACGTCTCTGCTTATTTTATATCTTCTGCACTAGATATTATTCGTAAATCAGTATATTCATCTAGCTTAAGGCTACAATCATACCGAACTATCTGCTCTCTTTATTATACACCTGCTCTTATATCGAAATGGGCGACAAGCAACTTAAGTAGTGATCGGACTAGATGCCCAAAATGTGATTTATATGCAGAAGATTTAGCGCATATGTTTTGCTCATTTCTATCATTACTAACATTTTGGGGAGGATTGGAAAGGACGGTGTCTCATAAACTTAATAGATCTATTTAATTCACGGTCATGGATATATTACTGGGCCCTCAATCATGTGACTATAGCTCGAGAGAACTTATCAGTATTATACTGGCTTGTGCCAGGTTAGCTATTGCTCGAGCATAGATCGCACAGGATCCACCATTGATGGCAGATTGGTGGGCAATAGTAATAGATACATCTAACACGGAATATGCACTAGCTAAAATCAGGGGTGTAAAAGCATAATTTAAATTAGGAAACATTTGGGGAGAATTTATCTAGGAATGTGTTAACGAATTTGTTTAGTTGCTTATAGAATGCTATGTTTACTTAAAATGGATTTTGAGCTTTTACACGGAAGGTTATTCCCCTTGCGCCTGCATTTACAAAATGTATTAACTTCTATTGGTTGCCATAATTGTCGGATTCTTTTTTTTTGTATGGTGAGTTTGTTCTTTTATTTGCTGTTACTCTGTCCTCATGTCGTTAATAAAATTATTTAGGAAAAAAAATAAAAAATAATACCTTGAGAACACATATCATCTAATAATTTATTTAAATCTTCCCTTGCAGAAAGTGGAACAGGTCTTACTTTTTGTATCACAGGAACGGCATTACTTTTCAACTTAATAGTATGTTGAAATTCTTTAACCATTCCAATCTTTTTTGAAAAAACTTCTGGAAATTTAGAACGCAGGTTCTGTATAAACCCATCATGTACACTGGTTTCTTGCACTGCAAGCACTGGCATATCACCTAGAATAACAGGTTCAGCATGCCCAGGTTGGAGTATAATACCTAGCTTAGCTTGATCTTGCCAACCCAAAATATCACGTCCATTGACTGCAACTTACATTTTTGTAAAAATATTCCTTCCTTTAAATTTAATGCTGTCATCGAAGTAACCTTTCATGATTATATCGTACTCACCAAATGCCTTGGGATTTATTTTGGTGGACTTCAATAGTTTTTCAGACCAGAACTTATTGAACGTATTTTCAGCTAGGATGGTAATGGGAGACCCTGAATCAGCCATTATATCAAGGTCAATCACACCAATTTGAACTTCACAGATGGGACCTTTACACCTTTTTTCAAAATCCCCTAAAGCATTAACTTCAACAGATAATGAAACATTACTAATTTCTTGTGCAATAATATAATTTTCAACGTCAGGTTGACTAACTTTGACCTTTGTTTTGTTAGAATTACATACAGTGTTAAAAATTTCCTTTTTTTGCAATAGTTGCATCTTTTACCTAGAGCTGGACAATTCGGATAATTACTTATATGAAACCTTGAACCACACCTGTAGCATGCCCCTCCAATCCTCTTTTCACCTGTTTTCCTTTGTATGTTCTTGTGCGAAATCAAATTAACCTCAGGTTCATTAGTATTAGACACCGCATTGACTTGTGCAACTTTATAATTATCTGAGGAAATTGTTGTAAAATATTCAGTTAAAATTGTAGATGATACAACAGAGCGTTCAATACTTCTGGCTATATCCATAACTTCATTAAGAGATGGATTTTTTCATGTTAAAATACGTTCTTGAATCTTATCGAAACAATTAAAAATTAATTGAGCACGCAAGGAAGTATCTAGATAATTACCAAAAACACATTTTGAGGCTAAAACAAGTAAAAAAGCGAAATAATCTTCAATAGATTTTTCAGACATCTGTTTACGTTTAAAAAATTTGTGTCTCTCAACCATGACTGATGGTTCATCAACATACTGTTTACCAATTCGTGCTAAAGCTACTTTGAAAACATCCCAATTTTCATCTCCAGAAGATGCAGGAACAACTGGTAAATTATCAAAAATTTCTTGACCGGCACTGCCTAAATAGTTGAATAATAAAACTTTCTTCCTTGAGGCTGAGAATTTACTAGCATCAATGGCTTCAAGATCATTTTCAATTACCCTGAACCATTTATGCCATGGTGTAACTGGTTTGCCAGCAATCTCAGGAAATGAAGGTGGTTGCAAGACCGTGTTAGCAGACGCCATGTAAAAAAAAAAATCAATGTGTGCTTATCACAGAATATAATATAAGCACAATATGAAATAAAACACAAAGAGAATAAGGAAACAGTAAATTGTGCATTCTGAAGCAAAATTATGAAAAGCGATGAAAATATGTTCCAATATAAGTAATTCTGGTTGTAGGCGGTAGAATAAAGTTTTTCCCAAAATTATTTTGAAGGAAAAACAACGTAAAAACCAGAAAAGCCAATGGAGTTTATCCCAATTAGTAGAGATGGCTGCCAAACCGGCTTGACGTGCTTTTGAAGGTAAGTAGGGGTTGTTTCTGATGTGTTAGATAGTGTGATGACATGCACGCTCCACTCGCTTAACTCGCATTTGAATGCAGGACAAAGGAGAGAATCCAGACATCTGCAAACAATGGACACTTCGAGCGTAGATAAGGCAAGCGCAAGAGTCTTTTTTTTTTTTAAGGATGGTATAACCTTCTTGACTGCCCCTCCAGGAGCCATTGAGTGGAGTGACAAGATACTCCCGGGAACCACCACTGCAGCTCTTAGCACCGGAGAGCTGGGACGGGGACCACAGACTTATTTCTCTCACAACCCCTCCACCCCCCTAAAACAACAGCGTGTTCCGCCTGACAATCTGGAGTCAGTGATCTAATTAAAATGTATTTGTTTGTTTGTAGATTTGGACGGCTAGAGGAGTTGGTTATTGGGAGTTAAAGTTGTGAGTCCAAGGGTCATAACATAATTCCATTCTGACTATGTGACCGGGTCGAACACTGATACGCAGGATTGAGGGAGGGGTGACATTCCTTCTATCGTTATGGCACCCACAACCACCTCCAATAAGGAGATAAAATTCCTGTCCTGAAATATCGACGAGCCGACAGCCGGTTCTCCAGAAACTTTCGGGACAGCTCCCGCAAAGACTTCAGGTTCTTGGCCTGACAGTCGGAGCACGACTTCGGGTCATGGTTGCGCTCCAGGCACCAGAGGCACACGAAGTGCGGATCCATGACGGACATCAGCTTGTGACCGGAGTCACAAGGCTTGAATACGGTTCAGTGTAGGGACATCCCTTGTGCACCAGGAGTCAAAGACTCGAAAAATGCGTTGACAAAAGTCGAAAAAGGTTAGTCAAAAAGTCCCTAAGGGGCAACCTCTCTCTGGATCTGGCTAGGCTGGCGCGGCAAAAGAAAGAACTGACGTCAACAAGCAGGGGCGGTGTCCAAGTAGACACTGCGATGTCATTCTGGTGACCACGACGAACGTGGAGTCGACCAACGCCATCTAACGACACGCAGGGGTACTGCTAAAGAAAAAATCTCCGGATCTAGTCTGACGCCCGGGGGTAATTAAAAAGGTAAGGAATCTTTAACTATAGTCTCTTTCAGATTCATATAATATCAGAAGAGGATAGGGGTTCATATGTACACAATTTATATGGTTCTACCCCATCAAATGTACAAGAAAGTAGGCATATAGCTGATAAAGACAATTTAAGTAAAACAAAATTAAGAAATAATATCAACTTTTCAAATAATTAGGCCCGCCTGACCAACAATAGTCTAGCAAATATTATAAAAACTAATACAAACTGATGGGCAGAAAACCTCAAGCTCCTACTTCAATGGATAGCAGAAACAGGCAATATCTGATTTATGGAGGAGTTCAGTAATTAAACCACTAGTAAAGAAAGGTAAATGGGAGAATTACAACTGTAGGCTAGTCAGCCTTTTTGAAGATTCTGCAAAGATTGTCTTCAGAACTCTGCTCTCCAATTTTGAGGATTTGGTATTGAAAACAATCTTCTGCCTTAAGAAAAGGGAGGGTTTCAAGCAGGGCACTCCAAAATCGATCACTGTTTTGCCATGTGGGCAAATATAAAAAAAGTCCCTGGAAATAAATCAGAGGCTGTGTTGTTGCTTTGTGGACTTCTGCATAACATTTGATATAGTAGATAAAAGGAGTTTATTGGGGAAACTTGGAATATACTGAGGGGTCGAATGTCCTTAATTCAAAGAACTGTATAAACTAAATTGGAATCAAGTGCAAATGGGCTCCTCTGGTTGCCATACTGAAAAGGTAAACATACAAAATATATTTAGTCAAGGATGTTTCATAGCCCAGATAATTTTTAGTTTATATATGGCTGATTTACCAAGTATTTTAAATAATTAAAACTTTTCTCCAACAATGGGAATAGTCCACATATCCTGTTTAGTGCATTAGATTCTACTCCAAGTAGTCTTAAGAAGACACTCAATGCTGTAACTGAGTATTGCAAGACAAACAATCTAAAGGTAAAAAAAGAAAAAAAAAATCAAAGGGGTTAATTTAGATTTTGGCAGATGGGTTACTTTGTCACAACATTGTGCGGATATCCCGTTGGCTCAAAAATAAATCCCATAGAATATTATGAGATTTATATACAAGATTTTCCACACGTGCGCAGGAGGGAGTTTGAGGGTTTTCTACAGAAATATGTTTATCCCTGATGAAGCCCTCTTGGATGGACGTAATTCTTTGGCTGGATTTTTGTATGTGAAGAATAAAAGTCAAGATTATGGCTCTCATGTAGCTATGGATTGAATGAAGAACTTTCAATCTTTACGGATGGATTGATGATTAATTCAATAATCATATAATTAAATCACCCAAGTATTCTATTGAAATTTAGCAGCGCTCCCTGAATTGTTGAGAATCCCTTAATGCTTAAACCACTTCAACATTAGGAGCTCCCAAAAAATAATCAGAGAATGTATCTGTACACCTGCTTCCTAACTTCCAAACCTCTGACCTCCGATACTCATGAACTGACCATCTTCAAACTGCATTTGCTATTTCTGGTATTATCTGAGATTTTCTGACCTTCTTCACTCTACTTTGTGAAAATATTCACATTCCAAACTGAATATGCCATTTGAGATATAAAACACAAAATACATTTGAACATAGGGCCTGATTTAGAGTTTGGAGGATTGAATACTGCTTCACTTACGTGATGGATATGCTGCCCGCAGAGGTACACATGAATTATATGCTATGGCACTTGTAACACAGCAGATAGAATACTCATCAGGTTTGTGTCAGAGTATCCCATCTGCCAAACGAATTCGAGTTCTAAGTAATTAAATACGTTCATGAACAATTCTTTAAAATAAGGCACTCCAGGTTAGTTAGGGAACATAGTCGGACACTGGAGGAGCCCAGGATGCCACTCCACAAGATGTGAGTTGCATACACGTATGCCACTCGCACATCCTGTTTTCGCAAGTTCCTTTTTTTTAGTCACCTTAATAATCTTCATATTTTACTGATTTCCAATAACTCGCATTGAATTAAATGTTCTCACACTGATGCTGCTCATGAACACACAAGGACAATTTTTTCCCCCCTGGATTAACCCACAATCTCTACAAAAATACAAAAGGGAAGAGTAGGAATTAAAATGTAACAGAGATGACAGCATATGAGAGATATGCATAAAGGGTGGTATGTCCACAAAACATTAATGAGAAATTCAGCAGTGATAAGGAGCCAGCAGAGTTGGTGCAGATAAGGAAATTGTTCATGAAAGCAAAATGAATGCACACTGGTGAATTAAGAATCATATCGGTGGGTGTGGCCATGATGTTACAGTGAGCAGTTGCCCTTCCCGGAGTGCTTGCGGTGTGCACCCGGCCTGAGCCCTGCAGCATACCCTGAAGTGGGCGCCTTACCCTTCTGAACACCGGTACTGTGATCTGAGGAGCTGCTGAATATAGATGCGGTGGAGAAACACGCAGACACCCCGCCTTTGGCTTGCTGGAGGCTGGGACGCACTTGAAACAACAGCGATAGTCCTACAAAATGAATGGTTTTATTCCACCGCATTGCCTACCTCAGTATTTCATCGATCGATATTTGTGTCTGTTTTTGTTATTCTTTCACTTATGTATTTGATATGTAACTGTATGTAATTTATGTTATAGACCACTGATTGTATAACTAATATATAAAAAAAATAAGAAAAGAGATAAAAACTATTTTTATACACAAGAATATATGTAATAAAAACAAAAAATAACAAAATATTCTGGTTTGTCCACTTATGATTGAAAGTCGCTTGACAAATTTTGAACATGGATTAAGTAAGAGCTTTGCTCTCACTTTTTTCCTACCTATTCACTAAAGCATACCTCTTGACCTCCATATGTACTTTCAAGACGAGGTGTAGGGACAAAATAAAATCTGATCTTGCTAAAGGGCTTCACACCCTGAAAGAGTAATTGAAATCGAGTGCAAAGATTTTATGCAGACCAACACAGACTCCTATGAAACTAGAGCCCTAGACGTAGAATCAGAGGTGGAGAGCTTGCAACGCTTAGTAGAAGCAGCTAAGTCCCCACAGAATGATCTGTGTACAATGAAGACCTAGATAACACATCCAAGTGAGAAAACATTTCCTTGTGCCTTCATAGCGGTCCACCATGGTGAGGTGAAATTCAAAAAGGTCCATTGTGTAGGCCAGATGAGAATTGGAGGAACACAGGTTATGGGGATACAATGAAGAAAATTCATAGCTTTAAAACCAAAGAGCATGCTATACGAGTGGTGAGATCTACTGATCTATTCCAGAACTTCCAAGGCCAGCTGTGCCAGGCTATAACCCGGTGGACACTCCAGTAAAAGATCAGGTTTCACCCCATCACCAAGATATTGCAGAAGGGAACATTAGGTACAAGTGGTCTTTTCCCTGTGGCATAGCTTTTGAGTACGCTGAAAGAACGAGTTACCTACCTTCGGTAACAATGTATCTGATAGAGACATAGTCTAGCCGCAGATTCCTTAACTTAGAATATCCCCAGGTGTCAGACTGGATCTGGAAAACTTTCCGCTGCAGCACCTTTGCGCGCTGGTGGGCAGCACCGCACAACTCCACCCTGACGTCGTCCACAGACATAACGTCAGCAGAGCCATATATGCCCCTCCCAGCGCGCTGACGTCAGTTTTCTCATTTTCCGCTTCCAACACGGATCCTAGAAAACCAGCAATTCCCTGGCCTGGTTTTAGGCCTTCTCTACACCTTAGAGTGTCGCCGGAACAGTGTGCTATGCCGTCAGGCTTTAAGGCTTGTGAAGCCTGTGCGCGTTAGATGTCTGGCACTGACCCGCACCTCATCTGTATGTGGTGCCTCAGTGTGCACCACGACTCCAAGCAGTGTGACGCCTGTCAGAGGATGAAGCCCAAGTACCTGAGGGAGCGGATGTCCGGTCCAGCACCTTCGCTCTCCCTCTCAAAATTGGGCAAGTTCCAGAGGTCGTTCCTGCGAATGTCGTCCAAAGGCAGGTAAGCGCAAGCACAAGTGTCAAGCACGGAGGTCCTCATCCCATGCGCTTAGTGCTGGCGCCCCATCCTCTCACTCCATGCCAGGTAAGGGCGCCCGGCAGTCGGTTCCTCCATACCCTTCCTTGCCAGGGGTTGGAGCGACGCATGCCCAAATGAAGGCTTATTTTATAGCACTCCAGTCTTACTTTGGATCAACCCCTCTCCCTGGTCCCAAAGAGGTGGTGGGCACTCATGTCGGGTTCACGCGGGCGGATTCTTCCTCGGCACCGGCTGTGTGCATCGACTCCGCTTCCGGAGCCGATAAGACACCTACGGGGCACGGCCCAGTGGGTCCTCCCAGTCGCCCGTCCAGGCCACCCACTCAGTCATCCCATAGCTCTGAGCGGCTTCCTGCACTGCAGTCGGGGGCGGCGCCGGCCCAGACGCCCGGCTCGGCGCCCGGCTTGCCCAAATGTGAACAGAGGTGCTGCTGCGGAAAGTTTTCTGGATCCAGTCGAACGCCTGGGGATATTCTTAGGTAAGGAATGTGCGGCTAGACGTCTCTATCAGATAAGCGAGCCACTTCCCTGAAAGAGAGGAAGCAGAAAAGGTCCTTTGTCTCACATTGCAGAAGGGGGAAAACAGGAGGTATACCTCAGATGACAAATACATTGGAATAGCTGAGTGGGGGCTCAGGGACTTGACAGAAGATGGTTAGAGATTGTGTCAGATGGAGAAGAGACAGCACCAAGTATGACTAAATATACTGGGCTCGGTGGTAACTAACACAAAGCTATCTGAGACTTGACTCTATGATGGTGGGGGTAGGCCTACAACAAAGCTCTGCCTCTAAATAAAACTCTAATGTGCTGCATCCTAAAATCAGCAGTGACTGCACAGGATCCAAAACGAAACCCCGGTTTCCAAACGTACTCTTAAATGCTCACGCCAGAGGCACTGGGAGGGCAACACTTAAGTCGGTTTCACCAGCATGAGGATGACAGACCTGCAGGCCTGTCACTGAGGCTCCCAGTCCTTGAGAAATCCCCTCAAAGACTAATGTCTCCTACACTTTCATCTGTTGTAGACACTTCTACATGGTGATTTAATGTTATCTGTACTGCTGTTCCTGTTCATTGTGTTGCTTTTTGGAGGGTGGAGCAGACACTTACAGCCCATAACCTGTGGAGCTTAAACAACACATAGGATGGGACAACTAAGAGTTGCCTCTACCTTAGAAACCCAATCCTCTAACTTAGTCATTGTTTAATGTTATGCTTAAAGGATATGGAAAAGCCCTCTGGTAGCGGGTTCAGTTCTAGTCTCACTGTCCAAGTCCACTACCTCAACAGTTTTGGGGCTGCGATCAAGTTCTCCCTTTGACACTACTGCCTCTCTATCAAGGTCTGCCTCAGCCACTAACCTGGTCCATGGGAAACCATTCTCATCTGCAGACCTTATCTAGGAGAGTTAACGCTAGACTACCCACAGACGCATCACAGCAAGCAAATAGCATCGTGGCCCATAAGGGGATGTACTCCCAGTCACACGCTTACAATACCTTCTATTGCCGATTTACTTTTTCCTGGCGCTTTTTCTCTTAAAACTTTCAAAACTTCCAATCTATGGTTACCCTTATTGAATTTGGGTCGTTTTGGTGTCATTGTATTTATTACGTTTTCCTCTATTCTTATAAATTGGAGTGGGATTTTTATTGTGTTTTTCACATTTTCACTTATTTGGTACTTCAAAATGTTTTACACATTTTGTGGGTTTTGTGCAGTAGCTACCAGGGGTTGAGCTCGGGTTTAAATTACGGAAACATTTGTCTGGGACTAACAGGTTAGTGACTTTGGAGGGCTACCATCCACTCCAATTAAGAATTCACTCTACAAAATCCTTGTACAATTGTCTCTTCAAATAGACAGACTATGGGCACATATGGAGAGATCACTCAAAGGTAAACCTCTGTGGGAGCTGGCTTTGAATCCTAAACTAGATAGACCCACTTATGTGTACTTGAGCACCCACATCAAACACTACTCTTCTGACTTGGGATAGCATTTGTGATGGCTCATGCCTCATCACCTTCCCACTAACCCATACATCCATTCACAACAAGCCATCCTTCACCATAGGACCCCAGGCAATAGACTTTCATTGCTGAATGCATGTGGATTGCACCATGATCACAGAATTCTTTTGAGAGAGGCAAATTATATAATTCATGAGATGTAAACAGATCTACAGCTCAGAGGAGATCAAACGTTTTCACTATGTCTAAATTAAACACTGCATTAAACCCGGCCGCGAAAACAGCAGCTATAAGGGAACTTATCCTCTTCAAAAAATTGAGTGAATGAGCAGCGGGCTTGAGGGCAACAGTCTCCGATATTTTTCAAGTACTGGTGGAGACTTCCTTGTCCACAGAGGGAGAAAACATTGAGAGAGGGAGGGGCATACCTGGTAGTGATATATTGAATAGATATCGGGAGCAGCTTCTGCAGGATATTAAGAAATGCTCGGCTAGCACTCGAGGCAAAGAAGCATAGTACAATGTAATGTACAACTAGTATCTCCACCCAGTGAGACTACACAAGATAATTCCCAGGACTGCCCAACACTGTTGGCAAGACTTTGGTCTGATGGGGGATTTTCAACATAAGTGGAGAGCTAGCTCTTTTATTATACCCTATGGGGGAATACGTCTGGTAGCTATTAAGGACATCTTGTGCTATCCCAACTCAGACAATATTTCATATATTCTCCTGGGATTCCGCACCCCACTCTTAAAATACCAACCGAAACCTGATACAATCTTGATGTGGTGGCCTAGGGGAAGTAAAACTTACGTAGGCTTCCAAACAGAAGAGAACAACAGTCCTGATTTTTGAGCTGTGGCATGGATGGCTTTGAAATCTGAAGGCCATGAAGAGATTCACTTGTGCTCTCCAGAGCGAACATAACGATTGACTCCACATGGAGCCTACTGCTCTCATATCTTTCTCTGGTTACTTCCATGCTGGTCGACTCACCACATTTAAAAAACCTAAATCTATTTACCAATTAAACTGGGGATGCAGTTGTTGTAGGAGGTCAGATCGCTTGCAAATAAGTTACTTTTTAAAATGTATTTATTTTCTTTTTCAACAACAATACAGTGCATAGTTGACATGATATACGCTGACAAAGTACAGAGTTCACAAGTGCCCTGAGAGCATAACAATAGTCAGGGTAGATTACAAAAATACATTAATGGGTGTACAGCCTGAGGCAGACACACTCCTATCATAGGCAACTTAACTTCCACACCAGCCATCCCCAGAGGCCCAGTAGACGCCTCCACCACAGCCGTTGCCACACAAGTGTGCTTCAAGACACAACGACCAACAGTCTCCGAGGCAGTATCCCACAGCATGAAAACTACACAGCCAATCATTCAGTAACAACTTGCCATATGCCTGAAACAGGGCTTAAGACTCTTCCCCACCTTCACTCATAGCAGCAGCACCATCATCATCTACTTGTCGTAAGAGGTATTCTTGCGAAGTAGCCCCAATGCCCGTGGGAGGCTATGGACCAGCATGAGGTCAAGGCATGTTTTGGACTGAATATTACAATAAGCAATATCTACGTGCGATTCCTGTATAGTTGGAGGAGAACCCATCATCCAGCGCATTGCTAAATAAAGAAATTACTTACCTATGGGAACGCTTTTTCTGGTAAATACCCTAAATCTAATCTAACCTTGCAAAGTGCCAAACTACATCCGGACACCTTCATAGCAATAACCTTGTGCATCATCAGGTGGCGTCGTGGGACTCTGTATTGGGTCCACCCCACCCCAGACATTACATCGGGTCACTATACCCGCACCACCTTCGCGTGATGACGACAGTTTCTTTCAGATCTCCATCCTCGTCAACAGGCGAGGAGTCTTGAAATCAAATATGGCAGCATGCAGACTTTCAGATTGGGATCTCGTTAATGAACTATGTAACATGCCACAGAATGGGGAGAAGGGTCTGTGAGAAACCAGTGATTAGACAGTCTGTAACCGGAAAAAGGCATTACCAAAGGCACGTAACTTTTTTCCTGATAGAGATATCCAACTGCAGATTTCTCACCTTCTGAATAGATACCAAAACCTTAGACCTTCCCCGGTGGTGGGTCTGTGGAATGTCTAAAATACGGAAATCCTGTAGGACTGATAGGGCAAAAAGCCCATCCTGCTGCTAAAGATTAGAGGGATTAGTTAGCATGAGCTGAAAGCCATTTTGTATTTTGGCAGCCATTTTAGGTAGCCATGTGCTCGCCATGTGCTGTTTCCCTCTTCAGAGCCTTGCACATGCTCAGAAGGGCCTAGCTAGTAGAATGCACCTGCTTCTCTTGTATAAGTGTCAGGCTATTTTTGCTGCTGTATGGAGAAGTAACGCTCCTCCCACTTTGTTGAGCAAGCAGATCTTGCATGCCCATATTAGGCATTTTGCATGCTTGCATGTAACAGGACCTCCCCTTGGTCTTATGCTGACTATGTAACCCTAAGCATATATAAGGCCTCTGTTTTCTGTACTCCTTAGACTGCCTCATTCATTTGCTAAGGCTTCTGTGTGACGTAGTCGCCCTCATCTGAGGTAAATAAATGCATTCTTTTAATATTTCAGCTTCCGTCACGATTTCTTCTTTGTAGGTTTGAAAGGACCAGGTATCACTGAGACCCCTGAGAAAGTTTATATGTTTTTTCACAGCCATACCGGGCAATAATGTTTAGTAAACATATGAAGCAACGCCAATGTCGCAGCCTGGTAAATGTCTTATACTGGCACACTGTGGGCTAGCGCAGTGGTAGCAGCCTTCACTCTGGTGAAATGAGCGTACATGCCATCTGAGGGCTGCTTCTTAGCTAACCCACAGCAGACCTTAATATATAACACAATGTATCTGGAGATAGTTTTGCATTGCTTTGTCTTTATTTATTCATTTATTTAAAAAGTTTGTATAGCGCGAACCTAGCTCCACAGAACCTGACAAAATGTTGATTGTCTTGTCGGTACTCCTTGGTGTGGTGCACATAGAGGCTAATAACCCTCTTAGGGTGAAGGTGATGAAGCTGTTCCTCCTGCTTGGAGGGATGGGGCAGAGCACAGAAAGCTTGCAAGATAATGGATTGCCTTATGTGGGACTACCTTGGGCAAGAATGCTGCTTTTGTCTGCAGTACCAATTTATCTGGAAAGAAGGATACGTATGGTGGAACCACTGACTACGCCTGGAATTCACTCACTCGCCTCGAAGCTGTGATGACGATGAAGAATACTGTTTTGATGGTAAGTAGACACAAAGGACAAATGTGCATTGATTTGAAAGGAGTGCACATTAGGTAAGTGAGTAACAAAATAATGTCCCTCTGCTGCATCACAAATGGTATTGGTGGGAACATATGGCTGAGGCCCCTTCAGAAAACGCATCACAACGGGTGATTTGAAAAGTGATGGCAGATCAGGTAAACGTAAGAAGCACGAAAGGTAACCTTTAACTTGCCACTTCGAGGTCTTGATGTGTTAAAGGCAAACCAAATCAGAGAATGCAAGAAAATATCCTTTTTGCTTGGTCTCCACATACTTTTTCCTGGATTTTATTGCTGGTGTTTGGATGCTGAACAGTAGGGCACTGCCATTCAGCTTTCAGTGTATGTGCTGTGATCCCTAAAACATGTAGAATTAGCTAAACCCTGATTGGCATATGTAACTTACCTATAAGTCAATGTATATGGTATCCGTGTTCCCATGGCCTGTAAATTAGCTGTTACTAGACTGCAGCACCTATTATGCCACTACTAAAGTGACAAGGCAAATCATCTCTTCAGTCCCCCCCCTGCAGACTAAGTATGCATTTTTAAAACTACAAATTCCACCTGGGAAAGTAATCTATTTGCCAGGGATAAACCTTCCTTTTTAATACTTATAAGTCACCTGCAAGTTAGGCTTGGAATGCTTATAGGACAAAGTGCATCATATTTAAAAAATAGGACACGTGTCCCTAAATTTTACATGTCTTGGCTGTGAACAATTTCCAAAGTCGTTTTTCAGTGTGGCAAAGCTGGCTCTCCCATAAAAAAAGCACTGGGTTACATTAAAGCACCTTATAATGCAAAACGTCAGTTTAGGAATCACTAGAACAGTGATCCAGGGACTCAAATAATAATAATTTTAAATCCAACCTAAAGGTCAAATCAGATTTTAAATCACTATTTTGAAAATGCCACATTTAAAATTCTTTTCATTTTCCTACCTAAGGCCTCTAGCAGCCTTTTCAAAGTTAATGCCCCAAGCCTAAAAGGCTGCTGGCATCCAGCAAGGAGGTGTAAATAGCTCCCAGAAAAAGGAATAAAAAGGCCTTATGGGAGGTCTGAGGTGTGGCCTCCCCCTCACAGGATGGCCTGGGGGGTGTACCCACCATTGGACCTGACATCCTTGGCCTGGTATTCTCCACACCGGTTTTTGTCTTTCATCCAAAGTGTTTGTGCTGGCTTTCGGACTCTGAACACTTTACCACTGCTAACCAGTGCTAAAGTGCTTGAGCCCTCTCCTTTATACATGGTAACATTGGCTTACACCCAACTGGCAAATGTAATTTACTTGTAAGTCTCTAGTAAAGTAGTACTTTACTGGGTCCTGTAAATTAAACACTACTGGTGGAACTGTGGCACTTATTGAGCTACGCACCTTAGTAACTTTGTAAATATGTCTCTGGCCTCCCAATGCAGCCTGCTGGTGCAGTTTTAAACTGCCATATCAAACTGGCAAAATAAACCTTGTGGCAGGACCTGAGCCTTGCTTTTTAAAACATAAGGCACTCCCAGGGTAGGCTTAAAACATCTCAAAGGGAAGGGCACAATGTATTTAGAAAGGTGGACATGTAATTTTAACTTTTACATGTTCAGGTAGTGAGAAACTCAAATATGTTTGTCACTACTGCAAGGCCTACCCCTCCCATAGGATAACATTGGGCTAACATTATCACATTTAATAAGTGATGACTTAACTGGGAGACTGGAATGTTGAGTTTGATGTCTAAGAAATTGTGATTTTAAACCCTCTTTAATGGTAAAGTCGGACTTTAAGTTACAATTCAGAAATTGCCACTTTTAGAAAGTTATAAACTATCAAGGGGGTGATTGCATGAAATACGTACTTTTACTGAAGGGCAAGATATTTAATAAACTTGACCAGATTTCTTTAGAGAATACTTAAAAATACTTTGGAAGAAGCCCATAGCTCTGAAGAGAACCCCCAGTCAGTTGCAGTTTGAAACACGTTGGTGCGAACCGTCTGGGAACTCATTGACAGTGTTCACCAATATGGAATGTGCAAAGAAGTATCATGAACAATAATCCTTTCCATATTAGATGATGTTCAAACCCAGATGTCGATACTGAAAGGGCTTAGCCTCCTTTGAGCTGCTGTGAACTAATCCCTTTCCAAAGAAATCTTTTGGACTGGTTTACAACATAATTCAGTTTCTTTTTTATGTCTGCAATGCACCATAATTTTTGTTTTCTTTTTACGTTTTTCTAATGTTGTATGATTCTATCACGGTTCAGCTTTGGCCACTGATTCGTAAGTCATTCATGTAAAAGAGGAGTGGTTATCCTTGTTCTAGTCTGATTATAATGCTAACATTGTAACTGAAGAAGTGTGAAATTAAAACACTGGTCAAGTTTATTAAATATCTTGCCCTTCAGTAAAAGTACATCATTCCGTCAACCACCCCCTTGATATTTTATAGTTTGTCTGAGGCCCACAGTGGTTTTTGTCAAGGGCCCACACCCCGAACGTTCGTTTTTTAGAAAGTTGGCATTTTCTTACCTAACAATTTGGGGCCAGATGTATGACCATTCCGTCTTGCAAGTCACAAATTGTGAGTTTTTGCGACTCACAAAACAGACTGTACTAATGGGTCTTAGACACATTTAGCGATTCTCAATGGTGCCGCAATTGACCTGCCTCATCACTATTCATACGGAAGGTCGCAAATTGCGACCCTTTGGGAATGGCCATCACACACAGGGATGCTGGCCTTCTGGGGTCAGCAGACCACTATGTCTGTGACTGCTATTTAAATAAAGCAGCTTTTTTTAAAAAGCAGCCAGTTTTCCTTAAAGGAAAATAAGATGCATTTTAAAAAGGGACCACTGTCGGCTCTTAAAAAATATTTTCACTGCCCAACACAACAGTTTGAGACTGGCTTACCACCTACTTGAAGTAGGTGGTAACTGCAATTGTTTTACAACTGCATTTGCAGTCGCAAAACAATCTTACATACCAGTGTTCACCAATAGGGAATGTGCAAAGAAATGTTATGAACAATAATTCTTTCCACATTAGATGATGTTCGAACCCAGATGTTGATACAGAAAGGGTTTATCCTCCTTGGAGCTGCTATGAACTAATCCCTTCTAATGGAATCTTTTGGATTGGTTTACAGTATAATTAAATTTCTCTTGTGTGTCTACCAATGCCCCATTTATTGTCATTTTTGTTTTCTAATGTTGTATGGTTCTATCACACTTTAGCTTTGGAAATGATTCATAAGTCATTCATGTAAAAGAAGAGTGGTTATCCTTGTTCTAGTCTGATTATAATGTAAACATTGTAACTGGAGAAGTGTGAAATGAAAACACTAGTCAAGTTTATTAAATATCTTGCCCTTCCGTAAAAGTATGCAATTCATCCAACCACCTCCTTGATAGTTTATAATTTGTCTGAGGCCCACGGTGGTTGTTGTCAAGGCCCCAACCCCTCCTAAGGTTTGGGTTTGTAGGGCGGGAAGCAGACCCGTGAGGTTGTCAGCCTGCTTAATTATAGGCTGTCCAAATATCTGAGTTTAATCACTCTCCAAGGCCAGTAATTGACTCGCCTTGGCATAAGATATCTGAAAAGGATACCCTCTCCTTTTCTGAAGACCACATTCAAAGTTTAATTTCTGTTCCCTCTCTTTTTCCATCCTGCACGCTAAGCACAACCGCCAAACCACAAAATGAGTCTGAGAAACTCACACGGCTAAAAAGAAGTTGATTTGCACAGAGTTACACAGCCATTTCTTATTATAACATTTGAAAGCAGGCACTATCCCTTGGGGCCTACAGGTCAGGAATGCACCGGTCATATTCACCGAAGATTCCGAATATAAAAAGGTTTTAGTTACATAAGCATAAAATATAGCAGAGACCTCATGGTGCACTCAATTGAAACTGCACAAAGGATTTGCAAAAAACAGGAAGACGAGATTGCTGCCCTGGAACAGGCTATCAGACAACCAAACTGTTATTGAAGCAAAAACACTACTTGAGAAAATTGAAAATAAAATTAGCACATTCAAAGACAACACCATAAATTTCAAAGTCAACAAATTGGAGGAAAAGCGAAAAGCTTTCAATATTGAATCAGTCTATCCATATCTAAAAGACTATTATTATACAAGAATGGAGTCAAGAAGAGCCCAAGTGGACTACCAGGACAGATAAAACAAACAGGTTCCTTACTGTGGAGAAGTGTGGCTCACCAGTTAGAGGAGGCAGTCCCTGATGCAGAGGTCAGACCCGGGACCAGGGTTCAATCCCCGACGCGGCAGGGCCTTGAGCTCAAAATGTCCACGGACTCGATAATTCTCGCCTTGGTGCCTACTCGAATCGTGGGTTCACACTCTGCAACTCTGGGCAATAGCTTGCTTAATCTCCACTACGGCTCCACCGCAATGGGATGCCTGGTCTTCACCTTGGTGATGCCCAGTAGGGGTAATCTCGCAAGGAAAGGCCAGGACGGGTTCCCAAAGCAAGTGCCTTGAGACCTTACAGTGAAAGGCGCTATATAACAATGTATGATTTACGATTTACTGTTTCTGACACTACGTCCTCCTAGTCAACTGGATACACTGATTAAGGCGTCTCAAATTCCAACCATGGGAAACACACACAAGATGCCAGTTCTACCAGAATTAAAGCAAGCCAGCACAGTTAACCTTTCTCTGAAGACCTTGACACAAGAACAGGAGTCGGTTCATGAATTTGGCCTGTCATTTGTACCCTCAAAACCAACGGATTTCACTAGGCTCTAAATAGAGGCCCTCGAGTTCTTCAGGATGCTCAGATTAAAAGCATTCTTTTTAAATAAAGAGACCAACAAAACAGAAGAAGCCTCTATAAGAAATCTACATTCTGCCCGCCGCTATATTCCATACCCACAGAATTGATTACTTTTGAAAATTTGTCCTTACCTCATTGACTCAACTGGAGAAGAAAAAAGTGTTCTGCAAAAATTGCATAACCAGGAAACAATCACCAGCTATTTAATAACTTAGAAATTATACTTCTTTAGTTACTAAGCAAGCAGGCAAAGCAGGTGCAGTGGTGGTGTGGGACAAAGAAGTATTTGGCAGAGGATAGGAAACATGTTTACAAAGAAGAGTGGTATCGAGTTAGCGTGCAAGATCCAACCAATCAAATCCAAGAAGTGCTTCAGATAATATTTAAAAATGCTTTGGAAGAAGCCCATAGCCCTAGAACCCCCAGTCAGTTGCAGTTCGAAACGCGTAGGCAGGAACCTTCTGGGAACTCATTAACAGTGTTCACCAATATGTAACGTGCAAAGAAATGTTAAGAGCAATAATCCTTTCCATATCAGATGATGCTGGAACCCAGATGTCGATACAGAAAGGGTTTAGCCTCCTTTGAGCTGCTATGAACTAATCCCTTCTAAAGAAACCTTTTGTACTGGTTTACACCACAATTCAATTTCTTTCGTGTGTCTACCAATGCACCATTTATTGTAATTTTTGTTTTCTTTTTAGGTTTTTCTAATGTTGTATGATTCTATCATGGTTCAGCTTTAGCAATGATTCGTAAGTCATTCATATAACAGAAGAGGGGTTATCCTTGTTCTAGTCTGATTATAATGCTAACATTGTAACTGAAGAAGTGTAAAAATTAAAACACTGGCCAATTTTATTAAATATCTTGCCCTTTAGTAAAAGTACGTAATTCATTCAACCACCCCCTTGATATTTTATAGTTTGTCTGGGGCCCATGGTGGTTGTTATCAAGGGCCCAACCCCCTCTAAGGTTTGACTGTTAGAAAGTTGGCATTTTCGTACCTAAAAATTTGGGGCCAGATGTATGACTATTGCGTCTTGCAAGTCGCAAACTGCGATTTTTGCAACTTGCAAAACAGAATGTACTAATGCGTCTTAGACACATTTAGCATTCGCAATGGTGTCGCAAATGACCTCACTCATTAATATTCATGCGGCAGGTCGCAATTTGCGACCCATTGGGAATGGCCATCACTCACAAGGATGCTGGTCTGCTAGGGTCAGCAGACCACCGTGTTTGTGACTGCTTTTAAAATAACGTTTTTTTTTTAAATGCTGCCATTTTTCTTTAAAGGAAAATGAGATGCATTTAAAAAAGAAACGTTTCTGTTTCCTTTTGTAAGAGTAGGCAGTGGTCCAAGGGACCACTCACTGCCTGCTCTTAAAAAGTATTTTCACTACCCAACATAGTAACAGCGATTTTTTTGCAACCGTATTTGCAGTCGCAAAACAACCATACATTCCAGTGTGACTCGATAGCTATAATAGCTACTTACAAATGCTATTTTGTGAGTGGGAACAGATTACCAACTAGCAAAAATAGGGTTTGTACAAACCACAACCCTTCTCAGCAGTTGTAAAATGGGCAGATCTTCCATTTGCAACAGTTAAACGGGGTCCTGCGTCTGGCCCTTGGTGCCTACAGCCTGTGTCCTGGGTCACATAACTAGCTGTAGCTGGTCTTTGTGTATCGCTCCTAGATAGTGAGATAAAAAGGGGAGTAGGCATTGGCAGGATAGGCCATCTGTAACCTGATAGGGGCAGATATGTCACCTACCACACATGCACAGCACAAAGCCTCTACCTGAGCACACTCACAAGGATTTGACACTATTCTTTTGTGTTCCCAGATCAGCTGGGGCCAAGGCAGGGAAGCAGGAAATGGCAAGCATCTCTGGGGGTGGAAACCTCCAGAACTTTCTCCTACTTCAAAGCGGGCAAGAGGTAAAAATATATCACCCTCAGACCCAACTCTTCAGTACACCTCTGGACCTGTGGATACTACTTAAGCAGACCACTGTGTTGCTCTGCTGCCAGAAGGACAGCTGCTGTGGTTGCTGAGAGGGTAGATTGGACCTGCACCCATTATCCCAGACTGAAGTTACTCGCAGTGTCAGCTGACTGACTTCTTGTTCGGTGCTATGGGGACTTAACGCACTCCAGAGTCTTCCCTGCATCTGCCCAGCTGACATGCAGCCTGGACCTGTAACTGGTCCTGCCTGAGCTCTGCTGTAGAGAGTTCCTGATATCTAGGAGTGTCCTTCAGGTCTTGGACCCTTGGTATGACATCAATTGAGCTCCTTCTACAAGAAAGGGAGAAATCCTGAGGTTTTGGCTCTTCATGACCATGGATGGGCTTGTTTGCACCAAGATCTTGCCAACCACGTCGCCATGCAATTCCAAACTCTGGTGAACCAGACTAGTCTCGCATCAGCCAGCGATGCCTGGGAACAGAAAGCTCCAGCAACGACCATCCACGATGCCAGGCAGGATTTTAGTGCTACAGCAACAACTGTCCGCAATGCCCGGCCTGCTGCTCGCACTACATCAACGACCATTCTTGACACTCTCCCGGCTCCTCGCTGCCCCCTCCCAAGAGAACGGAACTCTTTGTGCTGGACTTTTGAAGGTAACTCTTTCAGCGAGACTAACCTGGTCCCTTTATACAGCCTGCACTCCATCGCAGTCGGCGTAAACTTGTGACTTTCACTATCTGGTCATCGCATGATCAGATAACCAAGAATTACACTTTGTGCTTTTAGGCACTATACTTACCATAACTCTTTAAAATAGTATATCTCTGGTTCTATCAATTGGAATTCTGTTGTTTTGGTCTCAAATAACGTTTTAATTTTACTCTAACTAAATTGGTGTGGGATTTTTCTTGTGCTGTGTTTTCACTTTATTACTCTTTGAAGAGCTGTGTAACTACTTTACACACTGCCTCTAAGTTAAGCCTCACTACTTTTGTGCCACACTACTAGAGGGTTGAGCACAGGTTAATTTGTGGTTTGCTTGTGTTTCACCCTGACAAGAAGTGTGGTTGACCATTGAGTAAGGTTTCACCCCCTCAACCAATAATTCCATTTCCAACACCCATCAACTGCACAAGCTTCAAAGGGACATCCCCAGTCACAGGCAGATGCAAGTTACACCTAGGCCTGCTCCTGCTATTGTCCAACTAGAAAATCTCAGTGGAAGGAAAACCTATTCCAGATGTGGTTTGCGGGGGCGGAGACGGGGGAGTAATTTCATTTCTCATGCTCCCACTTGGACCCAGAAGACTGGACTCCAAGGGCTAGTTGGCTAACATCCTGTTAAGCCACACAGATAGCTGTAGGAAGCCCACTTTTCTGAAGTGTCCTACTGATCAGTTCCAACTGGATTTGCTCTAGATTCTGCTGATGGTACTTTCTGGAAGGAGAACCGACTACCAAATGGTGTTCCTAAAGTCCTGGTGTCCTTGAATAAGTGTTAGAGGGTACTTCTCCTGCCTAACCCTAAAACCTGGGACTTAGAAACTTTAAGGATTTTTGCATGGGGAATCGATAGAAAACTGTAGGAAACCTGCTAAGTCAATCAGACTGGGCCAAAGATAAAGGTTGCTCCGCTCAGAGCTTTTCCACAGAGGCAGATCCATTTCAACAGGCCTTGTGGGGCCTGGTTATGCCACAGCTGCTTGGATCCTTATCGTGGAAGAGGACTCTGAATTCCAAAAAAATGACCAAGTCAGAAATCTTCACCAGGAGATGGAGCCAAAAGTATCTGGCTGGTGAGAGTCGTTCTTACTGCGTGAATTTTGAATTTCCCCTGCTCAGAGCTTTCCTGTCAAACATCAAAGGCTTCATCGGAACTTGGACGACAGCTATCCAGCCTCGAGGGAACCATCTCAGCAACAGCCTGCTGTCTACCTCACTCAGGATTTTCGACTTCCATTTCAGAGACTAAGTCAGAAGGTTAAACTCTCGACCAGGATGAACTTAGTTTCAGTATCTGACCTGCACTCCATCGCAGTCAGCCTTAAATCATGCCTATGTACCGGTCAAGTGCAACCAAATGACTGCATTTGGCGAGTAACGCTTTTTGGTGCCATTTTAACTTAAAACTTCGAAAAATCATATGCTGTGTTTTCTACTTTTTAACTGATTTGATACTGATAAAACACATTTCTCCTAAGTTAAGTCAGTAGTCTCTTTGCTACAGCTACCAAGGGTTGAGCTTAGGTTTAAATTGAGACTTAACAGGACCTAGTACAGAACTGTGACATTATTACTTGGAAAAGGCTCACATCCCCATCACGAATAACTGACTTTCTCATAGAGAACATCTGATAACGGTTTTTGCTTTTCTGGGCCAGGCCACGCCACGCTGAACTGAGGTAGACTTACCTAAACGCTACGCACCACAGGAGCCGACGCTGATTTCCCCGGGGCGGAGGACGGGACTACAGCTCCCAGGATTCTTGCTGCGGCGACACCGCCAACGCTAGACACACGCGCCAGGAGGCGCTGAAAGCAGCGCTTGTGGCCGAGGCCCCCTGTGTTTTATTTGCTTTTCTGGGCCACGCCACGCCGCGCTGAACTGAGGTAGACTTACCTAAACGCTACGCACCACAGGAGCCGACGCTGATTTCCCCGGGGCGGAGGACGGGACTGCAGCTCCCACGATTCTTGCTGCGGCGACGCCGCCGACGCTAGGCACAAGCGCCAGGAGGTGCTTAGCGCTTGCTCCCTCGTCCCGTGCGCGGGGACGCCCGGGAGAAGCCCGGGACAAGGGCGGGGCCGTCTGCGGCCATCCGAGGCCAGAAGAGGCTGGTCAACCCCTCTTGGTTGTCATCCCTGCTAAGGTACCAGTTGATTATTCAAACGAGATTTTGGTTCAGACTGTATGGGCTATCAGTTGTGTTGGTATAAAGAGGATAATACAAGTATTCCCTAATCTGACTGAATTTCAGAGTTGGAACTATGACAGATGAGTGGGAGGCCGGGGGCAACTGGTTCTTTAGATGACTTTATAAGTAGAGCAGAAAAATTAGTGTGTCGTGAGATTGAATTTGCTAAGCGACGACTTTCACTTGACCCATCTAGTCTTCCAACATATGGTCAAATGCTCAGTAAGCCTATCAGCCAAATACTGGTTACTGTTCCACATAAGAACGAGGGTATTAACACACTTTCATCGCAAAAAAGCATAAATAATACCGGCCCTGCGACCTCACATAAAGATCCTGGGATAGCAGGGATTTTTACTAGACTGCGGGCACAGAAGTCTGGTACAGAAATGGGAGCTAAACCAAAAATCCAGTTCAAGGAGAAAAAAGTGGCTGGGAAGAAAGGGAAGCCAAGTAAACCTGTGAGTTGTAAGAATGGGGATGGCAATGCGCACACGCATGAACTGGTCGAAACAAGATGCAGATCCTTGGGAACTCAAACTGACTTTGACTATGATATGAATTTTGGTAAACATAGTGGGGTGAAGGCAAAAGAAGATCGTACAATGGTGGACATTTTCAAAAATGCCCTAGACACAATACAATCCCAGATAGATGAATGTTTAAACTCTAGATTAATAGTTCTTGATGATAAAGTAGAACAACTAGATAAATTGTCTACTAAATTATGTGCAACTATTGAAGAGGGCAGGGGGTTGATTGAAGATGGTACTTGTCTGTTGAGTGAATTGGAGAGCAGATATATGGATAGCCATAAAGTGATTAATGCTGTAGACCATACAAATCACCCAAGTTCTATTTTGATACAGGATGACAGCATTGGAGGAGATGGCTCGCGGGTAACCAATAGTAATATTGCCCCTGCACCTGCTTCAGTACTTGCCACCAATAACATAGAACATATAAGGATTCAAGGAAGAGAGGGGATTATTCATAGCCCAAAGGGGACTGATTTGGTGCCAAATGAAGATATTTTGAGCCTACCGCCTGCTGCATCTCCTTATGTATTGGTATTATCAGGTGCCCCAGTCCTAAAAAGAGATCCAAAAGAATCATGGGACAACCTTAGGAACAAAGTTGTTAATTGGCTCTGCAAATACAAAAAGTTCCATCCAAATAGAAGTGGAGAAATACTGATGGTGAGAAGGGTAGGGTGGGTAGGTGCATCACCAAAAGACATTCAAGGGGATTGTATAATTTAAAATTTTAGATATCCTTATACGGTAAGATATTAAAAGTTCATGAGGAGTCCCCTTTACAAAGCCCCGTCTTGCAAGCTTTACCATTAGGTTATTTTTATAAACCAAGTGTGCCAAAACCAATGCAAAATCTGGGACCACTGAGCTTCTTAGAGACCCCACTGAGTTTCTTAGAAACTCCAAATAGGTTTAATGAATTATCATCCATAGAGGCGGTCGATTGACTACAATCAATGCACACGGCCAAGGAAAAGGAAATGACATGCACAGGGTCCACTATAGAGGGGATTGGTACACGTGTTATGGAAGGTGGTGACGTATATCAATCCCATACTCTTACCTTAGGTTCACTATGCGGAATAACGTTACAGAAGGAAGTCTGTGGCATAGAATTTAAGGCAGCAGATAATGTACTTAGTGTTGCCAGCCCTTTTGGTCTTTCTCTACCAACTAGTGTTTTTAATTTAAACGGTCCCTCTGAGCTAAAGTTTCTATCATGGAACATAGCGGGTGGGGGGATCAAATATAAGTGACCCCGAATGGAACCATTAAATAAATACAAGCGACATCTGTATACTTCAGGAAACATGGGCCACGAAAACTGTACGCAGGGTAGGATATAAAACCTACCAAATAAATGCAGTCCCATCGGCATGGGGTCGACCGTCTGGGGGTCTTATCATTTGGGTTAGAGTGACTGTTGACAGAACTATTAGTAAATTAAGTATCGACTCCTTAGACATACTTGGAGGGAAAATAGTCACTAATGAAAAAAAGTTGCTCTACTTATATAATGTTTACAACAGACCATGTCCATCTTATAGGGAGTCTCCCACAATCGAAATCCTGGATTCACTTTTAAATGCTTTAGATCCAGGAACAAGTAAAATAATATGTGGAGACCTGAACTGCAACTTTGAACCCATTGTAGGGTTGGATAAGTTGCTAGAGGACGAAGACAGTGCCAATAAAATACCATCATTATCCAGCAGTGGGGCAGTTGCTGGCACTGTCCTAGCCCTCCAAATCACAAGGGTAATGGCTGGCCACGGGATGAGGGCATGTAATGGATGCCTACCATCTGATAGCCCCAAAGCCCCAACCTTTTTTAGATACAACTGGCAGAGTAAAATTGATTACATTATCCTATCCTCGGATATATGGTCATTTGCTGTAGACATGGAAATAAGAGCAAGAACAGATAGCGACCATCGCCCACTTGAAATTAGTTTTTCTAGGAGCCTACTATTGGGACAGAATGTCATGGAGAGAACGTGGCATCCTACCCCAGACAACATTAAAGTTAGCAATAATCGTCGTGAAGTTAAATGTGCATACATACTGGAGAATGAAGATGTAGCTCTCTTGCCAACACATTTGGAAGACCAAAAAAATGGGAGTAGTAATTGATTCCCAGTCTGTAGGTAAACCTTGGTTTAACAAAGAGTGCCGCACTGTAAAGTTAAACTTAGTTCAGGCGATTAAAAACAACAATGTATTGGCAGTTAAAGAGGCCAGGAAAGAATATAAGAGAGCCTTGGCTGAAGCCAAATCTTGTTGGGACCAAGAAATGTGGTCAAGTATGCTTTCAGCAGCCAAAATGAAGGACCAAAAATTATTTTGGGAAATAGTGGCAAAAGGCAATAAAAAGAAAAAGGGCTTATGAGAGGTCTTCCTTGATGAGGCCACTTGGATTGACCACTTCACCAAATTATATGATATCCCAGAGGGGGACAGGCCTTTGCAGGTTGTACACACTCCACCATCATCTGCACCTATAGAGAGCATGCCCATAGTCTTTGACCATCAAAAGACTGAACTAGCCATTGCCTTGGTCAAAAATGGGAAGGCCCCAGGGCTTGATAAAATACCAGGTGATTTATTCAAACATGAAACAAATATCTGGGTACCATACATAAACCACTTATGTAATGTTATTGCTGCTGGTGCAGAAATTCCGGACACCTGGAAAGGGGCAGAAATCATCACTATTTTTAAAAAGGGCGATAGGAATGACCCTGCTAACTATCGCCCAATTAGTTTACTTGACATATTACAAAAAATCTTCTCAAGGCATGTTTTAAATCGTATTAATACATGGATGGAAGAAGAGTTAGTGCTCACAAAATATCAAGCAGGGGTTAGAGCTAAAATAAGTACCATCGACCAGGTACTAAGATTTTGTTGTTTATGCTGGAAGTATATTACCTTAAGAAAAGGCCACCTGTACGTAGAATTTGTTGACCTTCGGGCTGCGTTTGATTTAATCCCACGAGAATTATTATGGGAGACAGTTAAAAGTCAGGGGTTACCAGCTGACTTATTGAAGCTGGTCAAAAAATTACACATGAACAATTATGCAAAAGTTAGGTGGGGACCGAACGGGGAATTATCACAACCTATATCAATAAAGAGGGGAGTCCGTCAGAGATGTGTGTTGGCCCCAACACTCTTTTCCCTGTTTGTCAACGACATCCCCTCTTGTATGGAGGATTGAGATAATGATTCCCCAAAATTGCGGGGCGAACGGGTTTCGTCCCTCCTTTTTGCGGATGATACCATTCTTATTTCTCAAACACCCCGGGGCCTACAGAATCTACTAAACAGGTTTCAGACATACTGCAGCACAAAGGGCCTAGAGATTAATGTAAAGAAAACAAAATATATGGCCCTAAACCCCCATAACATTTTTAGGGAAAACCTGACGTTAAATGGACAAAAATTGGAATGTGTCCAGAATTTTATCTATCTGGGGGTTTCTCTGGATTCTAAATTAACATGGAGAAGTCAGATAGAAAAAAGCAAAATAGTGTTTAAACAAAATTCTTTACCTATAATGAAAAGACATGGTAAAAGCCTGAATAAAGCAGTCACCCCGGCTTCAGAGATTTTTAAATTTAAAGTACAATCAGCAGTACTATACGGGGCAGAATTATGGGGACCTATGTGTAGAAACTCCTTTGAAATTGGGGAGAATACGTTTTTAAGGGCGTTGTTAAAACTACCAGTTAGTACACTGTTGATTCCCCTTCTTTTAGAACTGAATATGAAACGCATAGACCATCATGCAATTCTAAGACCGTCGATGCTCTGGGTCAGATTGTGGATGATCCCAGAGCTGTCAGACTATAAAGAAGGTCTAAAAGAAGTTATTGATCTAGATTGTGTAACAAAGTTCAATGGCTTTAACATGTAAGATCCTGGTTGGTAAAAATAGGTTTAGCACACTTTTGGAATGAGCCTGTATCAATGAACTCGTACTCAAAGAAAATTTTAAAGCTATCATTCTGGTCATATGTGAGTTATGAGATAGTGAATATAAAAACACATGGATCTCTGACAAATAATTTCTTATTGTTCAAAGACATAGCGTCTTTTGAACTTTTCTTGGACGAGATTCACCCACCGCTAGCAAAGACAATCTATATGAAATTCTGATATGGTACGCTTAGGACAAATGTTTGTGAACTGAGGTGTTCCAATATTAGTAGTAATCTGTGTACCTTATGTGCAAACCAGGCAAAGGAAGATGCGTTACACATTTTGTTTTTTGCCCAACTTATGCAATACCAAGGAAAAGGTGGATATTGCCCCTTTGTCGGAACATAGGTTCCAGATCCCACAAAGAGGCTGGAAGATTTCTAAAAACTAATACCAGTCAGGTAATAGTCTTTGGTGTTAGTAGATTCCTCCTGACTGTTAATTTTATGAGAATGAAATTGGGTCTGAAACTTTTAAGTCGTAGAATCTATATATCAGGTGCAATCCTCTAAGTAACAATGTTGGACACTTATGAAGGAGAATATTTTTTATATTTATACATGATATATCAACTGTCTCAATGTTGGATCCCCAGATTTTTTAAATAAGTTTTTATATGCATGCCTTTTTAGCTTTTTACCTTTTAAATTATTTTAATGTTTTACCGTGGCTTTTTGCCCCCGGAAACGGTGTCTAGGATGTGTATGAAAATGGACTGCCTATAAACTATTAGTTCCGTTATGTGACCTTGCGATCCATGTAATGTATATTGTGAAATTGTAATGTAATTATAATGTATTTTATGCATCTTTTATGGTACTTAACGTACCGAAATAAAGATTTATAGATTGATAACTGTGAATTCAGGGGTTTGGATCTATCAGGAGGAACACCAGACAACAAACTTCTCCCAGCGTCCTGAGTAAACAGATTTGGGTAGATGGACGCCAAGATGACATGAATCACTTCAGGAGAAAGGTCGAAGACCATCAACTGTCACAGCTCAATCTCTACACACTGAGGTTTAAGTTGTGCACGGTTGGGTAAAAGACTTGACCCTGCTGCAGCGACAAGTGGTCCGCCTGAAGGGGCAGCCGTATCAGATTACAAATGTTCATAGTCCTGGGTAACACACTCTTCTCATCCAGTCCATACCCACTGGGTTGACTTGTGCCTGGTCTGTCTATCTTGCTCGTTTCAGTGCTCTGGGCAAGAGAGGGGGGGGGAAGGGGTTTTCAGGAGACCATCAATGCTGGCGGAAGGCATCCCCAAGGGAAGACTGCCTTGAAAACTCTCAAGTACAAAAGCCTGGACACTGCATGTTCTCTGTGGTGGTGAATACATTGTGCTAGGTTTTGCACCATAGCAGGAAGATGCCCTGTGCCAAATTGGAGTAGAACTGCCATTCGTGATACGCTAGGCAATGACAGCGGAGTGCGTCTGCCCTGGCATTTAAAGATCCTGCCAAGTGCTGGCCAGTCGGTGAGATGCCCTGAGCATTCAACCAGTCTCAGACACACAAAACGTACTGGTACTTTTTATATTGCTCCCTTGGCTAAGAGAGCTTGAAGTTCTCCATTGAATAACAATAAGTGGTTCACTAGGAGGTATTGTGGTTTTAGTGGCATATCTGTGGGGTAGGACAGAAAGGGTAGTGAGTATGTGTTTTGCACAATCAGAAGCATTAACCGTTGGGTTATTGTTGTTATCTACATATTCAAGTGCCTAATTCATCATGTGGGGGCATAGTCCTGTTCAGAGTGGGCATACTGTGTAGGTCTTGGTGGTGGAATGTGGGTTTCTGAATCCAACAAAACAATAAGCTCCCCTTCCAGCATCAGTGATATCTGGGTCGATACGTGCACCTGTGGCGTTTGTCGTGGCACCAAACTCTGCCCTGGACACGGAATTAAATGTAGGAAGGCGGATGGCTTCTGTTCGAGATTGGGTAGAGCTTAAGTCAAAGACTTCAAGGTGAGGTTGAGGGGTTCAGTAGGCATTGAAAATGGATCAGTGGACTGTAGACCAACTGGAGGCTTCCTTGGGTTCCATGGGACAGTAGACACGCCGCAGGGAGCCGGTGTTACACCAAAAATGTGGCCCATGGCTACCTTCAGCTAGTGGAGCTTATATGGCATTGAAATCCGTTCGGTGTGGGACTAGTGACTAGTGCTGGAATACTTTATGAATGAGGAGGGAGGTGGGGAGTAGAGGCGAGACGACTCCATGGATTAGAGGTGCTTGGGGCATCATGCGACTCTGAGTGTTGGGAATGGTGGGACAAAAGAGACCCATGCTTCGATATTTATGCTTCTTATCAAATTTCCTGGACTTACCTGAGTTCTATTACCTTGATGAGGACTGGTCACAGGAACGACCTCAGCTTGAACTGGGATCATTGTGCCTTCAACTTCAACCATGAAAATAGCTGTTAGTCTTCCGTAGACTGAAATAGTCTCCTGTAAGTTTCTGTGGATGAACACCTTTCCCCTTCTTCACCCAAACTTGAATATCCCCACGCATTCAATCACTTTAAAACAATAAAGAAAATGGAGAAAGACTCCAACCGCGGAGTTACTTGAGAAAATCAAACGTGCATTATCGTGGTCCTGCTGAACTTGATTGCAATACTTTACATATAAGCTAATACATGCACATATTAAATAGACCTTTAGCCAATTTCTGAATATACTTAGACGATTCATAGGCTTATTACCTGGATCTGGAGGCTTGTTTATCAGCATAGTGTGCATGGCCATGATATTTGGTCCCGTGAAACATTGCACATATTTCAAAATCTACAGACAATAAAATAAAATAGATGAAATTAAGATTCTAATCATGTGTTACATTGTTTCAATTGGCCTAAAATGTTCTTATAATTTTTTTATACTAATGTATTTATCCTTTACCAATAAGGAAAATATTATAAAAATCCATTTTAGATTTCAGGAATAAAATCACCAAAGGAAATACTCTTAATAAAGGAGACAATATTAACACATAACAAAGTGTCATCAGATTTGGAATTCCCCGCTCAGACTCGCTTTATCCCCTCCTTATTACCGCAAGGCTATGTATGGATAATGCCATACACCCTCCCCAGTACCCCAAGAACAGTGTCGTCATCCAGGAAAATCCCAGACAGGCACCTCCTGTATAGGGTGGCTTCACGTGAAGCTGAGTGTACTAGAAGCAGCACTGCTCCCAGAAGGCAACGCAGCTTCACAGGGGTGACTTTTAACGAAGCTACCACCCCCGTCAAAACATGCCACAGAGTTCTACAACGTGGCTCACCTGGCATGGCGTCATGCCTTGACCTCCACTACTCAGTAGTGAGCAAGATGAGCATGCGCATATCGATATGCATGCTCTTACTGCAGTCGAAGAAAAAAAAAAAAAAGAAAGAAAATGGACTACCTCTGAGACAAACACTATGCAAATATTATAAATATATACAACATACCACCAAAGTAACAGGGTAAAACGTTTTATTAAATAACTATTTACATGGCAGCCTGCTGCAACATCGATCCAAATGCATGCCGCCGTTCCCGGGATTTCTCCCCGACTACTCTGCGGCCTACGAGATGGAGAGGCCGGGGCGTTGACTAAGCAGGGCCTCCAGCCGCAACCACAGCGCCAACGATCGCTGCTAACAGCCACTGATCTGAAGAACCGCTGCCTGCGATGCTTCCCTGAGCCGCTTGACGGAGGCCCCAGAGGGGTGGTGTGGTGGCGCGGACTCGGAGGGGGCGCTTGACTCCTGCCCCCTCCCCAAGTCTTGTTGCCCTGGTGTGGCCTGAGATCGCCCCCGACATAGGATGTCGGCTCCCGGGGTCAGGCGGAACTTGTTGTCTTTTGGTGACTCTTCCATTATGGACCTTGTCCCACAATCCGTTTGACCTGAAGACACGTCCTGCGGTGCCCTGGTCCAACCATCACATATACCTGCGCCAGGACACGGCGTGGGGTGCACTGAAAGGGAGAGGCGGCGCGAACGAGCCTCCCCTACCTCCCCAGGTGGAGGTTTATCAGCTACACCCCAGCGCTTCACTCGGCCACCTGAGTTGCGCCCGCTCCTGCGGCACAGGGCCTCGCTCGGCCAGCTGAATTGCGCCTGCTCTTGTTATTGCAGCGTCTCACCCGCCATCTGGATGAATTACACCCACTCATGCAGTACAGCGACAGGCGGCTGCCACGGAGCTCAGGAAAGGGCGGTCGGCTCCACAGACTTGGGCCTGGCCTGCAAGGATGGCTCTGGGCAACCCTTGAACTCGGACGCTTGACGGCGTGGGGTGCACTGAAAGGGAGAGGCGGCGCGAACGAGCCTCCCCCACCTCCCCAGGTGGAGGTTTATCAGCTACACCCCAGCGCTTCACTCGGCCACCTGAGTTGCGCCCGCTCCTGCGGCACAGGGCCTCGCTCGGCCAGCTGAATTGCGCCTGCTCTTGTTATTACACCGTCTCACCCGCCATCCGGATGAATTGCACCCACTCTTGCAGTACAGCGAGAGGCGGCTGCCACGGAGCTCAGGAAATGGCGGTCGAAACCACAGACTTGGGCCTGGCCTGCAAGGATGGCTCTGGGCAACCCTGGAACTCGGACGCTTGACTGCTAGGGCTTGGGCCCCATTCCCAAAAGCGTCCCCTCAGCCTTGAAGATTCTACAAGAGTCACCGGGGCCCCCGACTCCCGCAGACTTACGGTGGGGAGCGACTGCCATGATTGCTTGCGGAATGGCCACGACGGAGTCACGAGATGGTGGTGCTCTCATGCTGACGCCAGCTTCAGTCTGAAACATCCAGAAACACTGTAGACTACCAATTCGATCAGTTCCGGTGGAGCCCCAACGTGACCCGGTAGAGAAGAACTTGCCCTCCCCTCTTTGACTGATGGTTCTTGTTGCCTGTCCCTTCTGTCATATGACGAGCCGCGTTAGCGCACCCGGAAGTGCTCCGGTGCGCGAGGCGCGAAAAGCAGCTACCCGGAAGCGGGGCGCGGGGCGCGTAACGTAAGCATAACAGGTCATGTGACTTGTTAATAAAACTTTTCATTGGTTCATTTCACTTTTGGGTTCCTAATGATGTAAGGCTAGGTCATGTGACCTAAAAATAACACTTTTCATTGGTTCGGACTGGGAGGGGGCGCTTAGCTCCTGCCCCCTCCCCAAGTCTCTCTCGGCCAGCTGAGTTGCGCCTGCTCTTGCTATTACAGCATCTCACCCACCATCCGGCTAAATTTCACCCACTCTTGCGATACAGCGACTCTTCCATTCTGGACCTTGTCCCACAATCCGTTTGACCTGAAGACACGTCCTGCGGTACCCTCGCAATGCGGCCTGGTCCCTGAATGTGTGCAGGGGGACGGTATTTCTCGCTCGGCCAGCAGAGTTGCGCCCACTCTTGCGGCCTACGACATGGAGAGGCCGGGGCGTTGACTAAGCAGGAGCCTCCGGCCGCAACCACAGCGCCAACGATCGCTGCTAAAGGAGGGGAGCCTTGCCAGTGAGAGCCACTGATCTGAAGAACGGCTGCCTGCGGTGCCTCCCTGAACCGCTTGACGGAGGCCCCCCAGGGGCGGTGTGGTGGCGCGAACTGGGAGGGGGCGCTTAGCTCCTGCCTCCTCCCCAAGTCTCTCTCGGACAGCTGAGTTGCGATTACTCTTGCGGCCTACGAGATGGAGAGGCCGGGGCGTTGACTAAGCAGGAGCCTCCGGCCGCAACCACAGCGCCAACGATCGCTGCTAAAGGAGGGGAGCCTTGCCGGTGAGAGCCACTGATCTGAAGAACGGCTGCCTGCGGTGCCTCATTGAACCGCTTGACGGAGGCCCCCCAGGGGCGGTGTGGTGGCGCGGACTGGGAGGGGGCGCTTGGCTCCTGCCCCCTCCCCAAGTCTCTCTCGGCCAGCTGAGTTGCGCCTGCTCTTGCTATTACAGCGTCTCACCCGCCATCCGGCTAAATTTCACCCACTCTTGCGATACAGCGACTCTTCCATTCTGGACCTTGTCTACCTTGGTCTCAGTCAAGCATCAATAGTAAGATTTTCATAGGTGAGTGTAAGTGGGGGCTGTTTGAGGACCTGACTGCATTGGAAAGCAATGTGATGCAGTGCCTCCCTGAACCGCCTGACGGAGGCCCCCGAGAAGCAATGTGGTGGCGCGGACTGGGAGGGGGCGCTTGGCTCCTGCCCCCTCCCCAAGTCTTGTTGCCCTGGTGTGGCCTGAGATCGCCCCCGACATAGGCGGCCGGCTCCCGGGGTCCGGCGGAACTTTTTGCCTTTTGGTGACTCTTCCATTCTTGACCTTGTCCCACAATCCGTTTGACCTGAAGACACGTCCTGCAGCCTGGTCCCTGAATGTGTGCAAGGGGACGGTATTGATTGGATCAAGATGGCGGCTTCACACAAAGCTGACTCAAGTGTTGCTGCTGATGCTATGCAAACAAAAACTGGTTTTCAGTTTGTACATTCTTCAGGATTTTTCCATCCAAGGCTGGTTGAGAGTTTGTAGAACGATGGCTTCAGATTTTCAACATACTACTCTTCAACATTCTTCATAAATGTAACAATGTGAGACTCACTAGGAGAACGGCCGTTTATCTTTCCTTTCAAAATGCTGCCAACAATATTTTCTGAATGGAAGACACCATCTTGTAGCATAAAAGGCTGCGTCAAGGGTGGTATTGCCCAGAATGTCTTGGTTTCTAGTGCTCGTAATGACGAAGACAGAACTGCCGAAAAGGATTCTGGTCCTGCCGCTACTTACTGGAGACATTGAACTATACTCTGAACCTGCCTGGCCTCGATCAAAATGGCGCCAGTATGGGAGCGACTTGCAACTCCTTATGACGTTCTAGTTACTTAGCCTTGACGTTATAGGGGATGTATGCGGTCTTTGTGCACATGGCGGGCGGGGAGGGGTACTGACTGGGAATACGGACAACCCTATTGATGTCGATTTTTCATTATTGATTATTGTATTAATAAAGCTTCGAAGTAATGTTACCCATGACACTCGCCCATGGTGTGCGTATGAAGGATTTTATTGTAACTGATCCTGTTATACTTTCAATTAAAAAAATCAACCTTCACTGATCCTACAACTGTTTGTCACGTTTAGTTTTTTCAATTAAATGGCTCGCTTGTTACATACTCCTATACCCCTGGCTTTTGAAAGACACCATCTTGTACAATAAAGGGTTGCGTCAAGGGCGATACTGCCCAGAATGTCTTGTTTTCTAGTGCTCGTAATGACGAAGCCAGAACTTCCGAAAGGGATTCTGGTCCTGCCGCTACTTATTGGAGACATTGAACTATACTCTGGACCTGCCTGACCTCGACCAAAATGGCGCCAGTATGGGAGCGACTTGCAACTCCTTATGACGTTCTAGTTACTTAGCCTTGACGTTATGGGGGATGTATGCGGTCTTTGTGCACATGGCGGGCGGGCGGGGAAGGGTACTGACTGGGAATACGGACAACACTATTGATAACACAAAAAAACGATTTTTTTTTTTTTTGCCCCGCGGGGCCTTTTTAAAGCCTCCACATCAAACCTAGGGGGTCAGGGAGGATCTACTATGCCCCCTTATGGTCATTTCCCCCTTCGTTTTGGCCTCCTCTTGTCTCTCGATCCTACCGAGAGACAAGATGGCGGCCGCTCCGGACTGTTTAGAATGTTGACAGACACCGAAGAGCCAATCAGCTTCGCTTCGCAAAGTTCCGTTACGCGAAAAGTACGCGAACCGGAGCGCTACCCGGGACGCTGTTACACATATATATATTTTTTTGAACGTTAATTTATCAAAATCCACTGGAGCACATATATTGAGACCTAGCAAAGGCACATCGGGCTAACAGTCCCTACAATTTTGCCAAGTTTCGTGCAAATCCATTCAGCCGTTTGAGCTAAAAGTGAGGCCAACCGCCCTATGGAAATTAACATGGGAAAAACGCGTTTTGGGACCCCCCTTTTTTCTCGGCCCCCCCTTGACGAACACCCCCCAAATTTTCAGGAGCTGCTCAGAAACAAAATGTGCCATTTTCCTGAAAATTTCAGCCAATTCCGTCCACAAACGCCAAAGTTATTAGACATAGAATTTTCAAAAATCCCATAGAGAAAAAATCCTAACTATATACACCTACTGGCGACCGCCAGTAGGAAATATATATATATATATATATCCATCCAACAGGGACCATCAACATCTTGGGGTTCTGGGCAAATCACTTAATCTCCCCTTGCCTACCAAAAAATGAATGTGTCCATCTGTAATGCAACTGGTGCTCATGTAAAGTGCTCCGATACCTTCGGGTCAAGTTCGCACTATATAAAACTCTGGGGGAAAAAAAAGCCCTTCCCATCGCTATATTTTAAAAACTGTTTTTGGGGTTTTAGGAGATCAAGCATTACACAACTAGTAATTAAATGCTAATCTGACATATATGAAGTAATGGAAATAGTGTCCAACATAGATATCTTATGTAATATTACACACTAACTGTATTCATCAAGTGTTTATATAGACATACTCTTCAAATGATGCGATAACAATCATTTAGTGCGATAACAGCCAACACGTGTTTTGCCCTATAGCAGTGTGCAGGCCTAAGGCCTTTTTGTGGCTTACCGGTAAGCTAGGTGAGACAAGATTTAATTTCACTAAACAGACCTGAACGAAGGCGATATTATACACCTCTTAAGATCACACAAGAAACTGTACATGACAGGATACCCTCCCATTGATGGATCAGCCAGCCTTATGCCTGTGATTGCTAGACGGACTATACTTAATGACCCCAACTAGCTTACCAGCAAGCTTAGAAAAAGGCCCCAGGTCTGTGTACAGTTACGGGGCTATCGCATTAATTGGCTATTTTTGCATCAATCAAAGAGCATGGAATAAACTCTTCCCATGTTATAAATAGTATCACTTCTATCTTCTTTTGGTCTATATAAACAATTGAGGAATGCAATTAGCTGTGCATATTATTATATAACATATTTATGTTGGACACTATTATCATTACTTGATACATGTGAGAGAAATGATTGCATATTTAGAAATCAATATATTAGCACATTACAAGTGCGATTCGAAACATATTTTAACATAAATAAAAAGCATATTTAGAAATGCCCTACAAAATGTGTCAATATATACGTTTAGTAGAATAAGTAAATAAAACCAAAACATATGGTAGAGTAACAAACATAGATGTGGAAAATGCTACTAGAAACGCTTCACTGAAATTTCAGGAACCAAAGGAAACTGTTCATGAATACTATGAGTACTATGAAAGGTTGTTGCAGGTTTTCAAACAGCATTGTAGTAGTGAACATCCTGAAGAGAAGGACATGGGTATTTGTGTGTCACAGTTTGTTTTGTGATTGAAGCCCGAGATTTATTCACATATCACCCAAAATGTCATCTGTTGGCACTCAAAATCATTAGATGAAATTCTGCGGTATGCAAAGTACTGCAGTGACTAATTGGATACAAAACAGAGAAGAAATAAGGAAAAGTTTGTTAGGACCGACAAAGATGGCTCAAAATGGATTCCAAGTTATATCTCTGGCAGGAGGTCATGGTATGATACAAGGAGTTGTTTCCCTGCAAGCAGGGTTTGTGACAAATTTGAATGGAATGTGGGTGTCTCAGGGACGAGATAGAGGTGTTCCTACAGGAGTGAGATCAGGATCTGATATTGCCGCTTTAAAGAAAATTACTGCTAGTCACATTTGCAATAGGGTGGGGCATTGGGAGCGAGAGAGAATTTAATCCTGAAAATATTACAGGGAAGCCAACATTTACAGGGAATGACAGATCAAAAGATACAGGTATGTCAGTTTCAGAATCAAATGCAGGTCAGAACCAAATGACTTCTGGGATGCTAGGACAAATTGGTAATCCCCCGAATGAATATAAACCAGTTACCAAAATTAAACCGGACTCAAATTCAAAATGGTATACCAGAAGTCAATATTTGAAACAAGAAAGGTTAGGAAAATTTCCTTTGTTTGAATTGGATGAGTTTTTGTTCTGAAAATTCACAATGACGGTGCCTGAGTGTGGAAGAACACTATGTATTTGGTGCAGTCCTAGAGGTAGACCAAATTGGCCCATATTTAGATGTAAATGTCTACGGTCACGATTTCAAGAATGACACAATTGCATTATTGAATTACCTGGACGAGAATGGACACAAAGTGTCTCCAAGTAAACTGCAATACTGTCAAAGACACATAATTACAAAGGGAGTCAGAAAGGTGTCACCAGAGAGAGTGGAAGCTAACTTACAGATAAATCCATCAAAAACACAAAGAGAGCTCATAATGTTTTTGGGAATGGCTGGCTACAGTCGACAATGGATACCAAATGTTTCCCTGACAGTAAAACCTCTCCAGAGGTTTAAAACATCGAGATGTGTCAGATCCAATCCCTTGGGATAAAGAATGTACCAAAGCCTTCCTGGAGCTGAAAGATAAATTGTGTTGTGCCCCAGCTCTAGGAATGCTCGATTGAAGAAAATATTTTACACTGTGTTTTTAGTGAAAGAGATGAGTGCGCACTCTCAGTATTGACACAGATACACGGAGGACCTGTGGCTTACTTTTCAACCACCCTTGACCAGCACATGTCAGATTAGCATTCAATTAGTAGATGTGTGATGCTTTATAGCCTAAAACCTAAAAGAAGAATGAGGACACATGAGACACATAGAGGCGACCCCCCCACTCCCAAAGAAAATGACAAAAAGATCACCAGAAGCTCCATGCGCAAATTCTTTAATCCAAGTGGAAACAGGGGCAGTGTGCAGAAAGCTGATGTAAAGCCTAAAAGACATGGGGTGGTGGGGTGAGCAAAATAATGATGGATTTAACCCAGATTTCTTGACTAAGGCTGAATTTATTTATTTAGTTTTGTACAGCGCGAACAAGACCCCGAAGGGTATCAGAGCGCTTCACAGTAAAGGAAGGGGGAACAAAATAAGGGGACATTGAAGAGATGGTAAGGGAGGGTAACATAATGAACTATTGTACAAGGATGCAAGAAACATTACTTAATAAGATAAGGTATAGAATCATATGCATTACAATTGTTAGGCAAAACAACAACAGCAAAAAAGGACATTTCACAAACAGGCGGTCCATGACCAATTAGGGCAGGAACTTTTTTATTAGGCGTGATTTTACTTCATGTTTGAAAGCAGCCGTGAGGGGGATTCTGCGGATTTACGGTGGGAGAGAGTTCCAGATTTTTGGTGCCGTGCCAGAGCAGGCTCTGAGCCTCGTTTTCTTTTTGCGAAAGGTCTGAGGTTTCAGTAGTAGAGAATTTGCTCTTCTTGAGGGTCTGCCCCCTCCTGAAAATTCCAGTTTATGAGCCAGGTAGCCAGGGGTTTTGAAGTGGAGGGCTTTGTGCGTCAGACAAGCAATCTTTAGTTGTATTCGTGCTTCGTAAGTTAACCATTTTGGGTTCTTAAGGCTGGAGATATGTGTTTGTTTCTTTTTGTATCGGTGAACAGTCTGGCAGCGGCACTCAACGAGGCCCTGACCGAGGCCAAGGTATATTTGGGAAGGCCACAGAGCGTCGGCTCCCATTGTCTACCCTCGGAAGAACAAGTGCTTGTACCACCTGCTTGAAGTCCTCTTGAGGGAGGAATGGTTTTATGTTTTTAAGAATCCTCCTTTGGTGGTTTACACCCTTACATGTCCTACTTATATGTTTCTTCATGTTCAAGTGTGAGTCTAGGGTGATCCAAAGAGATTTAGCTGAGTGGATGATAACCAAGGAGCAGTTGAATGTTGAGAGATGTTTCATCCAGAGGTCAAGCTTGGGGGTGTGCTTAGGTGGTGAAATTATAAGGAATTCTGTTTTTGTGGTGTTCAGCAGGAGGTGGTTTTCAGTTAACCAGTTTTGGGTAAACAACATTGATTAAGCATTCCATCCATCATTTGTTGCTGGAGCACTTTTCACCCTAGGTGGGATGGATAGGCCACTCCAGTTTGGACCCAGCCATATGTAAATCAGTCTTGACTCTGCTCCTCATGGCAACAGCCCAGCCCGAACTGCCAGGCTAGGTCATCCCTGGACTGGAAACACATCTTAGGACCGGTTTTGGGGTATCGCCTCTCATAATTCAGGCTAGCTTGAATCCAGTCGTACAGGGAGCAAGGGATCCATGTCTGGGCGTACCCTTGGCCACCTAAAGCGAACATAGCAAACACAAACACAACAAGAGAAGGTTGCAGCCATCCTCTGAATTGTATGCCCCCACCGGCATTAAGCATTTGTATGAAACTGTTAAGTGCCGCTCCAGGTCTCGTTTTCTTCTACATTTTTTTAAACATACTTTGCGTTTTTTCCAGTCATACTGTGTTTATGCACTGTACCACTTACAAAGTATACACCCATTACAACACTGTGTAACACCAAACAGTTTAGCACAATGCTGACAGTTCTTACAGAGCGATTCAGCATTTCTTTCTCTCTCCTTATTCTCTTATCCTGCATTGCAAGGTTAACGATCACTAGCCCAAAATAACATGTGTACCATGCCTCTTCAATTTACATATTAACATTAGAATATGTTACCATAGAACCCATGTAACAATGTTGGAGACAGCACAAAAGGAAAAGTGAACAATAAAGGGACACCTCAGAAGGTGGGCCGGTGCCCACTTTTCTTCATGCAATCAGTCATCACTGTATCGTAAAATCATGCAGAAGGGTTCATTTTCAAAGAAAAACTGGTCTGAGATTGAGTCACTCGTGACAGAGAGAGAAGAGAAGCTGGAATACATAATAATGTGCTATGATAATAATACAAATAAATAATTACAGTTTGTGCTTTAAGTGAGTAATGATAAAAGAAGAAACGCATTATTGAAACGTTTTGTGCTAAATTTTTTAGCTTTAACATGTAATAGCTGAAAGCAGCAGAATAATGTTTGCTTTATTAGGGACACATGAGAGAAATTAGACAAATGTTTATAAGAGAATTTTTTCATATATGCGTTTATATTATCCTTAAAACGCCTTAAAGAGAGTATGCTTTTCTTTAAAGAATATAGAAGCTTGTGTGGATTTCTGCGTAGGCCTCAAAATTCATTTTGGCTTTTTATTGCAGGCTTTAGTAATGCGTTTTGTCCTTCATTATTTCCTTTTTGTATTAGAAAAGCTGACTTGATTACTTTAGCAGTGAATGTTATCACAGAAGTTTTCTTTCCTTCAGTTGAAATGTCCATTTGTGGTGCATCAAATGTCAAACTTGTTGCAAGTCAAATCGGAAATGTGCGTGTGCTTCGGATAAGTTGCAAAAGTGTGCTTCCTAGTTCTGATGTGAAATAATTTCCATATTCTTAAAGGACAAATGGATAAAAAAAACACAGGATTACGTGCAGGTTTTGGATGATTTCGAATGAAGAATGATCATTCTACGATCACACCATGAGAACATGGCCAATAGAATCGAAATTTGCCTAGCTTACGTAACGGTAAGTTTCAATTCTATAAAGGACACGGAGGCGAGGATTATGCTTTTCTTTCTCCGCTATTTATTAACAGTACAAAACACAGCAGCCTCAGAAAAGCTTCCAACAAAAATGCTTATACCCCAATACACAGTGAAGCATTCCACAAAGACGTTATCCAAAAAATTTCTTTGATAACTACAACTCCCATCATTCCATCGTGGCCGGTCTCAACATTAGTCCTTACATTGTGTCCATAGCCATTAGATAGGGAGTCCCTTCTCTCTGTTCCTCCTCTTTCTTTGCGCGAATTACTCTCTCATCTTACTGGTCTTGCTTGGAACCGTCATTTCCTAGCCGAAAAACAGAACAGCGTAAGCGTTGTACAGGTATACAACACATGCTTATCACCAAAAGTTAAACAACAACCTCGTCCATTTCCGAACACAGGTATTAAAACCATTTAAAACCTAACTACTTACTGACATACGGGTGGGATGTCACTCGGAGACGTCCTGGGTGGGATAATCCTCGCCTTCGTGTCCTTAATAGAATTGAAACTTACCGTTACCTAAGTTAGGCAAATTTCGATTCTATGGCAGGACCGGAGGCTCACATTATGCTAGTTCCAAGCTAACTCACCACCAAATGAGCTATATTCACCACTGGCTTGAAGTAAAATTTCTTAAAGGTGGAATCCGAGGACCAGTCTCCGGCCCGCATTAGATCCTCCAAACGAGCTCCTACAGAGAAAGCCTTAGAGTCCATGGCCCCTCTGGTGGAGTGAGCTCCGAAACACTTGGTATCTATACCTGCCTCTTGCATGACCCAGAGCACCCACCTGGCTATGGTGGGGGAAGAGACTGCATGGTGTGGTTTTCGTAAGGCAATCAACAATTGTCGCTCGCCCGGAAGGCGAATATCCAAAGTCATATCTTCATAAGTTTTTAGACATTGAACGACACACAATTTCAGAACATCCACAACAGCCGGATACAAAATCGTTCTAGAAGCCGACTTCGTGCGGCGGCCAACCGTAAAAGGGACCCCGTCCGGCGAAAAAAACCTCGTGCTGAGACATCCAAAGCACGCACATCCGACACTCTTCGACAAGATACCAAACATAAAAGCATAGCCAACTTGGTCGAGAGTTCCTTCAAAGACAGGTACCTATTAGGTTGCCAGGATAGAAAAAGGTTTGACACCAGATTGACGTCCCAAAGAACGGAATACCGAGGTTCCGGAAGCAATGACAACCGGATACCCCGTAGAAGTCTGCACACAAAAGGGTGTTCCCCCAACCAGTGATCCGTCTACCGGATGATGTGCCGCCAAAATTGCTGAACGCGTAGCGTTAATCGTACGGTACGCAAACCCATCCATGGCCAACTCCGCCAAAAAATTCAGGATGGGAACAACTCCTGCGACCAAGGGATCCAAGTCCTGGTGAAGACACCAACGCATGTACTTAGTCCAAGCGGATTTGTAGCGCTTCAACGTACTGACTGCCCAGGCCTTGGACAAAAGCCCTTCAGCCGATCGCGAAAGGCCCGGGAGCGGCCAGCATCTCCTGAAAGCCTCCATGCCATGAGGTGGAGAGAGCCCTGAACGATGAGGTGATGCGGCTCCCGACCCGGATTGAGAAGCAGGTGAGGAAACCGGGGGAGTAGGATTGGAGAATCCCAAGAAAGTTCCAGAAGAACTGGAAACCAAACTTGGTACCTCCAGAGCGGTGTCACCAGTACCAGCTCTACCACCTGCCGGCGAATCTGAGCCGCCGTCCGCACCACCATCGAAAAGGGGGGAAACGCGAAGGGTCTCTCCTGACTCCAGTCCTGGAGGAATGCGTCCGTGGCTTCCGCCAGCGGATCCGGCCTCCAACTGAAGAACCCCGGAAGTTGATGGTCTAAGCGAGACGCAAACTGGTCTACAGAGAAAGGACCCCACAGATCGTTCAGCCATCAAAAGACCTGAACATCCAACCCACCGACTGGAGTCCCGCAGATGTCTGGAGTGCCAGTCCGCTACCTGATTGGCCTGGCCCGGTAAGTACTCCGCCGTCACAGATACATGATGGTCCAGACAATAATCCCAGAACACTTTCGCCAAATTCGCCAGAGCACGGGAACGCGAGCCCCCCAGATAGTTCACGTAACGTCCTGCTGATACGTTGTCCATCTTCAACAGTACACACGACTGCGCTGAATCTCTGGTCCAGCAGCGTACTGTGAAAGAACCCGCCAGAAGCTCCAGACAGTTGATGTGCAACTTCTGTTCTTCTGACGACCAGGTGCCGCCTGTGGAAAAATCCCCGCAGCGCGCCCCCCAACCGATCCTGCTGGCGTCGGACTCGATAATGAGATCCGGGACTGATCCGAAAATCGCCTGACCATTCCAGGCATCCATGTGCGGCAGCCACCATGTCATTTCCTCCTTCACCTCCTCCGAGTGGGGAACCATCTGCTCGTAGGACATGCCCCTGCGAAGATGTTGAGCTTTGAGGCGTTGAAGGGCCCTGTAATGAAGAGGGCCTGGGAAGATAGCCTGGATAGAAGACGACAGAAGTCCCACCACCCTGGCGACCTGCCGTAAGGACGTGTGAGACCTTGTCACCGTCTGCCGCAAGACATGTCTGATTTTGGACAACTTCCGCGACGGACGGCTGAGAGAGGCTTCGTCGAAGTCTATGATGAACCCCAAGAACTCTACTCTCTGGGAAGGTACGAGGACCGACTTGTCTCCATTGATGATAAAACCTAGCCCCTTCAGCAGAGACACTGTCAGGCGCAGCTGAGAGTTCAATCTCTGAGGACATTGTGCCATCAGCAAGATGTTGTCCAAATAGACGATCAGCCGTGTACCCTGTCCCCGCAGGTACTCCACCACGGGGTGCAACACTTTCGTGAAGCACCACGGGGCAGAGGACAGTCCGAACGGCAGGGCGGTGAATTCGAACACCCAGTCCCTCCAGAGAAACTGCAGGAAGCAGCGATGCGGTGGATGAATAGGAACCACAAGGTAGGCGTCCTTGAGGTCCAGCCGCACCAACCAGTCCCGTGGAAGGGGAACATCCCGAAGAAGATGTATCCCCTCATTCTTGAAATGTCGATAAACCAACCACCCGTTGAATTCCTTGAGGTTGATTACTGGCCGACAGCCGCCGCCGGGCTTGTCCACCAAAAACAGATTGCTGAGAAAACCTGAGGGGTGCCGAATTGATTGACGAACGGCCCCTTTGCGAAGCAGCTCCGCAACCTCGTCGTCTATCAACTGTGCATCTGACACAGAGAAGACTATAGGACGTGGGGTATTCACCTGACTGGGCTAGTCGTAGAATTCGATATGGAACCCGCGGACGGTTGCAACACCCACGCGTCCGCTGTAAGCTCTGCCCACGCCCCCTGAAAGGCCGCTAGCCGACTGCCAATCTGTACCTGCTCCGCAGGGATAACACTCACCGTTTGAGTTGTTAGCTCCAGCGTTCTTCTTGAATCCTCGACCTCCGAAGCGTTGCCCTCTTGTGGGGTAGAAGTTGGTGAAATTGGCTGAGGTGTTATACTGCCCTCGCCCGGAGCCTTGCCCTCTATTGCTGACATTCTGCACGCCACGGCCGGTCGCGCGGCCCCTACCGCGACCGGCCCCCTGGAAGAAACGTTGTTGGAAAACACGTTTGATACTGGATTGGGCTTTATCCAGCGAAGTAAAGGTTGACACAAATTTGCCCAACTCCCTAATAAAGGGTTCCCCAAAGAGACCTTCTTGGGCAACTGCCCCTGCCTCCGAGGAGGCTAGGTCCCCCAGCTTCGGGTCAAGTTTAATCAAGAAAGATCTCCGGCGTTCGGTCGATAGGGCGCAGTTGGCGTTTACTAAAAATATAATCACCCTCTGCACCCAATTCGACAGGACGTAAGGACAAATGGCGGCTCCCCTGACCTTGGCTTCCTCCACCATATCAAGGATTTTGGTAATGGGCCCTACAGCGTCCAACAACTTATCTTGGCACAACCGCCATGAGTGGTCAATGCCTTTACGCGAGTCCTTCATGAATTTCGCTAGGAAAGTCGCCATCTTGGCATCCAAGTCCGGCGTCATGGCCACTTTGCCTTCCAACATGGGCCTAGGGCACTCCCCACGTAGACACCCCCTGGCCTCCTTCTCCAGAGGCTTGCGCAGCCGACTCGCTACGAACTTGGCCACCTTGTCGCCCGGGGCCCAGGCTGCGGATCGCAGATGGATGATCTCATCTGGATCCAGCATGCCTGAGCTGTCCTGAGGCAACTCGGCGGCCGAGCTCGAAGGCCACCAGGAGGGCACTGACTCCCCATCCTCATCCGAATCCGGGGAATCCCCACCCGGGGATGAAGGGGCTGTTCCAGAAGTCACCGAAGGTGCGGCGAGCGAGGGCTGCCCAGGTGGGGGCGCGGTCGCCTTTGCCAAGAAAGCATCACGCAAACGCTCAAAGGCGCCCTTGTCCACCCCCTGGGCACCCTCAGGCAACCCCTCCTTGCAGGGCTTCTTGGGGAGAGGGGGGCAATCCCCTGAGGGACCTGGGAGGGAAAATGGTGCTCCTGTTTGGGCTTGAGCGCGATGCGCGCTGAGAGACGCTCCTCCATGGGGGCCACTACTTCAGTAACACAGCGGTAAATGGAGCTATCCACTGCCTGATAGAACTCCTCGTCGTTTAAATAGGACTGCGACTCGTCCTCATAATACTCATCCTGCTCCATAACACCAAGAACCATCCCTGAGGGTCCTCTACTTACTGCCCAACCAGCGTGGGAGACCAACAAATTTGGGCAGACCTAAGGACTGCAACGTGTTTTCAAGCCAAGCAACTGGCAGCATATAGGGCGCACTCAACCCCCACAGTGCGCCGACCCACCTCAAAGGGACCAGGTCTCCCACCTCATAGCGCGCTACCACACCAGACAAACAGGGAGTGCAGGGCCTGCCAACGGGTGTCCAACGCGGTACAACCGCTATAAAGACCCCTACAGGGGCGTTCAGCAAGGATTTCTGGGGGCTACAGAACCGGGAACCGGGCGTTCAGGGAGGGGCTCGAGGGCAAGGCTCCGCGGCGGGTAAACTCCTCAGCGCGGCTCCTCGGTGAGGAAAAACCGCGCTGGGGATCAACGAGACGCGGCAGTGCCCTCTAGCGGGTGTCTGCACACCGCACTATAACTTGGGATCAAGAGACGCGAGAGAAGCGAAACGGCGCTTCCGCAACTCAGCCGGGACTCTGTGGAGGCAAAACAGCATCAGAGCCCCTCCAAACAACCCCCAATACAATGACAAAACAAATCCTCCCCAAGCAGTATTACACAACGATAGGAGAACAGGAAAAAACACTTAACTGGCTGCGTGAGCAGCGAAGAAAGAGAAGGAAGAGAGAAGGGACTCCCTATCTAATGGCTATGGACACAATGGAAGGACTAATGTGGAGACCGGCCACGATGGAATGATGGGAGTTGTACTTATCAAAGAAAATTTTGGGATAACGTTTATGTGGAATGCTTTACTGTGTATTGGTGTATAAGCATTTTTGTTGGAAGCTTTTCTGAGTCTGCTGTGTTTTGTATTGTTAATAAATAGCGGAGAAAGAAAAGCATAATCTGAGCCTCCGGTCCTGCCATAGAATTCATGCAAACTGAGTAAATGATACATTGTGGGCAGGAACTAAGGACATTTTGAGGTATAATTGCCCTGTGGAAAATGGACGTGGGGTGGCTACCTTCTGCAAATCTTGGGCACAACATGCTGTCTGTCTGAACTTTGATTTTCCTTGAACTGAACTTTCCTGATTTCCCCTCCTGCATTGTATCGACTGTTGAAGTTGAGCATGCTAAACCTTTAAGCTGAAGGATTGACTACTTTGGCTAATGCACACTGTGCTCTAGTCTATCTTATGTCTCTATCACGATAAATCTACAACCGAATTTTGGTTCGTATGATTCCTGAAATTGCATACTGCATTTGCAATATGTGTCCTTTCTTTCCAACTCTCTCTTTACCCTCTCGACAGGCAATTGATTTATGATGTATTTTGCTTAGACGGTTATTGAACTGAGTTTACCTGTATACATTTGAATAACCACTTATTAAATGATTGTAATTTTATTTTTGCATTCTGACAATTTCAATTCTAAAATTTAGATCAAAGGTACCTTGATAAGTATTCCCAGTTTGTCTTTCTTTACTGATGATATTATTGACTGTTCAGAAACCTATATACAATAGAGCACTTGAAAAGGAATGCCCAAAGCGTAGCCCCGTTAGGCAAGAGAAAGAATAAACAGAAGGACCTGAGATTGGGAGCAAAAAAGGGGGGCAGGGTGGAGTCAACCTGTTTTCTGCACACAATGCCACCAACTTGCCCCAACGGCAGGAGTATACCGTCTTGATGGAGGGACACTTGGCTGTCGAGATGACATTACAGACTTCGGGCAGAAGGCTGGAAGCTGTCAACGGTCGCAGCTCAATCTCCACGCATGAAGGCGGCGTGTTGACAGGTTTGGGTAGTGGACCCTCCCATGTTTCTGTAACAGAAGATCCTCCCAGAGGGGCAGCATGATCAGAGGACTGATGGCCATGCCCAGCAGCTAGGGATACCAGATTCTCCAAGCTCAGTCCGGAGAAACAAGGATGACTTGGGCCTGGTCGTTCCTGATCTTCTTGAGAACTCTTGGCAAGAGTGGGATGGACAAAAAGGAGTATAGGAGGACTGAGCATCACTCAAGACGAAAAGCATCTGCGAGCGAGAGCTGCCTTGGAAACTCCAGCATGCAGAAATGCTGTCATTGCGCGGTCTTGGCGGTGGCGAACATATCTAACTGAGTTTCTCCCCATTGCTGAAATAGACCTTAAACAACCTCTCTATGGAGACGCCATTTGTGATTCAATAGGCATCTTCAGCGGAGTTTGTCCACTCCGGCGTTCAGAGATCTAGCCAAGGGTTGTACCACCAGGGAAATGCCCTGATGTTCCAGCCACGTCCAGAGACACATAGCTTCTTGACAAAGAGTCCACAACCCCACCCACCCTGTTTATTGCTGTACCACATGGCAGTGGTGTTGTCCGTGAACATCTGCACTAGCCTTCCTTTGATGGAGGGTAGAAAGCTTTCAACGCCAGTTGGATTGCTCTGAGCTCCAAGAGTTTTATGTGGAGTTCTGAATTTGCCAGAGACCTCTGATCTTCATCTCTCCCACATGGCCGCCCCATCCCAGGATGGGGAAGGCAAAGGTGTCTGCCACTGACCTAATCACAGTTTGTTAACCACCACTGCAGATCTTTTGCAGTGCCCTCCAAGATATGGACCATGTCGGAGAGATTCCCATGATGCTGCGCCCACTGAAACTTCAGTTCCCACTTCTGAGCCCACATATGCCAGTGGGTATGTGTCACAAGCAGGATGCAGAAGGCCATGAGCACCCGCGTAGCTAGGGGGGGGCGGTCCGCCCCAGGCGGCACTATTTTGAGGGCGGTGGCGGCCGCGTGGTACTGGTCCGTTGAGGCAGCCTTTATAATTTATTTGGGTACACTGACTGACACTACTATCAGTCAGTGTACCCAAATAAATTATAAACGCTGCCTCAACGGGCCAGTACCGCGCGGCCGCCGTTTGAAGTGTAAGCGCTGCGCAGCCAGTGGATTGGCATTCACGTGACATGGAGAGGTCACGTGAATGCACCTAACAGTGTATCCTTTTACTGTCTCTGGGCGCGAAGGCAGGGCAAGCAGAACTTACGTTTGATTACGTTGCTAATGCCCGCCATGCTGCAATAATTCTTTTGGTGCCTCCTTGATTATGCGTGCAAATATCGGCTTTAACTGGAGGGGCCGCATAGTCATGGCAGAGGCAGAGATGCATGCAGGGTCGGTCGGGCGATTATCAATACAAAAGGTCCACCGTCCGGCTCAGCTGAGGTGAGTGAAGTACCTTGCTGCTCCCTCGGCGTAGCTAGGGGGGGGCGAGGGGGCCTCACCGAGCGCCTGAGGGGAGCTTACCGAGCCTTCATTTGTTGTGAGATGACCTATACTAGTGCGAATCTCGGCACAAAACACCTGGTCGAAAAAATGCACCGGGGGCAAACGCCAATGGAAAAGCGATCTCTAAAAGCACAAGGGCATGATCTGACAATGTGCAGGGGAGTTGCCCTACTTGACTGTCCAAGTGAGGACGTCGCAAAGTGGTTAGCTAGTAGTCTATATGCGATCAGGCTCCGTGCGTCAATGTGACACATGTCCCCTCTGTACGGTCCCGGTTTCCAGACATCAACTTAGTTAAAATCTTGCATTAGGATGTGAAGCTGTGCTGCCGCACTGGGGTGGGTGTGGCGAGAGGCGCCCGATCTATCTTAGAATGACGCAAGATGTTGAAGTCCCCGCCCCAGGACCAAGGTTTGCTATCTGTCGCCATACCTCTGTAAAGAAATCGGACAGTAAATATTAGGCCCATATATGCAGCTAAGAAACCGGCCCACACACTGACCTATCAGTAGCTCACCAGGCACTGTCTGAAAGTCTTTTGGGCTTGGCACTGTCTGATTGCCGTACTGGCTAGTCCGATTCTGACCAGGGTATCCTGTGTATAGAATCTACCTTTAGGCAGTCTGAAATGACTTCCATGTTCAGACAGGCCATGGGATTGGACCCCATGAGACTTATAACAATACTCAGGCCAACTTTATCTTGTCTTCTAGATACCCAATACACAGTTATTCATGGCAGATGAAATGAGGTGTACTATGTGGCAAACTCAACAGGCATCTGGAAAACCACTATTCTTTGTTTTGCAATCGAGAAACATCTGTGTAACTTCAGATGCCTGCACCACACGCAAAAGGCCTTTTTGGCAATGCAGTGGAAAAACTGAGGGGGTGGGGGGGAGGGGGGGGGGGGGGTAGGGGTAAAAATAGTGTTTTCCCATTTTATCTCTCATAGGAAATTGCGCTTGCGCCGTGCTCGGACCACCGCAGGCGTGCCTCGGCCTCTGAAGCTCATCGTGACCCGGGCCTACCTGCGTTAGTGGCTGCTGACTCATCGTCCTGACCCGGCTGCTTGCTACTTTTGGCCTGTGCATAGTGGTATAATTGTGGTCCCGTGCCCTAGGGGTTAACAGACTCGGGACCGGGCTTCTGCCTGTAGCTGTAACAGTGTGTACCAGCCGGGGGGAAGACGCCTGTTGTCGCTGGACCATCTCCGCTCTTCCCCTGCTTCAAGAAATACGTAAGTGTAAAATTAAACATAATTTATAACCTCTGACATCGCAATCGTGCTCTTATTACAAGTGATGTCCCTTTGGTTTTATTAGATTTATAGCAGACAAGTATCAAGAAAGGTAATGCTTTTATTTTATGTTTGTCAGAGCGGAAGAAATTAAAGCGTTACACTACACCTGCTCAACATTTTGGTAGTGGAATCTACATTCAGTGCCCCAGCGAACCATGATGGATGCTTTCAAGTGAGGACATCAAATCTTTAAAACAGTCCTCCTCCGCCTCCTTCTCTCCCGCCACCACTATAGCAGTCATTATGTTATTTTCTATGCTTGAGTTAAGAAAGTATAAACAGACAGTGGTCCAAGACCTATTATTTTAAACATGGAAAAAATCACAGTTAAATAAGTCAGGGGGCGTGTGTTATTTTAACCGCCCGGATCAATTGATGAAGAGAGATAGAGAATAGGCAACAGCGACAGACTAAAGATGTAAGCACAATATTTTTAATCTATTGTCAGGGATTGGAAACACAAATTACAATATTTCAATCTATTGTCAAAATAGAATACACAATGTTATGTACTTTTTTCTTTTTTATTTTTTATGCAATGTCCCGTATTCAAAACGTGCAGTAGAACAAAAAAGGGTGTTAAAGGCAAGTGAGCGTGACAAAGTGAACGGAAAAGAATCACACAGATTTAAGAAAAAATATTCCAGGCAATTCACAAGAAACATCAGCCAGAGATGGCTGGTACCATATAACCTGACCACTTCAATTAATCAACATAGATTCTTAGTTTTTTACTAGACAACAGATGGCGAAATATGTCTGCACTATAACAGCAAGGGGAATGCAGTTAGTGGTCCAGGTTGGTTAAATGAAATGTCGACGTTTCGACTCGACTAGCGGCCATGCGGTCGTTTTTTCCTGGGCCATGCGAGTCTTCTTCAGGACAGGTGGGGACGGGACAATAGGGATCCCTTTTGGTGACCCCTTCTAGGAGAAAATGGTCATGGTTCCCACTCCACATATACTCAGTCCTTAAGATTACGGGCCTCCCAGTTGGGTCCGCGATCGTCTGAGGAGGAAGCGCGTCTCTCAAGGAACTCGACGGCAATACTCGCCGAGCATTGCCGTCGAGTTCCTTGAGAGACGCGCTTCCTCCTCAGACGATCGCGGACCCAACTGGGAGGCCCGTAATTGACATAGGATATATCGACCCGACCTTCCGGGACTCAGCCCCCACGGAGGCTCTGATTCTACTAACACAATCCTCCGACCCTTCTACCTGAGACACAAACATTAAGGCTTATTGATTAACCCTTGAGGAAGTGCCTGATCTTGACAAACACCCAATACCTAGGATTGGGACTGTTAATCCAGACATGTAGTGCCACATGTCCACCCTTCGGATAGAAAATCGTAACAAGACAACAAAGACCAATTGGACAACTGCCCTGAAATCTTAAGGACTGAGTATATGTGGAGTGGGAACCATGACCATTTTCTCCTAGAAGGGGTCACCAAAAGGGATCCCTATTGTCCCGTCCCCACCTGTCCTGAAGAAGACTCGCATGGCCCAGGAAAAAACGACCGCATGGCCGCTAGTCGAGTCGAAACGTCGACATTTCATTTAACCAACCTGGACCACTAACTGCATTCCCCTTGCTGTTATAGTGCAGACATATTTCGCCATCTGTTGTCTAGTAAAAAACTAAGAATCTATGTTGATTAATTGAAGTGGTCAGGTTATATGGTACCAGCCATCTCTGGCTGATGTTTCTTGTGAATTGCCTGGAATATTTTTTCTTAAATCTGTGTGATTCTTTTCCGTTCACTTTGTCACGCTCACTTGCCTTTAACACCCTTTTTTGTTCTACTGCACGTTTTGAATACGGGACATTGCATAAAAAATAAAAAAGAAAAAAGTACATAACATTGTGTATTCTATTTTGACAATAGATTGAAATATTGTAATTTGTGTTTCCAATCCCTGACAATAGATTAAAAATATTGTGCTTACATCTTTAGTCTGTCGCTGTTGCCTATTCTCTATCTCTCTTCATCAATTGATCCGGGCGGTTAAAATAACACACGCCCCCTGACTTATTTAACTGTGATTTTTTCCATGTTTAAAATAATAGGTCTTGGACCACTGTCTGTTTATACTAATACGTTACCCAGGTCCAGTACCGTTTTGGGTTACCCCATTTCTTTAATGAGTTAAGAAAGTGGCAGGCACACTGCGCCGGCTTCTCAACAGATAATCTGACCCTACTATAATAACGGACTTTGTCGAAATCTACAGAAACATTATTGTGTTTGCAGTGGTGCGGTACACACACAGTAGTGCAGATCCCAGTGAGTCCTCGTTTTGTTTAACAATAAGCTTAGAAGGGCACTCAAAGCTTCAGTTTCTGGTGCTTTCCAGCACTTGTAACCTCTTCTTACAGTGCATTGTTGCACAAATGGGTGCAATTCTTGATATTTATGTTTTCCTGGTTTTCATTGCTTGCGTGTGAGAAAGTGTCACTCCTAGAAAATTGAAATGTCACTCAAAATTGCACTGAAATTATGAAAATGTCACACTTTGCAGTCTGAAAACTTGGGCAGCTTTGTTGTATGTCATCTTAGGCTGGACGGGGCAGTTAGGTTTGATGCACAGTGGGGGAGGAAGTGTAAATTATGCAGCTTGATAGACAAAGCACTGACGCATTTTACCTGGGCACAAGCAGTGTATTTTGGGACATGTAGTAGATTTAGATTTGGGCAAATATCACGAAGGACGGATTTAGAAGAGTGGGGTCACTTCGATTGTTACAAGGTTACCAAGGTAAGATGAAGGGGAGGTTACTATTGTGAAAAGACGTCAGAACGTTAAATAAATCACTAATGATTATGAAGTACATGAAAGGAAAGGTTACTGCCTAACGCAGCATGGAAGAGGGAGATATAGGGTTAACGCAGGTGGTTACGAAAAGGAGAAGGGTGAACACAGAGCACAGGTTCTAAAAGCACAGGTTTAGGAAAGCATGCAGTACGTGGGGGCTTGTATTTCAATCGTGAGGTGTTTATGGAAGCTGATTTAGAAGGTAAAGTTCCGGGGTGACTTACCTGTTGGGCAACAATTCGTTTATGAATGGGTGTCACGTAAATGTATTGGGATGCAAGGGTTTGAAATGTGGGATGTGGAGAGGTGGTTTTGGGCATCAACTTAGGGGTAGCTCTAGGGTTACTTTTAGCAGCTCATAACAAGCTGTGATGTTATGAGTGGGATGTCACAAACAAGGTAGGTAGAACTGATGTAAGTTTTGGTTTTTTTTCTGCTTCTCCTTCAGCGGTGTAGCTAGGTGGGGCGGTCCGCCCCAGGCTGCACTATTTTGGGGACGGGGGCTGTCTCGCCCTGGACCGTGTCATGTATGTGCATGTAATTTGCATGATTGAGGTAACTATTAGCAGCGATACTACGTGTCTCTCGGACCTCTTTCAGGTGCTCGCCGTCCTTTTTCCCCAGCACCACCCCAGGGGGGCGGCAAGCTGAAGGATAGCCCCGGGCGCCACAAGCTCTAGCTACGCCTCTGGCCATGAGTCCCAGAAGCCTCAGAGTCAGCCTCACTGAAATCCAGGATAGAGGCTGAAACATCTGCACCATAGCCTGAATATCCTGGGGTAGCTGTTCAGGAGAAAACGTCTGAAATTGCACTGGGTCCAGAACAGCTCTAATGAAAGGGAATGTCTGAGAAGGAGTCAGGTGTGACTTCGGCATGTTGACAGTGAACCCCAGGGAGTACAGGAGGTCTGCCATGGTACAAAGGAGGGAGACAACTGACTGGTAAGAGCCCGCCTAAAACAGCCAGTTGTCTAGATAGGAGAGGACTGGCACCACTGTTCTCTGCAGATGAGCTGAAGCCACCACCATCACCTTGGTGAACACCAGAGAGGATCTGTTAAGGTCAAAGAGGAGGATGGTGAACATCTGTAGGCAGGTAGGACGGGGATGTGGAAGTATGCGTCCTGCAATTCCAACGCTATCATCCAGTCTCTGGATCCAGGTCAGACAGTACTTGAGCAATGGGGAGCTCTTTCAATTTCTTCCTGAAAACAATGACATTCACAGGGCGCAGGTCTAGGATAGGACGAAGGGCTCTATCCTTCTTGGGCACTAGAAAGTAGCAGGAATAGCAAGCATAACCTACTTCTGATGCCGGCACCCTGTCTATGGCTTCTTTGGCTAAGACATCTGCCACTTCGTGGCTGAGTAAGGAGATATGGTCCTCCAACAGCTTGTCACAAATGGTTGGCATGGGTGGAGCGGTACTCACGAAGGGGAGGGAGAAGTGCTTTCAGACAAATTGAAGAACCCTTCGGTCAGATGTTATCGACCTCCAGTGGCGCCGGTGATGGCGTATTCTACCTCCAACTGGGTACACATGATGGTTGGAGGGCAAACTAAAGAGACTTGGAGGCTGCGTCTGCTGGGGGAATGGTGGACTTGCCCAATCTCTGCCTTCCTGACCCACTACAGCTGTGGGTATCCCAGCATTGGCCATGCTGGTATTGGGAAAGCTGGAGTGCATTGTTGGCTGGGTGGGTTGACACGGCTGGAAGCCCCTTCTGTGGCAATCCAAGGACCGAAAGATGAACTGAGGTCGGTGAGGGCTCATGGACAGGCCCATGGTCCTTCCCGTAGCTCTGCTGTACTTGTGGCGCTCTAGCTCTGAGTCCTTCTTGCTTCTGAAGAGAGGAGAGCAACCAAAGGGCATGTCCATGAGCGAGGCCTGGACATCCCCTGAAAAACCAGTGGTTCTCAACCAGGCATGTTGCCTAAGGGCCACTCACGAAGAAACCGCTCTGCCCAGTTAGTCTATCATATCCAGCCCGCATTGTATAGGGAACTTAGCTGGGTCCTTCCCATCGGCAATAGCTTGGGAGAGTATGGCTCAGCCTCCTCTGGGAAAATAGGCTTCACCTGCGCAACAGAGTCCCAGAGCAAGTAGGAGTATCAGCCCAAAAGGCTTGCGGTGTTCACCGACCACAGTGCCAGCCTGGCAGAAGAAAACGTCTTTTTCCTAAGGTATCCAGCCTCTTGAATTCCCTGACTAGTGGAGTGCATAGTGAATTGACCCGGATTTAGTTGGAAAGTGGAGGCTTGGACTACTAAGCTCTCCGGGGTGGTGTATTGTTATATTATTTTACGTTATGTTAATTATACTTATAGAGCGCATGATTACCATAAGATGTCCTGGCGCTTAGTTCAGAGCTAACGGAAAGACAGGAGAAACTGATTCCCAAAAAGCCAGGTCTTTACCGACTTCCTGAAAGAAAGTAGATCTGGGGAGGCATGGATATGGAAAGGAAGAGTATTCTATACAACAGCAGTACAGATGACAAAGCTCCTGCCCAACCCCCACCCCCTCACTTGGCTTTTTTTAATTTGGGCACAACGATCATTGATGCTCCAAAGGAGCGCAAAGTTCTGGCAGGGATATACCAGCTGAAACGTTGCTAAGGTGGTCAGGACCTATACCATGGAGAGCTTTGAAGGCAAAGTAGAGTGCCGTGAATCTGGCCCATTGCCTTATTGGTTGCCAGTAGAGCTTGCTTATTTCTCTCTTAACTGAAGTATACTTGGGAATTCCAGTAAGCATGCTAGCTGCTGCATTTTGAAGTAGTTGGTGCTTCTTCAAATGCTGTTGCTGCATGTTCAGGTATAGACTGTTACAATAGTCTAATTTAGATAAAATCCTCCCCATGGGATGGGACAACTTCAGTGGGTAATTGTCCTATTCAGATGACACCCTGTGCAGAGCTTGGACCAGGCTCTGAGTAGGACGTCTGTGAGGGCTTCATTAAAAGGGAGGAGCTATTCGGAAGGGGTTACTCCTGGCTGAAGCACCTCAGTCAAGATGTTCATCTTGACAGCCATGGAGGGGAGATGAAGGTCCAAGACCTCAGCCACCCTCCTCACCACCATTGGAAAGGAGTCTCCCTACTCTGTATTCATGAAAGGACACTAGGGTGGCATCTATATAGGCACAACGCATGTCACTTCCAGCTCTGACGACGCCACACAGGGCCGAGCGATGCCACCTACTGGAGCGCAGGGGTACTGCTCATAAAAAGAATTACGGATCCAGTCTGACGCTTGGGGAAATCTAAGATAAGGAATCTGCCGTTGGAAGTCTATCAGACTGTGCATGATGCACAATACCTGTAACTTAAAGACCACTTTATTATGATCTCCCTTAAAAAGCACCTGCCCTGCTTCTCTCATCAGAAACGTAGGAAGATTTAATTGGGCCTGAATTTACTTTTGAGCAACGTCATGGTTATCTAAAAGAACATGTATTTTTCCAATTGGAAACTCTACACAGGATAGTTATTTTTTTCCATTGTCCATAAGGCCAGAGTAGCCACAGCAAGTATCCCTCCTGATCAACAAATATAGTCTCTAATAGAAAAAAACCTTAGCTAGACTTCTACATTCTAAAAATGCAGACTAACTCTTACTCTTTGGACTGAGAAACTATAACTTTCTCAGGAAACGTTAGACCATTGCAAGGCACTGCTAAATAAAAGAGTACTCTTTAAAACACTGTTAGGTCCACTGGAGTATCTTCTCATCAGTTTTTTTAAAAAAAACTGTATTTGCCGATCTCACTATTTTCTACTTGCTATACTCACGATTGTTGCCTGAAGATTGGTCTCCTCGGTCCACCGCAGCAAACCCATGCTGATTGAGTGGAGGGAGCACTTTCTAGGCTGCTGAATCAGGGTGTTTTCCTCCACTTCCTGCCTATGCGTCCTAGAGCGGCCATTGTGGCAGGGCGATGCTGTAGTCTCGCGCAGGCATTTACCTATTTTGTCGCAGTATGGCGCCGACGCGCCGCTGTCGTGCCGAAGGTGCACCAAAGGAAAACCTGTCTGCGCACGTCCCCGACCGGACTGCGGCCAGGGCCAAAGACGCTGCCCGTTTCCCTATTGCTTGTAGGATTGCCTATAGCCACACTGACATGACTGCCCTTACGCCTAATCTGTGCCCACACCAGACTATCCGGACACTTGGAGATGTTGAGATGAAACATGTATGCTCACATTGATGATTCTCTCTAAATAATTCCAGCCAGTATAGAAGCATCTCACCTCACACCTTACAATCTACCTCATCCCCTTCGAAAATATCACTAAAAGCCGGGTTAATAAATTGTAGATCCATGGTCAAACATGCATTTGATATCTTTCAGTCCATTATAGATAATGATTGGGACCTCCTATTTTTGACAGAAACGTGGCTTCGTGACAACACTAATCCATCTCTGACTTTGGCTATCCCCGAAGACTATGGGCTACTGTGTGCCAATAGACAGAACGGGAAACAGGGAGGGGGAGTGGCTATCTTTTATAAAATAAAATAGGGATTACAACATCTCACTTTGAGCAGATTGATTGTATAGAAGGACTATATCGGCATCTATTTCTTGCTCTGGCCTCCTGCTCTATAGACCTCCTAACTCTAGCTTGATCCATTTGCCCGCCTTGGCCGACTATATCTCTCAAGCCAGCATACGTGAGGCTAACTTCACGATGCTTGGGGATTTGAACTTACATGTGGACGATGTGTCCTGTCCACACAGTTCTAACTTTATTGCAACATTAGCAGGATGCAACCTAATGCAATATGTTTCTCTTCCTACACACAAGGCAGGCCACACTCTGGATTTGATCTGTTCCAATCTTCCTGACATTACGGTCCATGCTCCTTTGCAAGTAATTTGGTCAGATCACTTCTTAATTCCCTTTCAAATTCAATTGACTAATACAAATAGAGCTACCTCTATTCCTAAGGAGTTTAGGAGGAACTGAAGCAACATCACTCTAGAATCACTAACACATCACATGAAGGATTCTAAGCCGGCTCCAGCGAACGATCTTGAGTCTAGTATCTCGAATTTGAATTAGTGGATTGGCAGTGCGCTCGACTCCCTGGCACCTCAGAAAACAGTAAAATCCCTCCTTCTGCACCATGGTATTCTGAGGAGCTTAGACAAAAAAAGTCAGACTGTAAGGTTCTCGAACGCAGCTTGAGACTCACGTATTCTGCAGAAAGCAAGGCTGACTATCGAGCAGCTCTCAAAGAATATCCCAAATTGCTCATAAAGAATAAAAGAGCCTTTCTATCTGATAGAATTAATAATAGTAAGAACTCATCCAGGGAGATTTTTAAGATTGTCAAATCCTTTAATGATCCACAGGCCCTGACTCACACTCATCCTACATCACAGAACCTATGTAATAAACTCTCTGAATTCTTTGAGGATAAAATTGCATTGATCTATGCTTCTTTTCCCAAGCCGCAAGATGACCCCCAGACCTATGAGGACCATGTTTTGGTACAGGCCCCCATGTCAGTATTCTCAGAATTTGCTGAAATTTCGGAGAGAACCTCTTTTCATGAACTACAGAAATACAAGTCAGGCTCACCAAGCGACCCCATGCCAGCTAAACAATACAAAGACCTTGCGGGATTTCTCAACCCGCATTTAAACCCCATTTGGAACCTATCGCTGAGATCGGGTATTTACCCTGCAGTGTGGAAACACGCATTTCTTGTGCCCATCCTCAAAAAAGCCAATGCAGACCCAGAAGCCCCTTGTAACTATAGACGTATCTCTCTATTACCTGCTCCGGAAATTGGTCCATCAGCAATTGGCCAGTTTCATTTAGTCCAGAGGCCTTCTTCATGACTCTCAATCCGGGTTTTGGTCGGGATATAGTACGGAGTCAGCCCTAATTGAAATGGCGGACTCAATACATTGGGCAATAGATGGAGGTTCCAAAGCGGTGTTAGTGCTGTTAGAGTTGTCTGCAGCATTTGACACCGTTTCCCATCCTATCCTCCTGAACCACCTAAAGTCCATAGGAGTCCAGGGCACAGTATTGACTTGGCTATCTTCCTTCCTCTGTGAGCGCAAACAGGTCCGGACCCCTCCCTATACTTCTCCTGTGAAACCTCTCAAATGGGGTGTTCCGCAGGGCTCAGCTTTGAGCCAGCTTCTTTTTAATATATACTTAACCCCGTTGGCCGAAATAATCTCGAAATCTGGGATCAAAATAACATCATACGCTGATGACACTCAGCTATTGTTCACCTTCAATGATGTATCCGTTTCCACCTTTGACCCCCTCAAAGTATGTCTCAGGAATATTGCGGCCTGGATGGACCGCAATTTCTTGAAACTCAATGCGGATAAGACCGAGATCTTATTTTTTAACCAACCATTTCTTCTAATTTATGGTGGCCTGAGGAATTGGGCATTGCCCCTCTCCCAAGGATTTGGTTAAGAATCTGGGCTTCAGATGGGACAATTGTTTGTCCCTTGCTACTCAGGTTCAGACCGTCTCAGCCCCCTGCTTTGGCAAAATGTAAACAAATAAAAAAATTAATTGACTATTTGTCTAGCGCTACTAGCAAAACTGTGCTCGATGCGTTGGTTACTTCGCACCTCAACTATGCGAATGGATTATATCTGGGTCATTCTATGGGCCTGCTCCATAGACTCCAGGTGGTCCAAAATGCAGCGGCCGGCATAATCTGCGGCGTCCCGCTTAGGCAACGCAAAAACTGCACTGGCTCCCCATTGCCAAACGGATCGTGTTTAAAGCTTTAACATTGGCCTTTCAGGCAGCCAAAGGTCTGGGACCAGCGTACCTCAGGAGGAGACTCCATCCCTATAGTCATTTTAGAGCCCTACGCTCTAATACTAAACATCTACTTGTTACCCCCAGATTCAAAAAAACTAGATCAGTAGGCAAGTCATTTGAGGTGGGTGCCACTCAATGTTGGAACAAACTCCCCCTTCACCATCGCCAGATCCAGTCTGAACTTGAGTTTCCTAAATCTCTCAAGACCTGGCTATTCAGCCGCCAGGACTAGTCAGCGCTCTTGCTCTGCTCCGCTTTCTGTCTGCTGTTAGCGCCGGGACACCCCGTTGGGGTAGCTGTGCACTTAATAAATGCCTTACTATTCTCATCAGTTTCTAAATTAGTTAAATATAGACCAAATCACAAACTCCGTTCAGAGAATAACCATCTAATCACAGTTCTTCAATTCAGGTAACCCAGGTGAAGCGGGTCTCCCTTTATTGAAGGTAGACGCTTAACTCCTAAAGTTTAGAAAAGTCCTCAAAACATAGCTTTTTGATCCATTTAAACACAGTAGCTTTGCATTGTTAATGTCTCAGAAACATATTTTACACTATAATGTAAATAATATCATGGTGTGAACTTGTGTTTTTTAAGTGTCTAATTAGATAGTGTATTAAGAGAGTCGCCCTAGATAGAAAAGACAGTATTGGCAGGTGACGGCATTACGATTTCCACACTTTTGACTGTTGGAACAGGCCCTCTCTGCAGTGGCACACACAAAAAAATGTTGCCCTCCTCCGCCCCTTTTTTGCTGAATTCATATTTGTTGGCTTAGGACTCCGAGCACTTTACCACTGCTAACCAGAGCTACATTGAATGTGATCTCTCCTTAAAACATGGAAGAATTGGCTTATACCCTATTGGCATATTTCCTTTCCTTTTAAGTCCCTAGTAAAGTGCACTACATGTGCCCAGGGCCTGTATATTAAATGCTACTTGTGGGCCTGCAGCACTGATTGTGCCACCCACTTAAGTAGCCCTTTAAACATGCCTCAGGGCATGGCCAAGATGGCGGAGGAGTAGCAGCCATCTCACGGAGCTCCACTGAGCGAGGCCGAAATTTATCAGCTTTGGTGGCCGCCTCAGGCTGCTGGAACCTGCAGGGGAAGCAGCCGCAGTTGAGAGAGTTCCTGCCTTTGGGTCACTTGATGAGGTGCCTACAGCCCGCATGACCAACAAAGACACCTCTGGCCCTGACTGAGCGGGGAAGAGGCGGGCGCCATTATAGAAGTCGGGCCTCTGAGGGCGCAGGCTGCGAAGAATCGGAGGTCATCGCGGAGTGTTGAAAGCGGCGACGCTGAAGTATCAGCGAGGGTGTTCGTGAAGGCGAACACAGTAGTGAGGACCAGATTACTGGCGGAAGGTAGTCAGAGGAGAGACACGGATGACAGGCCCCGGGCCGAGCGGGCCTTCCCTGCTGGCTAGCAGAAGAGGAGATCGGGGTTCTCCTGGTGCATGATCCGGAGCCTGTTAACCCGGTGTGAAGAGGTGAGGCGGCGAGAGGGCCTATTAAGCGAAATTGAGAGGCCAGCACGGGGAGAAACTTGCCGGGAAAAGACTATGGGCCCGACAGGACCCTCAGTAGTGCAAGGTAAGCCTGTCAGCGACGAAGAGAGCCCTGTGTCAAGGCCGCAGTAAGGAAGACCCGTAAAGCGAGCCCGGGAGACGCCGCTTGAGGCCCTCTGCCAGAGCGCAACTGCAGGCGAGATTTGAAGAGATAGAGGGGCCGGACGCCAGGCGCATCTGAGTCTGGAAGTAGCAGAGGGCCTAACAAAAGCCAGGGCTTCCAATAGGCCTCCCACTGATCTGTAAAGCGGAGAGCTGGAACGCTCTAGAAGATAGCACGACAGAAGCCAGGGCGGCAGGGTCAGGCCTGCGGAAGGGAGCACACGTGGGGAGGCCCGCTGGGAACCATCATTTCACCGCATCTGAGGACAAACCTACTCTAAGGAATCGGGAACTGCCTGGGTTTAACTCAGCATATACCAAAAAAGACGCTAACATCAAAGACATCCTGCAGAAACCAGGGGGCAAACAGCCAGACGGACAAACCGTGAGGGCCTGCAGGTGGGCATTTACCAGGACCTCTCCCAGCTAAAGCTCTAGCGCTGCAGGACCCTGCGCCCTGTGATTATGTTCCTGCGGGAGCATGAGATACGCTACAGGTGGGGACAGCCCATTAAGCTACTCTTTGTGTGGGATAACGAAACGCACGCAGTGAGGTCCACTTGAGAGGCGCAGATCCTTCCTTGGACTACAGCTGGGATTCCCCCAATTGGGAGGACATGGGTAGCACTCGCCACTAAGAGGACATCAAGCAGAAGGGACCACAGAATGTTGGGAGGGAGGGAAACCCACAATATTCCAATGGCGCCCCATAACACTTTAATAGTAAGGCTCAATGTACGAGGCCTTAACTCGCCGGCAAAACAAAGGGCACTCTTGACATACCTCAAAGAAATTAAGTGCGATGTTTGTATTCTGCAGGAAACGCATTTGAAACACACAGACTTGACGAGTCTCCGGTCTCGCTGGTTTGGCCGCCAAATTTTTTCATCCATGCCAGGGAAGAAGGCAGGGGTAGCGGTATTATTTGCGACACTTCCCTGGGAAGATACTAAATAGGCAGACAGAAATGCCAGGATGGCTGCTGGCACTTCAGGTGGTTGCGGGAGGCCACAATTACACACTGGCATAAATATAAGGGCCCAATGAGGGACAAGAGGTGTTTCTTAGGGACGCCTTAGGTTCAGTCCTGGAAACCTCGGTGAGAATCTTATAGTGGGGGGTGGGCACTACAATATAGTACAAGATCCTGCCCTTGGCAGAACCACACAACGTATGGGACACCTGGGAGCACTATTGGCGCCAAGCAGCAGTGGTTGGCGGCAACGTGACCTTACGACCCTCGACTACACTTTCTTCTCGGCGACACATCAGTCTTACACTTGCCTAGACTTCTTCTTAACCACACCACGAATTACCCTAGGGATATTAGACACTAACATAGGCACTGCATCGCTCTCAGATCATGCACCCATTAGCCTTTCCTGATTTTTAAAGGGGGATTATCAGAGACATAGGGTATGGATACTTAACCATAAATTACTTACATATGATGCTAACAATAAAGAAGTCCAAGAGTCCATACAAACCTTTCTGGGCAACAACGATGATGGTCACGCGCATGTACACCTACTGTGGGACACTGTGAAGGTGGTCATCCAAGGATAGCTTATTGCGATAGGAGACAAATTGAACCGGGACAAAAGTGAAAAATGGAGCCAACTGGAGGGGCAGATTAAAGAGACGAAATGGTGCGCCATAGTGCGGGGGCTGTCCAGGCGCACCGCCAGCTTACCAATATCCTCAAGCAGATGAAAGCACTGGATCTTGAAGGGCCGAATTCTCCCTTCTCTGCACCAAGCAACGCTTTTATGATGGGGGGAATAAGGCCGGAGAGCTATTAGAGTGCCAGATACGCTCCCAAATAATCCAACGCTGCATAGTAGAGATGACCTAATAGATCTTGAATTCGAAAATGTTTACACAGAGCTCTTTATAGCAGATCCCTTAGATGAATCAGCAGCAGCAGCGGCATATGTCGCTCAGGCACATATCGCGTCTCTCCCAGGTGCGGATGCAGACAAATTAGATGCAGACATTAAACCAGACAAGGTGTTGAGGGCGATCAAGGGACTGGCGTCGGGCAAGGCTCTAAGGGAAGATCGGTTTTCCTCAGACTTTTACAAGATCCTAGCTCCGAGCTTAGTCTTGCTACTCACCCGACTCTTTAACTCCTTCAGCTCTGAAGGAACTATACCTACTTCCATGCGCATGGCCACGGTGGTGGTCTTGCCAAAGCCGGGCAAGGTTCAGAAGAAATGCGCCTCATACTGCCCCATCTCGTTGCTGAATGTAGAGCTTAAAATCTTCACCAGAATACTGGCGGCTCGCTTAGCACCACACATGCAGGGGCTGGTGGACCCCGACCAGTCGGGATTCATACCCAAAAGAGGTTGCAGTGATGGCACCAGACAATTATGTCACCTTATTGACAAGACTCAACGCTCTCCGAAACCAACCTTGCTCCTGTCGGTAGATGCCAAGAAGGCTTTTGATTGGGTCCAGTGGCCATACCTGCGCCTGGCCGTGGCGAGATTTGGCCTGGGCCTCTGGTACTTGCAGTGGGCTAATAGCACATATAAAGAACCTGAGGCAAGAATTAATGTAAATGGGGTTAGGTCTCAGGCCTTAAAAATTTGGAGAAGCACCCGACAAGGGTTTCCCTTATCACCCCTCCAACTTGCTCTGTATATGGAGCCTTTCGCGGAGCACATCTGAAAACACGCCGCAATCACTGGAATTTGCATGGGGGATAGGGAACACAAGATTTCCCTCAACGCTGATGATGTGGTGCTCTTTCTCACCCAATCGCTCACCTCCACTCATGCAGGAATTCGCTGAATTTGCCCGGGTCACAGGCTTCAATATTAATATTCAAAAGTCACAAACTCTTGGCCTCTATTCCTAGAGCTGACTTAGGGAGATTAAAAGCAGACTTTCCCTTTGGGTGAGCAGAGTCGGGTATCCCCTATCTGGGCCTCCAAATATTCTCCACGCTGGACAGTACAACACGCAAGAACTATGGTACCCTACTGACCAACACCCACACAGACCTCCAGCATTGGAGACAACTCACACTGTCATGGGTGGGTAGACTGGCCGCTGTAAAGATGTCTATATTGCCCTGCATACTTTACGTAATGCAGACTCTCCCGCTGCAGCCTCCCACCCCCTCCTCAGGTACTGACCAAACTGCAGCACCTTTTGGTAGATTTCATTTGGGGTGGGAAAAAAGCTTGCATGGCACGCCAACAAACTTGTTTGAAACAGGCAGTTGGTGGACTGGGAGTTCCGCACCTAGTGCAGTATTATCAACTGGCCCAATTGCAATATATGGTAGACTGGTACAGGCCAATGTTCGAAAAACATTGGTGCTTCATTGATCAGGCAATAGCGGGCATTCATATGTGAAAGTTCCATGGCTACCCAGATGCTACCGCCCAGTGGGGGTTTACATTTCCCCGGTGTTGAGAGCCACGATGGCTGCGTGGGACAGGGTTCAGGTTATGTTATATGGTATGTTATGTTATGTTATAGGGAGTATTTGTAAAGTGTGCGGCTACTCAGGCGAGTGTCAGGGTTCAGGTGGCACAGGGTCTATCTACTCCCACATACCCATTGACCTCTTTCATGGGTCATCCAGAGCTTCCGCCAGCGCGTTATGGACAAAGCTACCTTACATGGCAAGAAGTAAACTGCAAAAGGGTGGGAGATCTTTTTGATGAAAACGGGATAATGTATTTCCCCCAGCTGTCAGCAGGATCCGGTCTCCCTAAAACAACATACTGACAGTGCCTTGCCCTAAGACACTGGGCTACACAACCGGAGGTTAGCATACACGCAGGACGCCCCTTAATGACATTTGAAAAAGGGGTTATAACCAGACACTCGGAAAAACGTTTATTGTTAGACATTTATGCCTTTTTAATTACATCCATACAGCGAAGTAAGACGCCAGAGCAACATAGATGGGAGACAGAATGAAAAGACATCGTACACAGAGCTAGAGCTTCCGCCTGCGGCACGGCTGGTAAGGAGATGTACCTCCTACCTGAACCACTATGAGTGTGGTAGTATATCAATAAATAAAATGAAAGGCCCACACTATAATGCCAGCGTCATATATTATGTTTACAGCATCATGAATTCGAACAGTCAATGCAGGCAGTGCCAGATGCAGAAAGTGCTCAGTGCAAAAGAACATATTTACATATATACACCCAAAAAAACATGGAGGTATCTACAATGAGTTTCAACATTAACAAGAGTATATCCCATACTTGAGTTCTGTTGATCAGATAACCACATGAGTTGTCGACATTTCGACCCAAAGGAAACTAAACCACAAGTTTCATTAGTGCATCGACAAATGGCCTTAAATGGAAGCAATTAACAGAGCAGCCACAAACCACAGATACAATCTGAGTGTTGTCTATCACATAGAATGCTTGGTTCAAATAATACTGGCCACGAAGCACAGAAACAATTTGCATCCGGTACACACTGGACAGGCAGACTCAGTACCTCAATGAGTCTGCCTGTCCAGAACCTACCAGGCACCCATTGCTTCTGTGACGTGTGGCCCGTATTATGTGAAGCAGAGCTGGCCTGATGATTGCAGGGCATGAGGGCTAAGTACTTTCTAGCTGGAATGCCATAGCTCTCTTTTCACTCTATTTTTCCCCTCAATGCAAACAGCTTCCCCTTTCATAAAGCCATTCAAAGCATTTCTTAAGATGGAATTATAAATCAAGGCATCACAAGAGTGCCCTTCCATTTTACCTGAGGCAGACTGCAGAATCTGAAAAGCTCTGCATCATTCTGAAAGTCCTGTATTTTAGTGATGGCTTTCTGGTCTGCAAGAAATTCAGATTTTGCGATGGCAATGTCTCTCATAATTATCAATCCTGGAACTGAAACCTCTTTCCTGCAGATCCTTTCAAATTCATTCCTGGAAAAAATAGACATTATAAAACATAAATATTGAACAGCACAAAAAGAAAGGAGGACTATGATACACTTGCTCTCGCACAGAACTGACATTATCAAGACTTATTTTCCTGCTCATCATATCCTCAGTGCCTCAGTTACTCATGACGGGCAGGTCTTCAGAGTAATATATGCTCGATCTCCTAGAGATCATGGTTCATGGCCACGATTTAGGATTTCTCCTCAGCCTGGGCAGGAGGTTCCTGTCTTCATCTCTGTCCCTGCCAAATAGAAGCAAGAAACTCTCTTGAATCATGTACAGGGTCATGTTGCAAGGCCACCAGTTCTTGGACTAGCCAGAGTCTGTAGCTCTATACTAAAACCAATGAGAATGGCTTAGCAATGCAACAATGGAGGCTTCTTTGTGGCATACTTTGTCGTCCAGTAGCTCTATTAATTTTTCTCTTTCATTTCTTTGTAATAAAGGCCCAGGGTAGGGAGTGAGATTAATTGGTGTCTGTGGTCAGAGTGGATGATGGCTCAAAGGGGAGAAGCTGGCCAGCCCTCCCAGGCCATTGGGCACCATTTGCTGCTATCCTTAGGGCTGCATAGAGAGGAGACCTCTCAGTCTAGAAATTAACAGCATAAGGGCAATTTATAATGGGGGCACTAAAACGTAATGTTTTAACAAGCATCTTCCTTACTCTTTCACTAAAGTTGTTGGTGTCACTTTAAAAAAAAAAAATCTTTTTATTGTTTCAAAATACAAACAAGACATGAGGAGGGACCATTATAAGTACTAAAGTTGTTGGTGTCATATCTATTGGTTTAGCGCTTTGACCTCAGAGAACCGTCTTCAGTGTTTTGCCCTTGGGCCTTCTATATTGTCCTTTTAAATCTAAACCATATTAATCTGTAAAATCCAGGAAGGGCTCTTCATTAGGTCAGATGTTCTGTGCTCTGGCCTTGATGTGAAACATTTCTTACGCCAGAGGCCAGAAATTACTTGAAGCCCACCTATACAAGCTTCACAGATGAGGTTTGCATAATATGTCACGAGAGACACCTAGTCAAAGGGGAGCCACCACTATGAAAAATGCATGACAGTTAACCAGTGACCCCTACAAACACCAAGCAACTGTTAAGGAGTTGATCCTGAAACACGGAACTACATTCATGAGAGTTGAACAATCTCTTTTTAATGCAAAGAAAGGTGTCCCAACAATGACAACCAATTAAAACTGACTCCGAGTTTGTTTCAAGAACAAAAATGTACTTGAGGGGTTAAATGGAAATTGATAAACTTTTGTCAACTATTTACAGATATACAAAAGCACTGATAAGCATGTGCCATAGAAATGATAAAGGCAGAAATGTTTCTCAGTGGCATTCAAGATAACTGAGTGAGGTTGTAATATTGATACATTCATAAGCACATGAAAAGGGCTACCAGCAAGAAGTCATGTGTACATAAGCAAGAACAGAAGGCTGCAACCTAACAGAAATTACTCTGTGGATAAGGTTTGTGAATTTCACCATGGGAGCATGCAGAGTTCTGAGAGTTTTCAGGTGACTGAATACAACTTTTTCAGCCACTGAGTCAGGTCAGGTCAAAGTTACAAATGGTTGAGTGATAGAAAACAGGTAAAGACTTCGAGATTAAGGGGGTCTTTAATTGGAAAAAGTATAACAATCTTGTTCTAAAGTAAGATAGTTTTGCAGTATGCAATTGTATGTAAAAATATTACAAAGTGAAATGTAAATTAAGGATGTCTACAAAGCTTTAAAGGCAAACACATGCAACCAACTATGTGATGGCAAAAGAAATATGCACTCTGATATGAAAAAAAGATGGAACAATGGAGGTTAACTCTACAGCAATCAAGACCCCCAACCCCGTCACAAATGGAACCAATCTGCAGCGCCAATTACAATCAATTTCTATACCTGAATTCTTCAATGTCTCGATCTGAAACAAGATTTTTAATCACGAGAAACCCATTTTCTTCGTAAAAAAGTCTCTGATCTGGGGACAGGTGGTTATTATCCAGGGAATATCTATTGGAACAAAAGCGAAGACAAATATAGTATGTACAGCAATGTGCCATTAAACACTTCAAAACAGAACTGTTAAACATCAAATCTTCAGTAAAATGTGTCTGGAAATAGGTATGGTGTTATTGAGAATGGTATGCTCAACCAAAACATATTGTATGTTGTAGTACTCAGCATTATGAAACCATCTCTTGTCAATATATCATTGTCAATTATTTGTTCATTAACTCTTTTTTCTACTCAAGAGGGCACTAAAATTGACCTGTGAATTTAAAGTCTGATTGGGGATGATTTAATTGTTGTAACTGACAAATGTAAAATTAAACTTTTTTACTAATAATTTAGAGTAACAATTTTCAGAATTAATGTGTCACTAAGAGGGCGTCCCATTCTCACAAACGTTTTTGAAACACCACAACATGTGCGCTCTTCTTTAAGTGTGCTTTCTAACTTCAACATTTGTTAATGGCCACTAAAATTTCAATCCTCAACTTAAGACTTCAAAAATTGCTGAACCAGTATTCATTAAACTGATATCAGGTAAACGCTGAGTCATGAGATTGTTCACAATACTTTTTCTATATTATTTCTTTGCCAGGTACCTTTGTTGATAACAAAAGCTGACAGCGCTACAGCTAAAGATATTAAAACACACTTTGTAAAAATGTGTAACTTTATATGAGGATTCTCACCTTACAGCGATACACATTTGCTAGCACTGTTGAAGTGTTTTTATGGTCACATAAGGTATATCACAAACTCCCAAATATTATATGTTTTAAACACTTACTCCTATAGATTTTAATAGGAATGCACTTTCAATAATAATTACCATTCTGATTATTTGTTAATAGCTGCATTTCACATTCAAACTGCAAAGAAACTCTGCGATAACCTGAACGTATCTTGAACGCCCAGAAAATCCATTGTATTTAAAACAATATTGTTGTACACTTTAAAAAAAATCTGGTAGCCCATCCCAAAGACAAAATGACAAAGAAAAAAGTTCACGGTTCAAGGTTATTGTTGCACGCATTCAAAGTAGGAACAATTCCACCCTGATGGAACAAACGACAAAGGAAACACTAATTCTTCCCAAGACATCATTCACCAGTTGCTGCGGGAGCCCACCTCAAAGGGATCACCAACATAGCAGGCAAGGCCATCTTCTTTTTTCCAGGATACACCAAACATACAAACGTCGGACAAGGACCTTGCGTAACTGAGAGTCTGGGCAATTATGGTTTCATCATGGTTAAACACTTCATATTGGTAACAGACTGGAAATTATTGCTGAGGTAGAGAGACAGCTGACTTGCATAGAATGTGATTTAAAGAATACAGCATATCTTGACAGTCGGTCCCACGGATATCCTGTGGTATTGGAAAGTCAAAAAATATCTGATTTGTCGATAGTTCCCACAGGACTGAGCAATCTGATAGCTGGCTGAAACCTCAACCGAAATGTTGGTGCTGCCATTACAGGATTTGGAGGCTCCGGTCCGGTGTCCTGAAAATCAGCAAACTAATATGTAAAAGGGGGTGGGGAGGGGTCACCCTGACCCTCTGGCGGGGCCCAAAAAGCGAGGCCTCCTGTGTGGTCCAGCAAACTCCTGTGGGATCCATCATAGATCCCCTTGTGGTCCCGCGAAGTACCGTAGAACACCAAAAAACTAAAAATAAAAAAAGAGAAAAGAATGGAAAAGTGTTGGGGGGAGGGTTGGCTGCCCACGAGGATTTATCGACCAGAGGGGTGGCTCCAGGGGCTCACTGAATGGAGGCAGTGGGGTCTCCATGAGAAGTTGAGCATAGGAGTGAAGACTGTGAGCACAAGCTACTTTCCCACCCATGTGTGCTTGATCGCCCACAAGAGGTCGACTGCTACATGTTTGGTACAGAGCAATGGCTGTTCGTAGTAGGGCTGTCAGCCACCTAATGGGCCTTGGGTGTCTAATGGGTTCTCCTTTAAGAGTTATTCACAGAGTGAAGACTGTGTCAAGAAGGTGCTCGCCCACCCATTAATGGTTGATTGCCCACGTCCAGTCTGCGATTCACAAAACGTTTGGCACATGGCGAGGCCTGCGTGTAGGAGGACCTTGGTTCACCTAAGGGGGCTTTCGTGTCTGAAGAGTAATTTATGCTTTACATCATTCTGCAACATGTAGCAGTTACCTTCATATCTGAAATGCTGTACTGGTTCATAGAACAGTTTTAACAGCAGTAGGTTGGACAATGTCATCACTGATGTGATCAGTGATGTCATCAATGAAGTCATTTGAGATGTCACCAGTGATGTCATTAATTATGTCACTGAACAGGTCATCAGTGATGAAATAGTGATGAAATAAATGAAGTCATAAGCAACACATAGTGAGGGCGCATAATATAGTTATCTCAGTAAATTATAGCTAGAGAATTTAGTTGTTTTTTTTTGTTATACAACAGTTTTCATATTATTAAAAGGCCTAACTAAAACACAACTTAACCTTTGTTTTATTCAATGAATCTCTAGCCTTTTTTATATATGTAATTTAAAATCTTAGAACTTTACTTAACTATAACATCACTACGCTCCTATATTTTGTATGTGAATATATATATAGCACCATCAGAAATACATTTTAGATTGGTTGAAAATGAGATGAGCACATTGTAGACTAAAAATAACCTATCACTGTGCACTAAAATGTTAGGAGTGTTCTAGGAAGAGGTGTATAGCAGGCTGATATTAAGACAAGTGGAGGCTAAAACAGTTATCAAATGATGTACTAAGTCACCACTGTGACTAAACAATATGGAATCCCCTCCTTCACATGTAACTATGTTAATATATTGGTAATTTAAAGTTTAGTGGAGTGGAAGCTCTACAATAAAGCACGCCAAAGTTATTGTTCCTCCGCCCCATTTGTGCCTGCTTTACCAGTAGTGGAATTTCACCCAGAGCGTCTCCAACATTTCCAAGTTTCTCTTGGTCCAGAATTATTGTGTTCAAAATCATTCTGGGCCAAGAGACACCAGAGCTCTCATCTAGGATGGAGTGCCCAACCTCTGCCTGATCCCTCCAGTAGTACATGGGAAGGAGACAATGATCTGCATGTCCGGATAAAGCCCGCTCTGACCTCCAAGTCCCAAATCCCATCCGCTTGCCCTCCCACTATCTGAGCAACTGGAGAAGGTCAAATGTTTTTTCAGGGGAATCAGTGAAAACGGTCTGGAAACTGACCGATAGTGCCCAGTCTGCGCAGAGTTCCTATTTCAGGGGAGAATACTAGTACAAGGTGGATTTTGGTGCAGGTATCCGGACCAAAAACAGAAATTGCGTCCCCCAAGGTATCCCTGCACCAAAATCTGCCAAACTCAAAGAGTGCTGCAGAAGCGTGTAAACTACTAATTGTTTGAAGCTAGAGCCCTTGATTGCACCAGTGAATGGAGGTAACCTGTCTGCCATAGACCACCACCTTTGATGCACATTATTTAGGGCTATACTCCTGACAAACCAAAGGCAGGCAGACATGGGCAGAGAATGTTATCTATGGCCCTCACGTGCAAGGAGAAATCTACCAGAGTGGAATTGGAAATATTTTCATCACATACACGAGGGACGAACTCAATCACAATAAACACACCATTGTTTATGAATACTGAAAGACTACACATAACTTTAAAGTTACACATCAAAAATAGGTTAACAGTCAACAACAAAACAGCTATTCTTAAAATGAATGCATGTGTACAGGTGTTGATACAGTATGGTGCAATAAAAAAACATAACATATGTTTATGCTGCAATAATCGAAAATAAAAAATTGTTTACATGCGCTCTATTTCAAAAACAAGTTTCAAAAAGTAAAAGCAAACCTCTCTTACCGGAATTCAGTTGGATAGTTTGCATTCACCATCTGTGCTGATGTTTGGACAGATCTCTGAAACATTATTGAAGGCAAATAACATGTTTGTTTGAAAAATGCCACAGTAAATACAAAAAGTGGGAATTTCGTAGTAAACCTATACGTTTATTTTCGCTCTATGACATTGGATTGATGTTTTTCCGACAGACAGAACCCAATCCTATTAATTATTTTGATTACAAATTGCCACATATCTGGCAATCATTTATCTGATCCCATCAAAATGTTGCAGCACACTTGAATATGCTAAAAAGAAACACGAATGGTTAGTTGTATTAGAATAGGTAGATCTGACATATAAATTAAAGAAATATTAATTCAATTAACTGAACTCTGCGGTTATTAACGCAGGCATTTGCTTGAAAGATTTGTGTGCAACCTGAAAGTCCATAGTTGAGTGCCTCTTGGGCCCCATCAACCTTTCATTCTTAAATTATTAATGTGAGAACCACTGAGTCGAGGCAGTCATTATCAAGGTTATTTGCACTACTTTGAAGTGTCACGCCTATTTAAACAAGCACTGGCAAAGACAATAGGTCTGGAAATGACTGCCAACCTTCTGGAAAGTCTTATTTAGTTTTGTCATGGTTTTTGGAAAAAACGTTATTGTTTGAAAATGTGCCGGGCCCTCATCCATTAAAATAAAAAAAATGCTACAGGCAACACAGCTTTTTTTTGTTCTCGAAAAAATACACATTACCAGAGTACTCCCTAGCACTGCAGGGAACTACTTTGTGTGTGGTTATTTCTTGTGAAGAGGGTGGCATGCTGTTACTCGAAGGGAAGTCAGTCAAAGGATGGAATGGGCTGATGCATTGCCCCTTAATGCATGGTGGGGTGGATATGAATGACACCTACCATAGACTAATGGATGAAGTCTGGCTGAAACCCCTATATGTAGCTATGCTCTACACATTATTTTAGTAAAATCAAAAGGTCCAACAAAGATTTAAAACATGAAATCATAGGACATTGGCTAAAAACCTCTTGTCTTTGAGAAAGAAGGAAAGAAGAAATGAAAGAAGGAAAGACCGAAAGAAAGAAAGAAAGAAAGAAAAAGAAAAGAAGGAATTAAAGAAAAAACGGAAAGATAGAAGGAAACAAAGAAAGAAAGAAAGAAAGAACAAACAAAGGAAAGCAGGACCAAAAGAAAGCAGGAGCAAAGGAAAGCAAGAACAGAGGAAAGCAGGAACAGAGGAAAGCAGGAACAAAGGAAAACAGGAACAAAAGGAAGAAAGAAAAAGTGTTTACATCAGAAGACACAAGGAACAGAGGAAAGCAGGAACAAAGGAAAACAGGAACAAAAGGAAGAAAGAAAAAGTGTTTACATCAGAAGACACATGCTATCACATCAGGCTCTAGACAACAAGGCAACACTAAAGTAATTATGAAGCGCTAGACTGGACACTCTTGACGTGCTTCTCCCCTAACATTTTGCCTTCAGATTTCTTTTTGCAGACTCTGCAAACTTTATCACTTTACCATGGCCATGTGTCGCAGCCGCAGGGGCAGTGCAAGCGGAGCAGAGTGAGCAGTCGGGGATGCATCTTGAGCAGTGAGTGGTCCAGGGCACAAGTTCTAAAAAAATAAGTGGGGGGTACGCGGACGTCACGACAGAAAGTGACGTCACGAAAGGTGGCTTGCACTCAGTTGCAGATAACAGTTATCGAGCTCCCAGTAAAACAAGTGGGGTGACGCCGTCCACCCGCGTGGTCCCCCGACTCGAGCCCTGGGGTGGTCAGAGGACACTGAAATCACCAATTGAGCGCATTTTCCTGACATTTACCCAACGTAACCCCCCTGGAGGTCGGAGTTCCCATGCTCACAACCCTCTTGTCTGAATCGGCTTGCCCGCTCTTGGCTCAAACGTCAACAGCCCCTTTCTACCACCTCCTTTTCGCCGCCCTCTGCCACTTGAAGAAAGAAAGCAGTGAAGTGGCAGGGAAGAAAGCTGAGGTACTAAGGCGTCGCTCCAGGCTCACTTACAAACTAATAACTCGGCCAGCCTCCTGGCCTGTAGGCTCCCCAAACTTCCAGGTGGTGCAGATGCCATTCGGGTTCCTGCACCTAGGGGAGGCAGAGGCAACCGCGGATACGGCTGTGTTAGGTTGTGGTGTGGCTTGCGTCCTGCACCTCCCTGGACGATTTAGCTCTGCCTGCCCAGCATGCTACGCCACTGCTGATACTGGACATTACATGAACAAACAATAGGCGGCCGCATCCACAGCCAGATATCGGAGGACATCCAGATACCCAGGCACTTATGCACCCACAAACGTGTGTTCTCTGAATCATTACTGAACGTGCACTACTTTGCCACTGCGGAATTGTTCTGTCAAGCTCGTGATAGTAGATTATCACACAGAACAGCACTGGTGAGAGTGGGGGCTACTGCATACTGCTAAACAACTGTTAAGAATCACATCTAACAGCACCCTCTCCAAGCCAGAGGTTCTATATACAGGTTCCTGCAAACAGACTCTAGGTGGACTCAATGAGGTAGGGGAAGGTTAGGGTCCCCACAAGGACTGATAAGAGAAGATGCACCTGCCAATCCACCCAAATTATAAGACCAACAAGTTCAACCATCAATGGAGAGATTTTCTTGTCTCCACCGATATGGAGCCTACATGGAGGAATCTCAATAGCTGATGAGGGTGCTTCGATTTAAAAATCAATGACCTGTAGATTCCAGCACACAATATATACAACAATTAGCTTTGCCTTGTGCGGGAGCCTTTCGTCAGCGAGTTTGGACTGGTGAATCTTCAGCTTCAGAGGGACAAAAGGAAGGCGGCTGAGCCACGCACCCTCCTACGGACTTTGTGACCACTTCTCACGTTTCCCGCTCCGCGGGAAACGCTCGTCCGTCTGGGTGACCTGTGCTCCTGTGAGGAAGCTGTGGGAGAGACTTCAATGCCCAGAAGGTAGTGCGGCATAGTGACACCCTCCCTCCTGCAACGCCCAGAACAGGTGCTTTAAATCTCCACCTGAGCCGCGCATCGCGGGAGCCTTGTGCGGGAGCCTTTCGTCAGCGAGTTTGGACTGGTGAATCTTCAGCTTCAGAGGGACAAAAGGAAGGCGGCTGAGCCACGCACCCTCCTACGGACTTTGTGACCACTTCTCACGTTTCCCGCTCCGCGGGAAACGCTCGTCCGTCTGGGTGACCTGTGCTCCTGTGAGGAAGCTGTGGGAGAGACTTCAATGCCCAGAAGGTAGTGCGGCATAGTGACACCCTCCCTCCTGCAACGCCCAGAACAGGTGCTTTAAATCTCCACCTGAGCCGCGCATCGCGGGAGCCTTGTGCGGGAGCCTTTCGTCAGCGAGTTTGGACTGGTGAATCTTCAGCTTCAGAGGGACAAAAGGAAGGCGGCTGAGCCACGCACCCTCCTACGGACTTTGTGACCACTTCTCACGTTTCCCGCTCCGCGGGAAACGCTCGTCCGTCTGGGTGACCTGTGCTCCTGTGAGGAAGCTGTGGGAGAGACTTCAATGCCCAGAAGGTAGTGCGGCATAGTGACACCCTCCCTCCTGCAACGCCCAGAACAGGTGCTTTAAATCTCCACCTGAGCCGCGCATCGCGGGAGCCTTGTGCGGGAGCCTTTCGTCAGCGAGTTTGGACTGGTGAATCTTCAGCTTCAGAGGGACAAAAGGAAGGCGGCTGAGCCACGCACCCTCCTACGGACTTTGTGACCACTTCTCACGTTTCCCGCTCCGCGGGAAACGCTCGTCCGTCTGGGTGACCTGTGCTCCTGTGAGGAAGCTGTGGGAGAGACTTCAATGCCCAGAAGGTAGTGCGGCATAGTGACACCCTCCCTCCTGCAACGCCCAGAACAGGTGCTTTAAATCTCCACCTGAGCCGCGCATCGCGGGAGCCTTGTGCGGGAGCCTTTCGTCAGCGAGTTTGGACTGGTGAATCTTCAGCTTCAGAGGGACAAAAGGAAGGCGGCTGAGCCACGCACCCTCCTACGGACTTTGTGACCACTTCTCACGTTTCCCGCTCCGCGGGAAACGCTCGTCCGTCTGGGTGACCTGTGCTCTTGTGAGGAAGCTGTGGGAGAGACTTCAATGCCCAGAAGGTAGTGCGGCATAGTGACACCCTCCCTCCTGCAACGCCCAGAACAGGTGCTTTAAATCTCCACCTGAGCCGCGCATCGCGGAACGCGCGCGGGACGAGCCGGGCGAAGCCCGGGCCAAGGGCGGGCCCGTTTTAGCCCGTTCTAGACAGTGAGAGACTGGACTGGGCCATCCCTCTTACTCCCATCCTCTAAACCGAACTGTGGCAAGGTAAAACACTCCCATATCTACAGTGTAATTGGACTATTATTGTTACATATTTCTAGGGCCTTGCTGCTAATTATTGTTTGATCACTATGTCAAAACAAAAAACGCCTGTCATCCAGATACCCAGGCACTTATGCACCCACAAACGTGTGTTCTCTGAATCATTACTGAACGTGCACTACTTTGCCACTGCGAAATTGTTCTGTCAAGCTCGTGATAGTAGATTATCACACAGAACAGCACTGGTGAGAGTGGGGGCTACTGCATACTGCTAAACAACTGTTAAGAATCACATCTAACAGCACCCTCTCCAAGCCAGAGGTTCTATATACAGGTTCCTGCAAACAGACTCTAGGTGGACTCAATGAGGTAGGGGAAGGTTAGGGTCCCCACAAGGACTGATAAGAGAAGATGCACCTGCCAATCCACCCAAATTATAAGACCAACAAGTTCAACCATCAATGGAGAGATTTTCTTGTCTCCACCGATATGGAGCCTACATGGAGGAATCTCAATAGCTGATGAGGGTGCTTCGATTTAAAAATCAATGACCTGTAGATTCCAGCACACAATATATACAACAATTAGCTTTGCCTTGTGCGGGAGCCTTTCGTCAGCAAGTTTGGACTGGTGAATCTTCAGCTTCAGAGGGACAAAAGGAAGGCGGCTGAGCCACGCACCCTCCTACGGACTTTGTGACCACTTCTCACGTTTCCCGCTCCGCGGGAAACGCTCGTCCGTCTGGGTGACCTGTGCTCCTGTGAGGAAGCTGTGGGAGAGACTTCAATGCCCAGAAGGTAGTGCGGCATAGTGACACCCTCCCTCCTGCAACGCCCAGAACAGGTGCTTTAAATCTCCACCTGAGCCGCGCATCGCGGGAGCCTTGTGCGGGAGCCTTTCGTCAGCGAGTTTGGACTGGTGAATCTTCAGCTTCAGAGGGACAAAAGGAAGGCGGCTGAGCCACGCACCCTCCTACGGACTTTGTGACCACTTCTCACGTTTCCCGCTCCGCGGGAAACGCTCGTCCGTCTGGGTGACCTGTGCTCCTGTGAGGAAGCTGTGGGAGAGACTTCAATGCCCAGAAGGTAGTGCGGCATAGTGACACCCTCCCTCCTGCAACGCCCAGAACAGGTGCTTTAAATCTCCACCTGAGCCGCGCATCGCGGGAGCCTTGTGCGGGAGCCTTTCGTCAGCGAGTTTGGACTGGTGAATCTTCAGCTTCAGAGGGACAAAAGGAAGGCGGCTGAGCCACGCACCCTCCTACGGACTTTGTGACCACTTCTCACGTTGCCCGCTCCGCGGGAAACGCTCGTCCGTCTGGGTGACCTGTGCTCCTGTGAGGAAGCTGTGGGAGAGACTTCAATGCCCAGAAGGTAGTGCGGCATAGTGACACCCTCCCTCCTGCAACGCCCAGAACAGGTGCTTTAAATCTCCACCTGAGCCGCGCATCGCGGGAGCCTTGTGCGGGAGCCTTTCGTCAGCGAGTTTGGACTGGTGAATCTTCAGCTTCAGAGGGACAAAAGGAAGGCGGCTGAGCCACGCACCCTCCTACGGACTTTGTGACCACTTCTCACGTTTCCCGCTCCGCGGGAAACGCTCGTCCGTCTGGGTGACCTGTGCTCCTGTGAGGAAGCTGTGTGGGAGACTTCAATGCCCAGAAGGTAGTGCGGCATAGTGACACCCTCCCTCCTGCAACGCCCAGAACAGGTGCTTTAAATCTCCACCTGAGCCGCGCATCGCGGAACGCGCGCGGGACGAGCCGGGCGAAGCCCGGGCCAAGGGCGGGCCCGTTTTAGCCCGTTCTAGACAGTGAGAGACTGGACTGGGCCATCCCTCTTACTCCCATCCTCTAAACCGAACTGTGGCAAGGTAAAACACTCCCATATCTACAGTGTAATTGGACTATTATTGTTACATATTTCTAGGGCCTTGCTGCTAATTATTGTTTGATCACTATGTCAAAACAAAAAACGCCTGTCACTCCGGCTAATACAATGCACAATTATCTGGTTCAGGTAGTGACAAAAATTAATAATAATCGGAGGACCTCCCTGGGCATGGGGGATTCGCCACCTTGTGCTCAAATCAATCAATCAGGGGTGTCTCAGTCTGTCATTGATGATCTCATTCCCACCGACCCTATTGAAGACCCAAATGAGCATTCAGCAATTAATGTTTCATTAGCCTCTACGGATCAACAACTTGACCCCTTTACAGATTTGATTAACTTAGAAGACCAAGATAAATCTGTAACAATTGAGGAGTCAGTTATAGAGAGCAATACCCCCCCAACACCGGTCCCCGCTCCAAGAGCCAAAAAAGGGATCACCAAGGCGCCACCTAGAAGAGGCGGCCTACGCTCTTGTAAAAACAAACCTGTAACTCCACCTAGACGAGCAAAGAGAAAGAAAGAGGACGGATTAAGGGAGGAAGAGCATGAAAATGAAGAAGGGGAGGACACCCTCTTAATTAAGCTTATGGGTACATTAGAGTCCAAACTATTAGGATTAATGAAACCCCTCATATCAAAAGTTGACCAATTAGCTAACAAGGTCAACAAGCTAGAGTCTCTGTTAAAGAAAACCAATGAGGGGGTGGGGGAAATATCAAATTTAGTAGCATCCAAATTTGAACAAATGGAGATTGCGGGAAAATCATTCGGGGTGAACATGAATACTGGTTTACAAGCTCCATCAGAGCAAGTCCAACAAATCAGCCCTAGGAACGATAATTCCCCTGACATGGCCCTAGTTCCAGATGCAGCTCAATTAGTGGGCAACAGCATCCCTGAGATCCTAAACCCTGAAACTGCCCCAGTTGAACTAATTGTTGAAGCTTCGCCCCTTATCTTAGTACTAGCAAACACACCCATGCTGAAAACTGGACAGATCGAGTCTCCAGATTCCTTAAGAAACAAGGCTCTCCAGTGGCTTAGTAGCAATATGCATATATCTCCCTGGGGCAAGGAAAAATTATCTGTCGATCTGCTTACAGCAAGAAGGGTTAGGTGGATAGGTACTAAGGCGAAGAAATTTCAAGGGGATTGTGTGGTCTTGAACTTCAAGGGCCCTGAGGTCCTGCCTGATGTCCTACGGAACATCCTCCCTCCACAACGTAGGACAGCTGAAATAGTTCCACTGACACTGGATTTCTTCTATAGCAGAAGAGGTCTAGTAGCTAAACCGAGTATATTAAGAACAAAATGGACAGTTGTGGGAAATAGAAGGGCCAGGCCCAATCCAGTATGTGAGTGGGGGCTAAACTTGGACAACCAATATTCTGTGTTAACTGACTTAAATGAGTGTGATTGACTCACATGTGTCTCCCCTGCCACCCTAGATACGCAGTTGGGCCAAGGATATGTTAAGACTTTCATGTTAGACGAATCTACACTAGCCCCAGATGTATTTTGTACTCCCCTTTCAGAGGAAGAAAATAGAGCCCAGGTGGAAGAGGAAAGAACATTGGAGGAAATTGAGATGCCACTAACATTGAGTAAAAATGTAATACTAGGAGTAGATCCTGCAGAAACATTAAATATTCCTGATATTGTTCAGATACACCCCCAAAAGGAAAAACCGCAATTATCAATTATCTCATGGAACATAGCTGGAATTATTAATAAATTAAATATCCCAGACTGGGTTGACTTCATTAACCAGTACGACATTATCATGTTCCAAGAAACCTGGTCGCTTACACCAATTTTCAGGCAAGGGTATTTGAACTTTTTCGTCCCGGCAATAAGAAATCGAGTGGGACGTCCCTCGGGGGGCCTGTTAATTTGGGTACGCCAAACTTTGAATTGTTTGGTTAAGCAAAGGTCTATACCCTCTAACGATATTTTGGCACTTGATATTACCTGGCAAAATGGTCAACAGTTAGCCCTGTTTAATTTTTATTCAAGGGGAGTTGCCAGGGGTAAACCATCAGAGACCCTAACGTGCCTCGAGAATAATATTGAACAGCTACCAGACCCTACCCACATAATAATAGGCGGGGATTTTAATACTACCTTTGAACCCTTGGGTGAGGAGGATAAAATCCTGGCCGAAGATGAGGATACCAAGTGGGGAATTCCCCAACTAGATATCCCTGTAATTAGGAAATGGAGCACGGTAGCAATACAACTGAAAAGTTTTTGTCTTTCAAGAGGACTTAGAGCAGCAAATGGTCGGACAGTGTCAGACTCTATGGGGAAAAATACCTTTGATAATGGTCGTTCGGCCAGTAGGATAGACTATATACTCCTGGATGTAAGGGCCTGGGACAAATTGGTAGATATGGAAGTGAAGGATAAGATTGAAAGTGATCACAATCCATTGTGCCTGACACTACATACCTACCACGACAAACCCGAGCATCCTAGAGAGGATCATATGGTTACACAGGACCTAGTAAGTTCAAATAACTCCCGACACTTGAAGTGGAGTATGCTCCTAGAAGATATTGCAAAAATAGAGACTCTAAAGAAAGTAGTGGTGGGCGAAGTTGCCAAGATTAAGTCCCATTATGGACAGACTGATTTTATTGACTATATGATGGCTGCCCATGAGACACTTTTTTCTATAATCCAAAGTTTCTTTCGTAAAACAATTCCCACAAATAAAATGAAGAAAACACAAGAAACTAGAGGGTGGTATGACAAGAGTTGTAGGGCAGCACGAGACAACCTTAGCAAGGAACTAACAGCAGGGAGGCCAGAAGCAGTAAGGCTGGCGAGAAACCAGTATAGAAAGGTTCAAAAATTAGCTAAGAAGCGTTGGGACGAGGATTGCTGGCAAGAACTCAAGGAGGTATGTACCTCCAAGGACTCTAAGCGCTTCTGGGCTTCAGTAAAATGGGCAAAGGGTGGAATAGCACCCCAGCCTGCTAATAATGTCGCAAAGAACAGTTGGATAGAATACTTTCAACCACAGTATGCCTGTAACCCTATGTTTAATAATGTTAGTCTTCCTCCACAAGTTTACTACAAAGCACCACTATTTGTTGAGAGGGATGTGAATGTTGTACTGGATTGTGTAGCAGGGGGGAAAGCCCCAGGCATGGATGGAATTCCGGCTGATATTTTCTTATCTGACCGGAAGTCCTGGTGCAGCTACTTCACAATGTTGGCCAATGCAGTGGCTATGGGAGGGAAAGTGCCTGCCTCATGGAAGGGAGCCGAAATAATTCCCATATATAAAAAAGGCGACCGATCCCTGGCAAAAAACTACAGACCCATTAGTTTGATCGATACAGCTCAAAAGCTAATGGGCCGACTAGTGCAAAATAAACTGCAGCAATGGATCGACGAAAATAACATCCTGTCATCTTACCAAGCTGGGTTTAGGCCCCTAACTAGTAGCGTCGACCAAGTCCTCCATTTTTTAACAATTTATTGGAGAAATGTCACCTTGAAGAAGGGGACATTGTATGCAGTTTTTGTAGATTTAAAAGCCGCTTTCGACCTGGTCCCCAGGGAAAAACTCTGGCAGACCTTGGCGGACGCAGGCTTAAACCAGGAATTGCTCACACTCCTTGTTCGCCTACACGAAAACAATTTTGCTAGGATACGATGGGGCAAACAGGGAGATGTAACTGATCCCTTCCCGGTTGAACGCGGGGTGAGGCAAGGGTGTGTCCTAGCGCCAACCCTCTTCTCTATTTACATAAATGGTATCGTTAAACATCTAGAGAAGATTGCTAGTGACGCCCCTGTAATAGCCGGCTCTCGTGTGCCAGTTCTCATGTTTGCGGACAATACACTATTACTTTCCCGCACCCCCAGTGGGCTACAAAAAGTAGTTGATGCCTTTGGTGTATATTGTGATGAAAGGGGACTAGAATTAAACACCTCTAAAACGAAATTCATGTGCCTCAATCAGAAGTCCTCTTTTAAGGGTGTAATAAAATACAAAGGAACACCACTAGAAAGAGTGGACTCTTTTTCATACCTAGGTATCACTCTGCAAGAAAACATGAGCTGGAAGCATCACATAATCACAACCCTACTAAAATTTAGACAGCTAGCAGGTGCCATCTCGTTAAAACATCGAACCTCACTGACAAAGCCTGTAAACTGTGTGATGGAAATTTATTCTATGAAAGTCCTGGGGGCTTGTTTATATGGTTCTGAATTATGGGGGTTCTCAAACTTGAGCGAACTGGGCCGAGCTGAAAATAGGTTCCTAAGAGGGATCGTAATGGTCCCCCAAAGCACACCAACAATCCCGCTAAAACTAGACCTGGGTAGAAAATCAATTGTGGATATAGCGAGGCTTCGGCCCCTCCTATATTGGAGACGAATTATGGTGACCCCAGAATTAGGCCACTATGCAGCAGCATTGATGGATGTCATCAAATTCGATCGTTTCCATACTATCCCATGGCTAAGGGAGTTGCGGGGACTACTCACAAAACTGAAACTGGACTATCTATGGGACAACAAAGACCTAGCTTGCTTCCCTACTAAGGAAAAGCTAAAAGATTTATACTGGGAAATGGTATATTTTACAATGTTTAGTGACAGCACAAGCGTAAATCTAACATCTCGCTTTTTAAATATAAAAATGTATCCCTCATATGAACCTTTTTGGGACCTAATTGAAAAACCATATGACAGAAAACTTTATTTTCAATTTCGCATTGGTACATTACCTTTGAATGCGTACAAGAAGCATTGGTCCCAGGCATGGGATGAACATTGTCACCATTGTAATGAAGAAACCGAACACATTTCCCATTTCTTGTTTTGTTGTCCACTGTATTTGTCCCCCAGACGTAAGTGGTTAAAACCTGTGTGCTTAAAGTTGGGAACCCGAAGCCAATCTGAAGCCCTTAGGATACTTGAAACAGACTGTACAACATTATATGTGGTCGGTGTAGCAAAATTCTTGGCCTGGTCGTGGCTAATCCGTACCCGATCACTAACGGCTATTGTATTATAATGAAATTATGTATATCCTTAATCTGTCTTTTTTGCGACATAGATTATTGTTCTTTGTTTTTTAACTTATGGAATGTGACCTTTTAAACTGTAATAATGTGTTGTAATTTCTATGTACTTTTTACTATGTATTATCGACATCCAATGTTTAATATGTATTTTTAGATGTATTTTTATAAGTAGTATTTATTGTATAGGGCTAGGTGAATGCTTTTATGACTAATGTCGAATAAAGCTTTATAAATTGAAATTGAGCTTTTTGAAGGATGCCGGATTGGTCCTTTTTCAGGCAATGAGGGGATAACTGGTCTACCAACACTGTTACAACCGAAGCTTAGAGGTCACCCCTTGGAGGGGGACTTTTTCCATCTAGACGCCTCAACCTCTATAGGCGTCCCATCACAAGGACCAAATGAAGGGTCAGTAGGCAGCTGTGGTATCTCACTTAGCCACAGAGGCCATTCCAATCTGATGATGTTGTGTACAAGGAAGGGTGGGAACAGCAAAGGCACCCCGGAAAGAGCCACAGAACAGGGCTCCGAGATGCCTTCAAGCGTCACCTCTTCAACCCAAGAGACTTTTCTGATAACGTAGGAAGCGTATATGACTGCATCGATGACCCCCACGGTCCTCTGCCAGAGAACATCTTGGGGCCCTAGGGACCTCCCTGGCAAATGCAAATCATTGACTTGTGCAACCCCATCCCCAATTCACGGGCCACTGCAGCCAACCAATTCATTTAATCATGGTGAAAGAGATTGACCCATTCCGCCGCTAAACGATATGGAGCACACCCGCAGCCAAGAGGCTAATGTTAGCGGACAGCATTCAGGTCAGCAAGTTGGGGAACAAACTCAAGTGACCAACGACATCTCCTACCGTCCCACACAGTCTTGTATGCTCAGATCTCACCTCAAACAGGAAGAACTCAAAGTGCTAAAGCGAAATTACGGCAAGAAGAAGATTAACAGATGGACCCCATTAAGCCATCGCTTTTAAATACCATGCAACTATCAGTGGATCCCCTACAATCCCAATCAAATAAAAATGTACATCCAGTTATCATTACTCAAGACCTTAGCAGTTTTTAATCCCGAGCATAGATGAAAAACTAGGCAACTTAAACAATCTGATCAAGGGAGACCTGTCTGACCCTCAATTGACTCAAGCCAGTTGTACTTGTGCTCTAGTTTTGGATAAGCTATATTATCTTCCTAATATGCTTGCAGATTTACTGACAGACTTAAAACAAACCACCAAGTCTGCAACGGGAGCTCAATCACATCACCTAGGCTCTACGTTGGAAGTTCAAGGCTTAAAGCAAATTAACATCCCCTCCTCTTGGGAGAAGTACAGTCTGGCCCAAAAGCAATTGTACCAGTCAAAGAGTCTCAAAACCTATCAATAAACGAGCAGACAGAAATCTCAAATAATGTAGAACCTAATTGGGCAAACTCTTCCAACCATCATGGCAGCCGATTAATGCACAAACCCGATGGAGGCAGAGAAGGAAAGGTAGAAATAAAAGGAATAACATTACTAATTACTTTGGGGAATACTTCACTCCCCGACCAGAGATGAGGCCTTGTGACAATAACAATTCCAAAACGTCATCACAATTACAAGTCACTCCAGCAGCAGGCAAGCAGCTAGGGGAAGAAGCTGGAGATGGAGGCTCTAACTGCAGTGAAGTAGTCAATGGTCACAATTTGAAAGTCCATAGGAGCAACAAGGCAACGGCAATCAGGAGCCAAACTGGTCTGAAAGTACCTTCTCCGAACAAAGGACAGGCAAGAGCCCTTCCAAGTATAGAAGCACAAAAGACAGATCTGGATACCAATATGGGAGCTACCTCTGCATCCAAGGTGCATCTCACTAACCCGCTGGGTGATTTAGCAGGAAACACCTCTTTAATATCAAGGGTATATAAGACAGAGCAAACACAGCAGAGTAGGACTGCACTCAATTGCTTCAAAACTGACTGCACCAACTGAAAACCCCCATTTCAGGAGAACAACTGAGCCTAAGATGATGGAAGCTCCCTCATTAAGAATACAACCTCTTGTAGTCTTCAATACAAACCTCAGGCAATGCCAGACGGCCAGTCAAATACAAACATCATAATGTTCATACCTGAATACAAATCAACAGGCAACTGTAATACCCTAAACAGGGGTAACATCCTATGACTACTAATGCTGGGTTTCAACTTGGATAACATAAGATCAACTGACCTTGCTTAAATTTTTACACTCCGGAAGCCCACCAGATAATGAAGCAACAAAGGCCACTTGCAAGACATTGAAGATAGCCCGGAAAGTACTGAATGAATGGCCATCTTTCAGGAGCCTGGAAATAAGGTAGAGACCCTACCATTAACCTGGATACCCTCTTTCTTGGCTAGGCCTTGATCAACCCAAAGACGGCACCCTTCTAACCAAGATCATACACTCAGTCCTCCAGGGCAACCTGTGCCAATCACTTCCAATAAGAGCTGTATCTATGAATCGTCCAGGATCATACTCACAAATAGTTGAGTCTCCAGACCAAAATTGGAGAGGGCTTACAAGTCGGTGACAAATCCCAGCATACTGTATGTACTCAAAGGAACAGCCTGGATCCTTACATCTCTGCTCTTGAAACATCAACGGCATATGAAGTAAAGCATCGGATCCAGAACTGCTATCTTATTTACAAACCTTTGATATCATCCTTCTCTAAGGCCGAGGCTGGAAGACCCATTCCACATTCAGGGTTTCACTAATTAGTCTGTGGCATTTGTAACGGAGCGAAATACGGCCACTCCAAGGGAGGCCTGGCAATTTATATATGAGTAGCAAGTCTAGGCTCCTCCATGCCACTACACTCGAGTTTGCTGCCTATAAATGTAATTAGCGGTACAAAAGGGGGTGGTGATGGACGGAGCATCTGAATCAATCAAACACTCACACCCAGTCAAAAGATCTGGGTTTAATCCATCACCATTCTTTAGCCCACTCTGCCACCCCAGTTCAGACATGGCTATATGCAAATCAGTCTGACCCTGTGCCTCATGGGAACAGTCCAGCCCGAACTGCCAAGCCATGTCTTTCCTGGACCGGAAACCAGCTTCTGAGGACCGGTTTCTGGCATTCCAGCCGTCTTCAGCCCGGCTTGCCTGAATCCAGTGGCAAAGTGAGCAAGGGACTCACGTCTGAGCATACCCTGCCACACAAATGGCGGCCAAAAGGGGTACAAAAGGGGGTGGTGATGGACGGAGCATCTGAATCAATCAAACACTCACACCCAGTCAAAAGATCTGGGTTTAATAGGGATTGAAAAATACAATGGCCCCACGTGGAGGAAGCTGTGGAAACTGGTTTTAAAACTAGATGAAGAGCGCGAAGTACACAGCGCCAAACACGCACACAGATTAAACAGGTATGCCTTTTTTCGCGCGAATGATAACGACCAAAGTGTGAACCTGAAAGAATAAAATAGAAAGAAATGTCTACATTAAACTGATGACACGTGCAGGTATGTCTAAGAGGGGCTTGAACATTCCGGTTACTTAGCTAATCGCCCCTACAAATAGTGATGATATTTCCCACTTGCATTGTAGGTAGCATATTAGAAGAATGACTAAACACTAAGTGACCCTGTGGACCGGCAACAAGCTGGAGAACAGGTAAATTTAATCGACAATAAACAAATCAAGGGAGAACTACTAGGAAGGATAGAGAACTAAAACAAAGCTGTTTTTTATGTATATTTCACAGACAAACACAAAAGACAGAGCCCTGAAGAGAACCCGAAAACTGATGTCATAGGGTTTGAAACGCGTCGGCATATTTAAAGAGACTGACTTTGAATGTCTAGTAGACCAATGAATTTATTTGTGGTCCTTTGAAATCTCATTTTTGAATTTCTTTCTTCACATTAATTTGCTGTTGATGGAATATTCAGCTCAACGTGATGCAGCCCTGTTGTTGGTGTCATTAAATAACACCTCACATAATTAATGTTTGCTGATGAAAATGGGATACAAATTGTATATTGTATTTATATGGATTGTGGAATTGTATTGTATGTATGTTGACTTGTATTGTATTTGTGTGTAAAAGTGTTTAGTGTTTTTCTTATATATTGATGAAAATCAAAATAACTAAAAATAATAAAATAAAGAGGTATGAATAAAGGGTACCTAACAAACTAAATTGATACTAGTTTGTTCTGCTCAATTTTGAGGTAAAAAAAGAAATGTGTAGTTGGTAACTTTGAATAGGATTGACTTTTAGAAAGTTGGCATTCCCTTGCCATTTGGTGCCTGCGACTGGTCTCTGGTCACATGACTAGGTGTAGTTGCCAGTTGGGCTTTGTGTGGCCCTCCTACACACAAAGGGAGCTTGGGTGTGACTGAATGGGCCATCACTGGCAGGATGGGAGAGAGGAGCTGGGCCCAGCCGCACTTACACCTGAATAGGCTCTACAGAAAGGGCTGCATACTCCTTCTTGTATGTCTGGAGACATGGCAGGAAAGGCTGGGAATCTGTGCAAAAGCCTTGCCTAGGATTGTGGTTGCTGCTTGACCAGGGCTCACACCCCAATCAATCAGTAATTCAATTTCTAACATTGGTGCTCAGCGGTGAGGATAGGACTTGTGTTTGTGCAGTGCCATACAGTGATTTGGTGTACATTACTGTCCCATATCTAAGACCAATTGCACATTTTAAATGCTTCCTGATTAGCCGATTTGCTTTTTCTAAATTAATTCTTACTCTGCCTGACTGTGTCTGCGGCCTCACCTGAAAAGATTGAGTTTGAGCTTGCCAGCCTAGAGGGCTACACTTTGACAGAATTTTTGCCAGGAGAAGGGGTTGACCACCAAGACAGCTATCAAGAAGGTACAGCTCCAAAAGGACCTGAGGGCCGGGGCAGAGGACCACCAGTTGACAGTCACAACAGATGACCAGGAGTATTGGGAGAATGAGGAAGAATTGGAGCAGGGCATACAGGAAGGTCTTGGAATGCAACCTGTTGAGGAGGGGAAACTGTTTTATTGAGCTCGCTCAATCAATCAATCAATCAATCAGGGGGTTTATAAAGCGTGCTACTGACCCGTGAGGGTCTCAAGGCGCTAGAGCTAATTTTCTCCCTTAAACTGCTCTTTCTACGACCTTGTAATGTAGCAAAATAATTACTACAGCAGAGGGTTCACAAAAAGCAGAGCTTTAGTGCATTTTTAGTAGTAGTTCATTGCGTTGTAGGGAAGGTGCACATTAATGTGAGCCAGTGGAAATTTTACTGGTTTTTATACCCTTAGCGAACCCACTGCTAATAGAGACAGTTAAGTATTGCAGGATTGGAAGTCCCTTCTTGTGCGGGAAGCAGTGTCCTCTTGTAACATGTCCCCAGTAATGCTGGTGGTAAGGAAGGCAAAGAGGGAGTACAGGCTTTAGATGGTCAATCTCAAGATGGAGGAAAAGAAAAGAGACTGGCCATGGAGGCAGAGCAAGTGGAACGGGCCATAAAGGAGTGGCAATTGATGCTATCTCATGAACGGAGTCTTAAGGAGTTGGGCCACAAGGCCAGGGGAGAGTCCAGCAGTAATGGCGGAAGCATTTCCACAGTACCCTCTGGTGCTAAGAGGGTCCATATTCTTAAAGATGTGGTGTCTGATTTTCTTGTGGGGGATGATATTGACAAGTGGTTTGAGGATTATGAGATTAGTGCCTCAAAGTTGCACAAGATTCCTGAGGATTAGAAGGCTAGTCTGTGGAGGCATAGTCCTTCCGAAGTGAGGGATACCCTACTAGCCATAGAGAAGGGAGACAGGATGAGGTATCCCCAAAAAGGATGTCCATGTCAGGAAGTATGGTCTGACCCAAGAATCGTTTTTGGCCACTATAGGTGTGGCAGGGTATACTCAGACATGAGTCCCTTTCTCACTGCTCCATCAGGATTCAAGCAAGCCGGGCCGAAGACGGCTGAAATGCCAGAAACCGGTCCCCGGTAGCTTGTCTCCTTTCTGGTGAAGAATTGGCTTGGTAGTTTAGTCTGCCCTGTTCCCATGATGCACTGGGCCAGGGACAGACTGATTTGCATATAGCCAGGTTCTGAGCTGGGATGGGGCAGTGAGATAAATAACGGTGATGGATCAAGCCCTGATCTTTGGACTGGGTAAGAGTGGTCTGCTTAATTCAGACACTCTGTTCATAACCACCCCCTTTTCTGAATCGTTTTTGGCCACTATAGGTGTGGCAGGGTATACTCAGACATGAGTCCCTTTCTCACTGCTCCATCAGGATTCAAGCAAGCCGGGCCGAAGACGGCTGAAATGCCAGAAACCGGTCCCCGGTAGCTTGTCTCCTTTCTGGTGAAGAATTGGCTTGGTAGTTTAGTCTGCCCTGTTCCCATGATGCACTGGGCCAGGGACAGACTGATTTGCATATAGCCAGGTTCTGAGCTGGGATGGGGCAGTGAGATAAATAACGGTGATGGATCAAGCCCTGATCTTTGGACTGGGTAAGAGTGGTCTGCTTAATTCAGACACTCTGTTCATAACCACCCCCTTTTCTGAATCGTTTTTGGCCACTATAGGTGTGGCAGGGTATACTCAGACATGAGTCCCTTTCTCACTGCTCCATCAGGATTCAAGCAAGCCGGGCCGAAGACGGCTGAAATGCCAGAAACCGGTCCCCGGTAGCTTGTCTCCTTTCTGGTGAAGAATTGGCTTGGTAGTTTAGTCTGCCCTGTTCCCATGATGCACTGGGCCAGGGACAGACTGATTTGCATATAGCCAGGTTCTGAGCTGGGATGGGGCAGTGAGATAAATAACGGTGATGGATCAAGCCCTGATCTTTGGACTGGGTAAGAGTGGTCTGCTTAATTCAGACACTCTGTTCATAACCACCCCCTTTTCTGAATCGTTTTTGGCCACTATAGGTGTGGCAGGGTATACTCAGACATGAGTCCCTTTCTCACTGCTCCATCAGGATTCAAGCAAGCCGGGCCGAAGACGGCTGAAATGCCAGAAACCGGTCCCCGGTAGCTTGTCTCCTTTCTGGTGAAGAATTGGCTTGGTAGTTTAGTCTGCCCTGTTCCCATGATGCACTGGGCCAGGGACAGACTGATTTGCATATAGCCAGGTTCTGAGCTGGGATGGGGCAGTGAGATAAATAACGGTGATGGATCAAGCCCTGATCTTTGGACTGGGTAAGAGTGGTCTGCTTAATTCAGACACTCTGTTCATAACCACCCCCTTTTCTGAATCGTTTTTGGCCACTATAGGTGTGGCAGGGTATACTCAGACATGAGTCCCTTTCTCACTGCTCCATCAGGATTCAAGCAAGCCGGGCCGAAGACGGCAGAAATGCCAGAAACTGGTCCCCGGTAGCTTGTCTCCTTTCTGGTGAAGAATTGGCTTGGTAGTTTAGTCTGCCCTGTTCCCATGATGCACTGGGCCAGGGACAGACTGATTTGCATATAGCCAGGTTCTGAGCTGGGATGGGGCAGTGAGATAAATAACGGTGATGGATCAAGCCCTGATCTTTGGACTGGGTAAGAGTGGTCTGCTTAATTCAGACACTCTGTTCATAACCACCCCCTTTTCTGAATTGTTTTTGGCCACTATAGGTGTGGCAGGGTATACTCAGACATGAGTCCCTTTCTTACTGCTCCATCAGGATTCAAGCAAGCCGGGCCGAAGACGGCTGAAATGCCAGAAACCGGTCCCCGGTAGCTTGTCTCCTTTCTGGTGAAGAATTGGCTTGGTAGTTTAGTCTGCCCTGTTCCCATGATGCACTGGGCCAGGGACAGACTGATTTGCATATAGCCAGGTTCTGAGCTGGGATGGGGCAGTGAGATAAATAACGGTGATGGATCAAGCCCTGATCTTTGGACTGGGTAAGAGTGGTCTGCTTAATTCAGACACTCTGTTCATAACCACCCCCTTTTCTGAATCACCAAGAAAAGTACAGGCAGAAGTTTAGGGATATCCAGAAACTTGCCCAACAGACATGGTGGATTGTGTGGACTTCATTTGCAAGACGCTGGATGGTTGGGGGAAGGGCAGTGAGGTATAGGATTGTCAAGGGCTGTACAATTTGATTGCAGAGGAGCACATGTTCAGTCTTTGTTTTGAAGAGCTGCACCAAAATTAGAATCAAAGCACTCTCTGATCCAAGGGAGTTCACTAAGGAGGCAGCCCACTGGGTCAGCACCAGGGTCCATAAGAAGATATCTGGGGGGGGGGTGAGGCCAGGGAAGAAAAATCATCACAAGAGTGGGCAGGGTTCCCATAAGAGGAAGGGCGGGCTCAAACAAAAACAAGGAGTTTTCTAAAGGGCCCTAAACTAGTTCCTCGGGTCAGGACTCCAATCCCCCAACAAAGAAAAAGAAGAGATGGTTCCCTGTGCTATGAGCGCCAACAGGAAGGACACTTCAAGGGGGGTGCCAAGTGTCGCAAGAAGCACAGCCCCTCAAAAACGGGCATTCATTGGGGTTGGCTAGTGTAGCTTCTAAGAAGGAGATTGTCCCAGATAATGTGGGGGACAGAGTAAAGGCTACCCTAGTGTCCCTGGGTAATGGAAAGATGGTGCAGAGAACTCACATGCCTGGTAATACTATGAAGTACAAGCAGTGGGTCAAAATCAATGGGCAAAGGATGGAGGCTCCGAGAGACACTGGAGTCAGCATGACAACTGTCAGATGCCATCTGGTGACCTCAGAGCAGGTAGTCCCTAATGCATTCAACCAAGTTGTTTCAGTTGACAACCATGAGAGTCACTATCCAGTGGCTCAGACTCCCTTTAAAGGGGGGGGGGGGCGGAGAGCCTCAGGTTCCTTGAGGGTAGTTCTGTGTATGTCCATGCTTGTGGATTGTCTGCTTGGCAATGACCTGGAGCACACTAAATGGAAGGAGGTGAAGCTCAAGTCCCACTTGGAGATGTTTGGGTTGCTTGACCACATTGTCAGGCAGTATTCAGGAGGACCTGAAGCCTGGAAGAATGGCCCAGGTTCCTGCCAAAAAGAGGAAGGGCAAGGAGCGCAAGAAACCCACTCCTGAAACTCACATGGTCCAGGAGAACGCTGACCCTCGGGGGTGATGCCCCAGAGCCTCCAGGGGAGATGTTGCCGGGAACCTATCTGAGCTGACCAACTGGCAGAAGGAAGTGGGACCCACTAGGAAGGAGGTCTGTAAGGCTCTGAGGTAATGCTCTACTCTTGTGAGACTATGGCAGCAAGCCGAGGCCCAGGCACTTGGCGACATCTCTGGTGACCACCTGATTTACTGGGACAATGGTTTCTGGTATACTGAGCCTAAGGTTCCTAAGCCTGGCACAACCTTTATCTTGCTGCAGGATCTTCCTACTGGAGCTGGCTCATGATGTACCCCTGGCAGGCCATTTAGGCCACTTTTACTGGCCTCAAATGAGGAGGACCTCAGATGTGCTCTGCAGGTCTTGTCCTACCCGTCAGGCCACTGGCAAGTCGAGAGGGACGTACAACCTTGTCCTGTTGTTGGCATCACCTTTGAAAAGGGGGCATCAGCAATTTTGTGCCTCTGGTCCCACATACAGCCATGGGCAACAGATTCATCATGGTCTTGGTGAACCATGCCAGCTGGTGCCCGGATGTTGTCCCTCTGAGAACAGTTACTGTGCCTACACTGGCCAGGGCACTGATGGAGATTTTTGACATGGTGTTCGACCGGGGTAGCAACTTAACGCCAGGGTACATGAAGGCCATTTGAAAGACATGTGGGGTAATGGGACGGCCTATGAATTCTCCACTTCTTGCCACCCTCAGAATAATGGGCTTGTTGAAAGGTTAAACAGGACCCTAAAAGGCATGCTAATTCATGAGGCAGAAGTGGGACATTCTGCTGCCATGCCTTTTGTTTGCCTACAGTGAGGTACAATAGAAGGGGGCTGGCTTCTGCACCTTTTAACCTTTGTATGGGTACCATGTGAGAGGACCTCTCAGTCTGGTGAAGGAGGGCTGGGAGCAACTATCCAAGAAGGTGCTCCAGGATGTGGTCAACTACATGCTGGTACTCGGTAACCAAATAAAGCGCTTCTGGAAGTAAGCACTGAAAAATCTAGAACCTAGGCAGAGGACATGAAAGTGTGGGTGATGGAGCCAGTGGAACCCTGGGCCCTGCAAGATTGCTGGTTGTGGGCCTTATGAGGTGAAGGAGCACAAGAGGGATGTTACCTACCTGTGGGACCTCAAGATTCCCAGGAACTCTTTAAGTGCCCTACATGCCAATCGCCTCAAGCCCACATGCCAATCGCCTCAAGCCCCACTTTGAGAGGTCTGAGTTAACCATGCTCCTAGTCACAGACGATGGGGTGGAAGAGAGTGAACCTCTCTCTGACCTCCTTTCTTCTAAGGAGCAGAACGGGTCAGTGGGGGGTGTCCGCTTCTCCCCCACAGTGGGCCTGGAGCAACAGAGGGCCAGCCGCTGGTTGCTGGAGCAGTTTGCCTGTATAATCCCCCTAACTCCAGGACTCACTACATGGTGTACCCAGGATATTGATACTGGGAACCGCATGCCTGTGAAGAGTAAAATCTACAGGCTCGTTATGCTCACAAAAAACCCCACTGCTAAATGTCACAGATACAAAAAAAACACCACAAAAAGAGCACACACCCCCAATGAAGCAATACAGTGTCAAAATGCTGACAGGTTTCAAGCAAAAAAAAAAATCAAATGGTAATTTCAAATGTATTATATCAAATCACAAAGAACCATAATATATACAGTTGACAAATTCTCAATGATGCACAAAACAATAAGAAAATCTACAGGCTGTCTGATAAGGCGAGTGCCAGAATTAAGGACGAAGTCTCAAGATGCGGGAGTTAGAGATTATTTAGCTCTCAAACGGCCCTTGGTCCAGCCCAGTGATGTTGGCCCCCAATGCTGTCTCTCCAGATGTTACTCCAGAAGTTAGGCTGTGTGAGAACTACCAAGGGCTCAATGAATACATCAAGATTGACACACACCCCATTCCCAGAGCTAATGAGCGGATAGACTAGCTAGGAGCTGCCAAGTTCCTCAGCATGCCTGAATTAACATCTGGGTACTGGCAAATTGCCTTGACCGAGGGGGCTACTGAGAGGTCTGCTTTCTCTATCCCAGAAGGACACTACCAGTTTTGGGGAAAGCCCTTTGGGTTGAAGGATGCACCTGCCACCTTCCAGAGCTTGGTCAACCAGGTCCTAGCTGGGTTGGAGAACTTCATTGCACCTATCTTGGCAATATTGCGGTTTTCAGTTGTGAATGGAAGGTGCTCTGCAGAGGGCAGGCCTGACTATCAAGGCCAGGAAGTGCCAGATAGGGCAGGGTTCAGTCGTCTACTTGGGCCACCAAAGAGGAGGAGGCAAAGTGAAGACTAAAACCTTCCCTCAATTCCCCCCCCCCCATCCCCCCGTCCCCCCTCAACCGGCACCCAGACAGAGGCTAGAGCTTTCCTACTACAGGAGATTAATCAAGTGGTATGACACCATTGTTGCCCTCTTGACAGAGCTGACCCCCAAGAAGCAGCCATGGCAGGTGATCTGGACATCTCCCAAATAATTCATTGTGCAGACCAATGCCTCAGAACATGGCATATGGGGCGTGCTCTCACAGCTGAATGAAAAGAGCCTGGATCAACCTTTAGCCTTCATCCGAAGGAGGTTACTTCCCCAGGAACAGAGGTCGAATACAAAAGATGCGGAAGCATTTTCAGTGGCATAGGCGCTGAAGAAGCGGAGACCATACCTGTTTGGTGCTCACTTCTGGGTTCAGACAGACCACAGACCCCTCAGATGGTTAATGTAGATGAGGGGTGAGAATCCCCAGCTGTTGAGGTGGGCCATCTCCCTATAAGAATTTAAATGTTATGGTGGAACATCGTCTTGGAACAGACCACATCACTGCTGATAATCTCTCAAGGTTCTTCCGCCACAGTGAAAAGAACTCCCAACCGTTGGGTAGTTCTCCCCACTTTAAGCTAGCGGGGGAGGGGTAGAAGGGGCATCATGGGTGGGGGGGGGGAGGGGGGTGTTACACCTGGAATACTCGGTGTGGTTCCCTGTAACTGTAACTTTTTGCCTTCAGATCTCTTGCGTTTGTGGACTGTTTTTGCAGGATTTAGGACTATGTGCACTTTACCACTGCTAAACAGTGCCAAAGTGCTTGTGCTCTCTACTCAAAACATAACATTGGCTTACACTCAACTGGCATATTTAATTTACTTTCATGTCTCTAGTAAAGGGAACTACAAGTGCCAAGGGTACATGTGCCAAGGCCCTGTAAATTAGATGCTACTAGTGGGACTGCAGCACTGATTGTACAACTCACTTAAGTAGCCCTTTAAACAGGTCTCAATGCCCAAACCTTTCTTTTTAATACATACACCCCTAAGGTAGGCACTGGACACCCCCAAGCAAACAACATGATGGACGGAGTGTAGAAACTTTTCAAACACTCACCCCCTGTCAAGAGATCTAGGTTAAATCCATTGTTCTTTTGCTCACCATACAACCCCAATGTGGACCCAGCCATATGCACATCAGTTTTGACCCTGTTCCCCGTGGGAACAGTCCAGCCCAAACTGCCAGGTGATGTACTGCCTGAACCGGAAACAAGCATACTGGGACCGGTTTCAGGGTATCACCCCATATAAGCCAGGATAACTTGAATCCAATGGGCAGGGTACAGTGTATTTAAAAAGTTGGACAAGTATTTTTAAGTTTTATAATTTTTCAATACTGCAATGTCTATCTCTCCCATAGAATAACATTGGAGTTCCCCTATTGCATCTTATAAGTGTAATCTCCGAAGGGAAGAGATAACTTGACTAGGCTATGTCCTGTCTCCACACAAAGGGCTGCATACCCTCTGTAGTTAATATGGAGCCAGGGCAGGAAAGGAGGGTTCTGCAGGGAATCCTTGCACTCCAAAAACATGCCTCTAGAAGTTTTTCCCTTCAGAGGCACGACTGTGTATAAAAGAAGCACCTCAGACACCACCACTTCAGTATACTTCTGGGCTTGTGGATACTCTGCCAAGAAGAAGGACTGCTGTGCTGCTACAAGGACTGTGAGTCTGCTGGACTGCTGCCCTACAAGGAACTGTTGCCCTTCTGTTCTGATTTGCTGTCTGCTGCCCTCTTGCCTGGGGAAGGAGAACTGGACCTGCAACTTTATCTTGAACCCAGGACCCCAGAGGAGCTTAAAGAGCTAGTTTGCTGGCGTCCTGATCTGAGCCTCAGGGGCATAACAGGCTTCCTAATCTGGACCAGTCACCAGCAAGTTCCTGACCCCCAAGAGGTGCCCTTCAAGTCCTAAACCTGACTCTTGAGCTTTTGGGCTCTTCATGACCGCAGAGGGGCAAGTTTGCACTGAAATTGCGCTGCCTGCACCAAAAATCAGATTGAGCCTCTGCAAGTCCGTCTTTTTGCACAGCACCATCGTCGGCCCACGGGGGACCACCAATGCGAAGCCCACAACACTCAGCCTGCTCATTGCACCAAATTGACTGGCGCACACAACGCTCTCCTTGCTCCCGGAGACCCTCTCCAATGCAAACAGGACTCTTGGCACAAAACTTGAGAAAGTAAAGCATCAGAGGGACTAAACTGGGATTGCGTCTGACCCATTATTCATCAATGTCGGCCTGAACTTTTGACTTGGATGCGGTGAACGTGATAAGATAGCTGCGGTTGGAGATTTATGCTTTTAGGCGTTATCTTTTAGGCGCTATCTTCAGTTTATTCTTTGAAAATTCATAACTCCAGGTCTGCGGATTGGATTTTTTGTCGTTTTGTATTTCCTGTTTGAAGTGTTGCACAAATACTTTACACATTACCTGCAAGTTAACCTTGACAGCTCTATGCCAAGCTACGAGGGGGTTGAGCACAGGTTAATTGGGGTCTGCGTGTGCCTTGCCCTGACTAGAATTGTGGTTGCTGCTTGACAAGAGCTCACACCCCTCTAAACCAGTAACCCAATTTCTAACAAAGTAAAAATAAAAATAAACTGGCACTGAAGGGAACTAGCTTGTGTGTGGATGTGGTCCTTGTCAAAGAGCAAAATGCAGCCACTTAATGTGAAGTTAACCAGTGTCTTAACCCCTTAACTGCTGGGCCTTTCCCCCACCAGAGCTGAGCCCTTTTTTGGCTATTTGGGGTACTTTGTGCTTAGAGATTCACAACTTGTTTTCAACATAAGCTATCCATGCCAAATGTGCATCCTTTTTCCAACATCCCCGGGATTCTAAAGGTACCCATGGTTTGTGGATTTCTTTGGAGGGGACTGAGTAATTAGCCGAGATATAGCTTCATTTTGTTTTTTTGGGGAAAGAATTGCTGAAGAAGAAAGCATCTGTTTTTTTACCTGCAACTGGTATCAGCGAAGGGTTTGCTGAGCTAAAATCACCATCTTCCCAGCTTTCAGGAACAGGTAGACTAAAGGCAGAAAACGAACATTTTCTTCACAGTCTTTGCATTTTAGTGGGACATAGCCTATTTATCCTATTTTTTGTGCTTTCAACCTCCTTCTAGTTAGTGGTAGAAATACATTAAGAATTAGTAGACAACATTCGGAATTAAGCAAGGGGTCCTTTGTGTAGATCCTTTAAGGTTTTCCTGTAGAAAATAACAATTGAAATACAAAAATATTGAAAACAAGCTGAAAAAATAGCCATTTGTGCCTGCATTTTCGCCTGTAACTTCTTCTAAGTATGGCAGATGCAGGGTGTATAGAATTTGAAGGTTCACCAAGAACCCGAAGTGCCCAGACCCAATAACTGAGCTGCACCTTGCAATGTTTTTTTTATTTTGTACCAGTCATACAGCACTTCACTGTCTAAAATATAAAGAATGAAAAATAGGTATCAAGAAAAACTATACATTTCCGAAATGGGAACAACATATGAAGTTTAGAAGCAGTGTTTATTTGCAAAACTCCGACGATGTGGGTACCTATACTTACATGTGAATTAGAGGGCATTTTTGAATATTACTCTTTTTTTACAGACTATCTTACATTTGGAAGGCAGAAATGTATATGAAGTCAATTGGTCATAACACTTGTTCTACTATTCTGTGTTCCCCTAGGTCTCCCTCTAAAAATGGTACTTCACTTGTGTGGGTAGGCCTAGTGGCCACGACAGGAAATGTCCCAAAACACAATGTAGACACATCAAGTTTTTCCAGTGAAAACTTACCCTTTTTTCGCAAAGTGCCTAGCTGTGGATTTTGAAACCTAAACCTAGCAAACCTATACATTTTTTAGAACTAGACATCCAGGGGAAGTCAGGATGGGATGACTTGTGTGGCTCTTACAGAGTTCTGTTACCCACAATCTCTTGCAAACCTCAAAATATGTTTACAAAACACATTTCCCTCATATTTCTGTGATGGAAAGTTTTGGAAACTGCTGGGAGCCACAAACTTCCACTCACCCAGCATCCCCCCCCAAATATCCTGATAAAAATGGTACCTCACTTGTGTGGGTAGGCCTTGTCCCTGCATTAGGAAATAGCCCAAAACGAGCTGTAGAGATTTCAAAATTGTTGATCACAAAAAGACCTCTTTTGCGATAGAAGGCAACTGAGTTTTTAATACCAGGCTCGGCGTCCATCTAGGGAAACGTACCAATCCCAGACATTTCGGAAAAATAGACACCTGGGGGAGTCCAGGAATGTGTGACGTGCATGGATCCCCCAACGCTTTCCTACCCAGAATCCCCTACAAACCTCAAATTTAACTGGAAAAAAAAATAAAACTTTTCTCACATTTTTGTACAGGAAAGTTGTGGGATCTCCGGGCTGACACAAATTTCCTACCACCCAGCATTCCCCCTGGTCTCCCGATAAAAATGGTACCTCACTTGTGTGGGTGGGCTAAGTAACCTCAAAAGGCAAGGTCCCAAAACGTATTGTGGAGACATCAAAATTATCGATCACAAAACAACCTGGTTTTGCAAAGGGGGCACATGCGTTTTTGGTCCCGGGATCGGGGGACATTTAGGGAAACCTACCAAACCCAAACATTTCTAAAAAAAGTGACCCGGGTGAGTCCAGGAAGGTGTGGCTTGCATGGATCCCTCAACATTTTCCTACACAGAATCAATGACAAAGTTTGAGGTTTCAATGGATTCTGGGTAACAGAACCTGCTGGGAGTCACAGAAGTCTAGTTTTCAAAAATGTACAGGTTTGCTAGGTTTCCCTGTGTGCCAGCTGAGCTAGGGTCCAAAAACCACAGCTAGGCACACTGCCAAAAAAAGGGTCTGTTTTCACTGAAAAAATGTGATGTGCCCACGTTGCGTTTTGGGCTGTTTCCTGTCCCAGGCACTAGTCCCACCCACATAAGTGAGGTCCCATTTTTATCAGGAGACTTAAGGGAATGCTGGGTGGGTGAAAGTGTGTGGCTCCCCATAGATTCCAGACCTTTCCATCATAGAAATGTGAGTAAAATTTGTTTTTTCAGACAAAGTTTGAAGTTTGCAGGGGATACTGGGTAACTGAACCTGGTGAGAGCCACAGAAGTCACCCCATCCTGGATTCCTCGGAGTGTCTAGTTTTCAAAAATGTACAGGTTTGCTAGGTTTCCCTAGGCTCTGGCTGTGCTATGGTCCCAAATCCACTGCTAGGCACATTTCAAAAAAAGGGGTCCGTTTTCTGTGGGAAAATGTGATGGCTCCCTGTAGTATTTTGGGCTGTTTCCTGTCACGGGTACTAGGCCTATCCACACAAGTGAGGTACCATTTTTATCTGGAGACTTGGGAGAATTCTAAGTGGGTGGAAATTTGATGCTCCCCGCAGATCCCAGAACTTTCCATCACAGGAATGTGAAGATGATGTGTTTTGTTTTTACAAAGTTTGATGTTTGCAAAGGATTCTGGGTAACGGACTCTAGTGAGAGCGACGCAAGTCACCCCATTCTGGATTCCTCTGGGTGTCTATGTTTCAAACACAAACAGGTTCGCTAGGATTCCCATGGTGCCAGCTGCGCTGAGCCCAGAATCCACAGGTAGACACAGGGCTAGGGGCAGAAAGACAGTGGCCATTTTCTTGAGGGGGGGCGGGGGGGGCATGATGGCATTGGCATGCCCATTCTAGGCAATCACCACCCCTACGTATAAAAAAAAAAACAATCCCTGGTGCATAGCGGGCAGGTCAGGGACTATTGCCCCCATCGCCTCCAAGGGTGGGGGGGCAGAAAGACTGTGGCATTTATTTGGGGGGGGGGAGCATTGGCATGCCCACTAGGGGATAAACATCATTAAAATAAATCCCTCGGGCCTAGCATGTGTTCTACCCCCGGGGAGGTGAATTGGGGGCTACTGCCACTATCTGACTCCTAGGGGGGCAGAAAGACTGACATTTCCCAAAAACACTGGGGGGAGGAAAGGGTACCATTGAAAAGGGGAGATTCCAACAATACCTCTTCCATCTGCCTACGTCCTTGGGGGGGCTGAGATTGCCCCATGAGCATGTAGGTAGTGAATCTTAAGCGAGGCAATCTGCTCGTTTCAGTTTCAGTAAAATGACGATCAGTGCGACGTGCGCGCTGATCATCATTTCACTAAAAACATCAGAACTGCCTCAGGAGCTGGGGAAGTCCTTTCCCAGTTCTCTAGGCTGTTTTGATGCAAAGGAAATCCCTCTGGTGCTTGCAACAGAGGGGTTTCCGGTGCCATGTCATCGAACGCGCTGGAGCCATCCGACGCACATGAGCAGTTTTGCGTCGGAAGGCTCATGCGCGACCAACGTATCGAACAAGTTAAAAGTCATACCCTTAATTACATCGGCCACACCTTTTTGAGCGACCCTCCAGTTTTCTTATCCCACTCAAAGCCCTAACACAGAGATCTCTCTCTCTCTATATATATATATATATATATATACATAGATAGAGAGAGTCTCTCCTTTCCTTTGTATAGTGTGTATAAATATATACATATAGAAACCACAATCCTGTAACACCGATGATTTGGTGAAAACTCAGGTACGAACCAGCAGAGTGCTTTTCCAAAGTGCAGTGCTTTATTTTAGGGTAAACGGTATTAAATGAGCATACACAGGCAAGTGCCCAGCATTACGCGTTTCGACCGCGTTGCCACGGTCTTCACCACATAACGCGCTGGAACTCAAGACGTCATTTTTATATGCTAAACAGGTGATGATAATTAGAAGACTCCCTTGCATGATATAGCTAGAAGACATACTCAACATGTTCAATCATTAAAAACACCAACCTGATGTTTGTAAAATGCTTGAGTTATTTCGCCATGTTCAAACATTATTGTAGATTAAATATAGTAAATACAAAGTGTACTACAAGCCACAAGAATTGCATTTATATATAAACTAAATTGCATATTTAAACTAAGTGGTTAAAAATTGGCTATAGACTTCATATATCTCGAGTTAAAATGCATTTATAATTAATCACATTTCATGTCAAAAGGTGAAATTAAAAGTCACTCATTATAGCTCCTAGAGCAAGGGAGAATAAGTGCGAACCAATAAAGTGAAAGTGCAAAAATAAAGAATCATCCTGAATTACAACTATTAAAAAAATCATAGTTAGCATTTGATGAATAAAGAACAGAGGCCAATGGCATACCTATTTCATATATAAAGTAAAGTGCAAGTGCACTAAGAATATAAGGCTAGATATGACGGTTATGACCAGAAAAATATATACAAAATCATATTATACAACCAGAAACCTACTTACAGGGTTGCCTTGCAAGTACATAATACAGGATATGGGGGCAGGCTGCTGGTTCTATGGTAGAATGTCAAACACTAAGGATTTCATCATGGAAAGTGAAATATGTATTCAGTACACTGATAAGAGAATGATCTAAGGCACAGTAAAAAAACACGTCTAAAACCGGTCAACACCAAGTAAAACCCAATAAAACCAGGTAAAAACCAGGTAACACAGAGCAAAACCCCGTTAAAACCTAGTAAAAAGAAACAGGGCTAAAAGACTGTGAACGGGAAACCTAACTCGCCATATATCAGAGAGAATACAGGGGATACTCAGCTATATCTCTTATAGGAAGTTATGCATATTTTCCCTCGTGTTGAGGCCATTTGGCATCTTGGTATCTAATACCAAGATATAGTGTGACCCTAACTACCGAAGTCTCTTTTCTCTGTTGCCTCCTCTAGGTGACTTAGGTACTGAATCTATCACAAAGTAACTCAAGTCATTCAAATTATTTGTATGCACAAGTTTGAAATGACGAGCGATAGGGTAGCTGGAATCTGAATTCACCACTGCACGGAGATGCTGCAGTATGCGATTAAATACTTGCAGCTTAGTGCTGCCTTCATACTTGAGGTGACATAAACATTCCAATACACATACTGCACATTCAGTTTTACAGGTGAGCATCCCTTTTATCTTGGTCGATTAGGACTCAAATGCAGTAGTGTAGTCAGTGGTGTTACATCCAAATGTGCAAGCTCTACACGAGCTGCAGTTGAAAAACCCTGTCCTATTAGAAAGCCAGTTACTAGACGTGGTCACCTCGGGCTAGTTTTAACAAATGCATCCCTCATTGAGGGAGCACGTCTGAATGTAATAGATGGAAGTGGGGACAGAGATTGAGATAAAGTGAGATCAGTCATAACTATTGGCCAATACTTATATATGATCTTTCTTTTTTGTTTTTAATGGCTAAAGAACGTAGTTATAAGTCTCACTGAGTCACTTAGTTTAGGACCAATATCCGAGACCTCAGAATCAACAGGGGTGATATTGCATCTGCTATTTTGTAAACAATCTTCTTTAGAGTGACTGTTTGCCCTTTCCATAGCAACCTTACGCTCATTTGTTTTACACCCGCAAGCTCTAAACCTTTTGAAACGCTTTCATCTGGCAATGTTTAAGATCTGTGTCGGAACTACAGATTCTCTTTATCCTTAAAAACTCGCCATATGGAATGCTTCTGATAAGGTGATTGGGGTGGGAGCTGGTGGCATGGAGCACTAAGTTGCCGGCAGTTGACTTTTTATGCAATAGTTTTTAATGGTTCAATTTGCAATGTGCAGTTCAACATCCAAAAATTGGACACATTGATTACTAATGTGCCCATAAACTTAACATTCAAAGTGTTGTTGTTAATAATGTCGACAAACTTTTTAGCTGATTCTACAAACCCATTACAAATTACACAGACATCGTCTATAAAATGCCACCAATGTAATACATGGGCATCATATAATTCCTTGTGGGTATTTCTGAGGACAAGCTCCTCCCACCAGCCAAACTGCAAGCACGCATAGCGGGAAGAGAAGCATGCCCCCATCGCCACACCACGAACCTGTTGACAAATTTGTTTGTCAAACAAAGTAGTTGTTCATCAGACACAACTCAATCTTTTTTATTGGCTTAAAAAATACTTTGTTGCTTTCATGCCATCATGATGGATACTGTTGTATAAGGAACATATATCCATTACAATCAGTCAACAATTTTCATTCCAATTAACATTTTGTAATTTTACCAGAAAGTGTCTCGTGTCCCTAATGAAGGAGGGCAAGTTTTCCACAAACTCATGCAAAAAGAAGTCCACATATTTGGTCATCGGTTCTAATAAAGTTTTCTGCACTGATAATATTGGTCTCCCAGGTATGGGGGTCACCTTTTTGTGGACTTTGGGAATGAAATAGAGTGCTGGCGTTGTGGGATATTTGTTCCTTAGAAAACAATATTCATTCTTAGTGAGTAAACCAGCTCACTTCTATTGTGCCAGTTCTTTAAATATAGAATCTTTATTTACCCGTAGATCATTAAAGGTGGCTTTTCTGTAACAAGTAGTGTCACTGAGATGTCGTTGGGCTTCTTCCAAGTACAAAGTCCTCGGCCAAGGCACTATGTTGCCTCCTTTGTCAGCCTTATTAATGATTACATCACAATTTTGTTGAAGTTTGGCCATGAGATTTGTGTACTGTATTTCAGTATATTTCCTGTTCCTCTGTTTCTTTAAAGCATTTGTTTAGTTTCTTAAGATCTTCAATAACACAGTCACTGAATGTGTCAATTGCATCCTTAGGCATAAGAGGGACAAAGGAGGAAGACGGTCGAAATGGGGTAGTTATAGTCTTAGTTCCTAGGATACCCATTGTTTGAAGCTCTTCTTGTGTTGAACTGTCAATATTTTTATCGCTGGTCAATGCATGCTTGGATCTCAATATGCCTATATCAGATACTAAAAGAGTTCAACTAGGTATATTGTGTGATGCATTCTGAGTGGCAACTTCATTTGCTTTATTTAGTTTGAAACGTTTCATAAGCTTAAGTTTCCTGAATAATTTAAATAAATCCACCCTTGTTTGCGCATATTTGAAACCATTAGCCGGACGGAAAGAAAGTCCCAATGGGAGCAGGTTTGTTTCTGCAGGAGTGAGCTCAACATCTGAGAGATTGATTAATGTGTTATCAGGGTTTGCAGGGTCCATGGTGTTGGTAGGGTTGGTTACTGTCGGGGCCACCTCTGATCTCGGTTATTTCCTCCTGAGTTTGTGCCTTTGTTTTCTGCGCTTGTTTCTTCTTTGCCAACTTTCTTCACAGGATTCTGTGAACGTAATGTTTGGCGACGGTCTTGAATTAAAAAACCAAATTCTTCTGATGGTGAAAAGTTAACCGGTGCCTGCACTTGAACATTCCCTGCTCTACTAGCATCAAAATCTGAACTGCCATCCACGGAACTCAAGTCGTGTTAGATGATTCCGTACCTGGTTGATTGAGAGTAGAAATGCCAGAGGTTTTTGAGGTAAGTGCCTGCCGTTTCACCGTGTCAAATTTCCTCGAGAACGTGAAGACTCTTCCTGTCTCGTAATGACGTCGTCTCAGGCGAATTTAAAATATTTTCCGAACTTTTATTGTGTCCTTAAGCTTTTTCAAATTGGCATTAATCTCCTCTCTGCCCTTTTTAATTAGGTCTTTTTCTTCATGTGCCTCCAGTAATGCTTCGATTTCTCAATCTTTTTTAAAATCTCTATCCTACTGATCTCTGCATATTTGATGAGGATAGAAACCATGTTGAAACTGCTGATGACGTCACATATTACATCACTCATGACATGGTCAGTGACATCACTCATGACATCACTGATGACATCAAGTGAAGTCCTTGTGGGACCCCCTGAGCAGGCCTAGGGGGTTAGGGTGTTTCTACCCTGCCCCCTTTGCGTGTTTTGCACGTTAGTTTCACCGCTTTCTTGTGCCTCGGTTCTACCGAGGCACAAGATGGCTGCCAACACTTCCTGGTTTGGAGTGTTGACAGACAGTTGACAGTCAATGACCATGCAGCTCGTGCTCGGAAAGGTACAGAGTATGGTACAGAGTACAGTACAGAGTACCCTGCGATTAAAAATAATACTTTTTTTTTGGCCTTGGGAGTCCTTGTGGGATCCCCTGAGCAGGCCTAGGGGGTCAGGGTGTTTCTACCCTGCCCCCTTTGGGTGTTTTCCATGTTTGTTTCACTGCTTTCTTGTGCCTCGGTTCTACCGAGGCACAAGATGGCTACCAACACTTCCTGGTTTGGAGTGTTGACAGACAGTTGACAGCCAATCAGCATGCAGCTCATGCTCTGGAAGGTACAGAGTACAGCACAGAGTACTGAACTTCGTCTCTAGATATCACTATGATTTTACTTTTGATTTTCTCAGGAACTACTGAGCGGATTTACACCATTTAACAAAAAGCACAATCTGCGAACCAAACTCTACCTCTCTGCCAATTTTGGTGTAATACCGTTCAGCCGTTCAGGCTGTAGCCCTGGCTAAAGGTCCCTATAGAAAATTGCATGGGGAAAACATGTTTTGGGACCCCCCTTTCTCAGCCCCCACTTGATGAATCACCCCCAAACTTTCAGGGAAGGAGCGGAGCAGGCCATTTTCTTGGAGAAATTCGCAAAGATTCGTCCACCAGCGCCAAAGTTATTCCAAATAGATTGTTGTGGATTTCCTATGGCAAGTAGGTCCTAACTATAACTACCTACTGATGAGACTGCCAGTAGGATATATATAAATATCCTACAGCCCATACAGTGAATGGCTGACAAACGCCAGGTGGCTTGTCTCGGTGTCCCGCATCCCTCCGCATACGTCCACAAGGATAATTTTTCACAGTACCTGGTGGGGCCCCTGCAGACACGCTTTGCGCTTCATGCCAGATCAGGAGGGCATGCCGGTTAACCAGTGAAGTCAAGTCAAGTCAAAATGTATATAGCGCGCTATATACCCAGAGGGTCTCAGGGCGCTTGAGGAGGGGAAGGGAGATTATTTGTCAAATATCCAGGTTTTAAGCTGTTTTCTGAATGCTAGGTGGTTTTGGGTGAGTCGTAAGTGAATGGGAAGTGAATTCCAGGTTTTGGCCGCTAGGTAGGAGAATGATTTACCTCCCATGGTGGTTTTGTTTATGCGAGGAACAGCGGCAAGGGCTTGGTTGGAAGAGCGAAGCTGGCGGGGGGGGGGGGGGGTGGGGGGGGTGTAGAAGGAAACTCGTGTGTTGAGGCATTCGGGACCAAGTTCATAGAGTGCTTTGTGTGTGTGGGTGAGGAGGCGGAAAGTTATTCTCTTATTGATAGGGAGCCAGTGGAGGTCTTTCAGGTGATTGGAGATGTGGTCTTTACGCGGGATGTCAAGAATGAGTCTAGCTGATGCGTTCTGGATGCGTTGTAGTTTTTTCTGAAGTTTTGCGGTGGTTCCGGCGTATAGGGTGTTTCCGTAGTCCAGGCGGCTTGTAACCAGTGCGTGGGTGACCGTTTTTCTGGTTTCAGTGGGGATCCAGCGAAATGTTTTTTTGAGCATGCGAAGAATGTTGAAGCAGGATGATGAAACGGCGTTGACTTGTCTGGTCATCGAGAGTGAGGAGTCTAGGATGACGCCCAGGTTCCGTGCGTGGTCCGTCGGGATGGGCGCTTTTCCAAGGGCCGCTGGCCACCAAGAGTCATCCCAGGCGGAGGGGGTGGTTCCTAAGATAAGGACTTCTGTTTTGTCTGAGTTCAGTTTCAGACGGCTGAGCTTCATCCACTCTGCTACTTCTTTCATTCCTTTATGTAGGTTGGTTTTGGCGGTGTTAGGGTCTTTGGTGAGTGAGAGGATCAGTTGGGTGTCGTCGGCGTAGGAGATGATGTTGAGGTTGTGTTGGCGGGCGATGGTCGCGAGGGGGCTCATGTATACGTTGAAGAGGGTAGGACTGAGAGAGGATCCTTGTGGGACGCCACAGATGATTTCAGAGGCCTCTGACTTGAATGGTGGGAGGCGGACTCTCTGAGTCCTTCCGGCGAGGAACGAGGTGATCCAGTCCAGTGCTTTTCCTTGGATTCCAATGTTTTTGAGGCGTTGTAGTAAGGTGCTATGACATACTGTGTCAAAGGCTGCGGAGAGGTCAAGGAGGATGAGGGCGACTGTGTCTCCATTGTCCAGCAGTGTTCGGATGTCGTCCGTTGCAGCAATGAGTGCGGTCTCAGTGCTGTGTTTGGCTCTGAAGCCGGATTGAGAGGAGTCAAGGGCTTTATTGGTTTCGAGGAAGGCGGCGAGCTGGTTGTTGACTGCTTTCTCGATGACTTTGGCTGGGAATCGAAGGAGCGAGATGGGGCGGTAGTTTTTGAGTTCGGTGGGGTCAGCTGTGGGTTTTTTCAGAAGGGCGCTGAGTTCGGCGTGTTTCCAGCTTTCCGGGAAGATGGCTGAGTTGAGGGAGGAGTTGATGACGTCTCGGAGGTAGGGTGCGATGATGGAGTCTGCCATGTTGAAGATGTGGTGCGGGCATGGGTCTGTGGGGGATCCTGAGTGGATGGAGTTCATCAGGCGGATGGTGTCATCAGTGGAGATTGGGTTCCAGTTATTGAGGGTGTTCAGGGGTGGTGAAGGATCAGTAGAACGTTGAGTGGGTTGGTCTACAGGTAGGTTGTCGAAGCTGTTGTGGATGTCTGAGATTTTGTCGTGGAAGAAAGAAGCTAAGGAGTCGCAGAGGGTTTGAGATGGGGTGATGTCGTTGGAGTTGGCAGTGGGGTTGGTAAACTCTTTGACGATGTTGAATAATTCCTTGCTGTTATGGGCGTTGTTGTCTAGTCTGTCTTTGAATGAGGCTTTCTTGGCTGACCGGATCAGTTGGTGGTGAATGCGGATGGCGTTTTTGAAGGCGTCCTTGGTATACTATAGAACTCAACGCCCACTCAAATAAGAATGAGCCCGACATGTTCTGACTTCCCACCAGGATTTATTGTGCAAAACATATAAATAAAGCACAGTCCAGGCAACGCCAGGCAGACGCGTTTCTAGCGAGTATGTTAGCTTTCTTCAGTGCAGGCTCCCGTTTCCTCTTAGGCCTCGCACCTGGGGATACTTGCAGTGTCCTTAGCAATCTCTGGCTACGCCTTTTAAGTTGATGATTACTCCCCGCCTCTGCTCTCAGCTGCAGTGCCTCCTGTGAAGATGTTGAGACCAGGGGCATGCTGGTACATCGAGTCCATAGTGATAGCCCATACAGTGAATGGCTGACAAACACCAGGTGGCTTGTCTCGGTGTCCCGCATCCCTCCGCATACATCCACAGGGATAATTTTTTATATATATATATATATAGGTTATTTAAAAATGTTGGTCAGTGTAAATATTTTATATTAAATGTGTTTAAAAAAATTGCTTTTTTTAATACTTTGTGTGCACACCACATACACGCATGTATAATTAGATCTACAATTAAAATATTTAAGTATTGATTAGAACTACTTATGTATATTGATTTTTTGTTGACAAATAAAAAAAGTTACATTAATTACTTTACAGTCTATATTTTTAATTTAAAAAAAATAATAATAAGATATTCTTGCCGGTTTTTGATCCATATTCTGTTCCATTATATTTTTGTCATTTTTATTTAAAATATGGAAACAACATATTTTTGAGACATTCTTGGCACGATATTTGTGTCACTTGATATTCCACTCAATATTTTTGCTTTCAATATATTGTCATACAACCGTTGACTCTACTCCCACCACTTAACATTCATACAGTGGTGGCATACATTCCACACCCAGAAGAACCCGACTTTTGAAATTGATCTGACCCTCAATGTGCTAACCTCTACCAAATTAGCAAAAATAAAACTTACCTTCCCCCTCAAAATTCAACCAATAAGCTCTCACACTATTTTTACTCTAAAATCATCACTATGAGAAACCTACTCAGCCATCTCTGCAAGACCTCCTTCCCTCCTATTTACCACCTCCACTCATCTCCAACGGTGCAAATATCGATCCCTCTAATAAAGATTATACTCCGGACTTTAAATACACTGTGCACATCTCTCATTTTTATCCTAGAATAATGTAACGTCTAGCGCTCTCTTTTAATGTCCTGCTGAGCATACTTCTCTTCATTAACTCTTGCCAAGTTGGCATCAAACTAGAATGTTTCATGTCTGCTATCACTCTATTCCTATTCTAGTAAAGAAGTCCATTGTTAATCCCTCTCTTTCAACTACCACCAACTATCTCTACTTCTTTTTGTCTTTACACCGTTGAACACCTGGGGGCCTATTCACAAAATGCATTTTGTAGTATGTTTAGTAGTAATACAATAGTACATAACATACTATAAAATGCTATCCACAGCCTTACATGTGGAGAGATTCCACATCCAGCTCCGCCATCTTTTTCTGTACATAGATCTATGCTCCGACTGCGGAGTCGCCACAAAATAAAACATTCGTTTTTATTAGTAAGTATGAGAGTGGCAGAGGGGAAGGCCTAGAAAGGTGTAAGGATTAGAAAGGAGTTCATAGTGAAATGTGCTCCCAGCCACAAAAGAGTACGCCCAGAGCTATTCACAAACTGCGCTTCTAAAGTCACTACAGCCGAAAAGGGACCCAAACATTAGCAAATTACTCCAGCTCAGAGTAAGTGCAGGACCACACATGGCCAACTACTTTTACTACAATATTAAATTATATATATTTTTAACTATTTTAAATAAATTGACATCATTTCCTGTGGGGTATGATTTTAAGTCCCTACCTCCATTATTATTATTATTTATCTTTTATATGGCGCACAAATCATCCCCAAGGGGATCTCTCGACGCCCAAGGAGCAGGCCACCTATTGTATGGGATGCTTATTAATATAGCCAGCTTTTAAGCAGTTTTTTAAAGAGAGCCAGGGTGGGACATGCTCGAAGGTCCTCTGGCAGCAAATTCCAGTACTTAGGGGATAGGTAGGAAAAGTCACGGCCTCCGATTTTCATTTTCTTAATTCTCTGAGTTATGGAGAATGTTTCGGACACTAGATCTTAACTGACGGGCCAGAGTATACCATTCCAATTTCTTGGTTAAGTATTTTGGCCCTAGCCTGTGTAGAGCTTTAAACACTAGGCATAGAAGTTTGAAAACTGCTCTTTTCTTTATAGGGAGCCAATGCAACTCTCTCAACAATGGAAGGAAAGGAGCTTGTGCTGGCTTATTCAATGCTAAACGTGCCTCCGTGTTTTGCACCATTTGCAGCCTCGAAAGCCCTACCAGTAGAGCGTTTCCGTAATCAAGTCTACTGACTAGAAGTGCCTGTATTAGGACCCTTCTGGTGGAAAGGGGAATCCAGGGGACAATCCTTTTTAGCATGCGCATCAGTCCAAAGCACTTGCCTGATAGGATCTTCGCATGATCCTCCATAGAGAGGTTGTTATTCATTGTGACACCCAAGTTTTTTGCCCATTTTTTGGGGGTAGGAGCTTCTCCTAGTTCCGTCGGCCACCATCCCTCCATCCATAAATCCTCAGCTTTCCCAAACAACAAGATCTCAGTTTTGTTGGAGTTAAGCTGTAGGAAGTTCTTTCTCATCCATGTGGCTATTTTTGGCATACAGATCTTAAATCTTTCTCTGGCCACCCCGGGGTCCTTCTCAATGGGGACTATCACCCGAGTGTCGTCCGCATAGGAGATGGTTGAAACCCGCACTATCTAATAATGGTGGCCTAATAATGGTGGCCAGAGATGACACATAGATATTGAACATGGTGGGGCTTAAAATGGAGCCCTGTGGTACCCCCTTATCCACAATTGTTGACTGAGATACAAAGGAGTCCAGTTGTACACATTGCGATCTGTCTGATAGAAAATTCTGCAGCCATCCAAGTGCCATCCCTCTGACACCAATCTCCCGCAGTTTATCCAAAAGGTGTTTGTGAGAGATGGTATCGAAGGCTGCCGACAGATCCAAAAGGACTAGCATTGTGGGCGTTCCCTCATCTAGCAGAGACCTAATCGAGTTGGTTACCTCCGTTAAGGCAGACTCGGTGCTATATCCTGCACGGAAGCCCGACTGCGAAGGGTCAAGAAGATTATGATGTTCCAGATAGTCTGATAGTTGACGGTTGACCAAGGACTCCATTAATTTTGAGCAACCCGTGAGAAGAGAGATGGGTATGTAATTTTGTAAATCAGCGCAATCTGCTGATGGTTTCTTGGGCAATGGTTTGATGTACACCTTCTTTCATTTCGATGGGAAGGAGGGGGTCTCTAATGACATATTACAGATTTCCCTGATTGAGTTTGCTAACTCCACCGCCAGTTCAAAGATGGAGTAGGGGGCGCCATATCTGATGGGGATCCTGACTTCATATGTGCCATTAGTGGTAGGACTTGCTCCATGGTGATAGTTGCAAAGGTCTCTAATCTAAATGTCCTCCTCCCCTCTTGCCTGTTCTATCCAGTCTTGCTACCGTATATTCTGCCGGAAATGCAATAGCTACAGAGGGAGTAGAATGTGAATGTAAACATGTCTCTGTGAAGAAACAGATTTCTGGTTTCTGATCATATAAAAGATCCCAGACTTCTGTGGCATGTTTGGGTTTTGACCTTGCGTTGATGTACAGGCCTTGAAAAATAGTCTTGCCCCTTCTCTTTCTGTATTCCTTTCCTAGAAGCTGATTTCATGATATTTTGCTGTCCTGCAGGGGGACAGCTGTGAGGGCTTAATCTTTTTAGAGACTGGACTATTGACCAGTTACAATGGGGACAGCAACTAGTGTGACCTCCATTCTCCAAACAGAGACGGCCTTCGCATTCCGGCCTAGTAATATTAGTCCTAACTTCCATCAGCTTTTCTCTTGAATAGGTTAAGGTAGGCATGGTGTCGCTAGATAAAAGGGCAGAATTTTCTGCCAGTTGTCAGCGTCCAGGCGCGGACAGGTGCAGACTGGCTTGCCTTAGGCGCGCCAGCGACCGCAGTGAAATTTATGTCCAGAAGGCCTCGGAGCACTAGAGCGCTAACCACCCAAAATCGCACTTGTGCGTGTCCCTCTTGGTTTAGGCTTCCTCTATCAAGCGGTCATGTGTATGGACCGTGGTGGACCAGAGAGGTGCCTCTGCCTGCTTGCCTGAATTGTGACACCCCAAATTCCAAATAACAATGCCCCCAGAATTCTGCAAGATAATGCAACATTTTTTAACTTTAATTACAGATGAGGCAATTTAAAAAAGCAAAAATGCAGCCAACAGCGTGCTAAGTACAAAGGGGAGGTTTTGCAGTACCAGTGGTTGGCCATCTGTGGTGCTGGACTTCGGTTTCTTTTTGGCAGCAGTAAATTACACTCATGAATTTGGTTCCACTCCCTGTTTCAGGAGGTGGAAATGTACAAGTCTACACTTTTCAGTAACTCTACACTCTGATCTTTTATCTAGACAAATGTAGAAAAGTTACTCTAAAGTGTAAGAGGAAAATGACATGTGTAAATTACTCACATGTAAGTCACCTTTGTTAATAGCCCCATTGGCATTTAACCAACTCATTTTAACCTCCAACATCTACTACTGTTGTTCTTCTTGACCACACTGCCATGTGTGGCACTGACAACTTTACCATGCTTACTATCCCTGCCCCCAAGGGATCCTGGGATGGCAGCTTCCGCTGTTTTACTGAACAACCCTAGATTATTCAAATCTTCGATTGGTGGTCACCAACTCTCCGTTATCACTCCAGCCATTTGGAATTCTCTTCCTCTTTGGTTAAGGGCCATTTGTTCTTTTTTAGTCCTTTGTGTCTTTTCTAGTTCTCTTTCATCTTTTTGTCTTGAAGTGTTCTTTTCTCATCCCTAGAGCCACAATACCATTTAATGCACGAGAGCTCCACAAGAATATTTTGAAAGCATAAATCAGTGCAATGCAACACAACACTACAATGGCTCTTCTGTTTCATCTCTAACCACTCTCCCTCTACTAATGACAATGTACACTACAACAATTACCACCTTACTTGTTCGTGTATCTCAAGGCTGGGTACTGGGCTCTTCGGTTTTGACTCAACATTAATCTACCTGTGTAACATAATCTTCTGGGTTATCGTAGAATTTACAGGCTGATGTATATATACCCACAAACCGAGCACCATACTATTGCCTTGACCTGCACTAGCTTGTCCATCCCTGGGCCAACACCTGGCTATAACATGAACTAAGTTCATTAGTGCAGCAAATGAGAATGTGGACTAGAACAGATCTTTGCTTGAGGCTGTGTTTCTAAATCCTAACCTACCTATACTAGTCCTATTTTTATGCCAATTGTCCTGTCACCAGTCCTTCCTGAAGGTTGATGTACTAGACTACAGAATGCTCAACAGGCAAATGGTATTCAGAGTGAGTTTTATTCTGTGCGTCTACCTTGTCTAAAGTCCATGCTGTGTCTTTAACTGAATCCAGGGCCTGTGCTGTACCCTGAATGAGTCTCAGCTCCAGGCTATACATTTTTTCTCTTGACTTGTCTTTCTCATCTTCTCTTTATCTTTGTTTTGCAGGAGCTGGGAAGCAGAATAAGGACATGGACCAAGATATGAAACCCATATGTTGATTCCAAAATGTGAGACCAGGAAGTGACAAATCTCAAGAATATGCTGAAGCAGAAGGACCAAGATGCAGTAAGTAATGCTACCCCTGAATGCACCAGAGTTAGACCTAGTACCCGGTTTCCTACTTAGGGCGTTAGATGTTCTTGAAGAGTGCATGTCAAGTATTGGTGGGGATTTTATACTCAAGTGCCATACTTTCTCTGTACTCATACAGAAAATCACAGGAGTTTGGCTCATCTCACAATCCTTATGATGGTTTGATGATCCTGCAGGAGATCTTGTGGGACCTTTGATCATCTTATGAGGCTTTAGAGTACTCATAGGAACACACACTGCTGATAAAAAAAATTATTTACCAAAGGGTTGTGGGCTTGTGCAAGTTTTTGTCCCTCCACATCCTTTTTTAGCATGTACTCCATACCAAATGGCAAATTCAACTATGCAACCACATTGAAAACTTCAACCTCCTATATCAACACCAATCCGGCTTCCGTCAAGGACACAGAACTGAATAAGCACTCACCTACATCATGGACGCCATATTAAAAATTCTAGACCATAATTAATCATGTCTTTTGATACTTCTTGACTTATCCTCCGCTTTCGACAAGGTTAAACATGACAACCTACTGGAACGAAGGATGGGTCTATCTGGTCCTGTGCTACAATGGTTTACCCCATTCCCAAAAAAAAAGAACCCAAACAATCAAGATGAAGAAATCCCTTTCTAAATCCTCCATGGTCACCCTAGGGGTTCTACAGGGTTCTGCACTATCACCCATTCTTTTCAAATTACTCAGGGAACCCCTGGCAAACACTTTGAACTCTGCGCACATTCTATATTACATGTATGCAGATGACACACAATTGTATATGAAAATCTCCTCACCAGATGACTTCATCTCCCTCAACACTATTCTGCATAATACTCAAAGTTGGCTCATTGACAACCACCTCATGCTCTAAACCACCAAAACAGAATTTCTCCTCGCCTCTCCCCCGAATCACACACTCAAGATAGACCTCTGGCTGAAGCATCTAACAACCTTTAACTGGTCTCCCCACATCATTGACTCCGCTAAATCCTTGGGAATTACCTTTGACAAACACTTGAATATGCAGGCGCATATCAGTAATGCCACCAAAGGAGCTAATCACCAAATGAGTATCCTAAGGAATCTTAACCCCTCTCTCCTACAGGTCGACTTAAAAATGGTGGTACGAGCCCTTGTGTTGCCAAGATTGGATTATGGAAGCACCACTCTATGGGGACTTCCCAAATACATGCTGGCCCAGATGAGGGCATCTCTTAACGCCGCGTCCAGGTTGGTCTCTGGGACAAAAAGAAATAACCAAATTGCTCCGACCTTAAAAGCCTTGAACCGGCTACCGTATGAGGCAAGAATACAACTAAAGATCGCCTCCATGACTCAAAGCCTTTTATCTGAAAACCCTCAGTTACTTAGCACAAAAGCTAGAGCTGTAGGGAGGCTTCAGATATTCGAGAAGCGCAAGCTCACTACTACTGAAACCACAGACCTTCCACAAAAAGACAGCGTGCTGCAGAGCCTTCTAAGGCATCGCAACGAAGATATGGAACTGCTTGCACACAGAATTTCTTCCTCATCCTCCTTCAAAAAGGAAGTGAAAATGGTTCTAATGAACAAATACACATCCTAAGACTTTAAAATCATACTTTACTCTTATCAAGATATATTATCTTGTCTATCCCGGTCTACCTCTTAAACCGAATGTTTGTATATTACCTCCTCGACCTGCTCATGTATCCAAAAATTGTACTGTAAGGCGCTCTGATACCCACCAGTGTCATGCTCGTGCTATACAAAACCTTATATATAAATAAATAAAAGGGTACCTGGCAAACCAACCTGATAAAATATGCTCTGTAGTAAAATCTGGCAAAAAAATGCCTGCTGCTCTGCCTTTAGAGATGAGCTGGAAGGAGTGGGAAGAATACAAAGGGTGGGGGTTAGGGAGGTGAATGGGGAAGCAGCACACAGATACAGCAAGAAAATACATTCACTCCAATGAAGAGCTCAAACAGTAGTTTCCTGATGTGAGCAGTTGAAGGTTACAAGTTATCCAGTGAAAATTGTGGAAAAGAAGCAATGCTTCCCGGACGGGGCAAACACAGGAACTAGCTATTGATTGAAAAGCAAGCAAATTAGGTTGATGAGAAAGTGAACTAATGATAAGCTTTAGTCTAGCCCAAAGCCAAATGTCAGTAATGGCATTGTACACAATTGGTCTTCAACAACAGACAGTTAAAAGCTATGGGGGCAAGACCTAAAAAACATATGTTCACTGCTTTTTAGGTCTTGTGGCGTTGAACCGCGCGAAGAGCGGTCTCGCCAGAGACCTATTGTTATGGAGTCTTCTTTTCAGGAGAGGGGACAGGAGCTGACCGCACGCTCGGAATTGAGCGGGCCACGCGAACACGCTCGCTGTGGCCAGCTCCTGTCTCCTCTCCTGGAAAGCTGCCACACAGCCACACCTCCCCCTGCACACATGCGCACAAACAGAGACACACACACACGCACGCACACACACATACAGAGACCTCCCCCCGCCGCCACACACGCCGCCGCTGCACACACACACACAAGCGCACCCTCTCTCCCCCTCCAACTAAGCCCCACTTACCGCCTTTGTGGACTTCTGCAGACTGCGCGGGGCTCTCCCTTGGGCATGGGAGCCCCGTGTCACCAGTACTGCTTCTCTGGCCATCCGTGGGCGCGTGCGCGGGCTTCCGGAGTGCGAACTACAAACGTCTAAGCTATGACGTCATTTTGTAGTTCATCACACGTCAGGACATTGCGGCGCATCTGGGGAGCATTCGGATTTTAAATCCCTACACTCGTTTGCGGAGGTGCGGTTTTGACTGACAGAGACTTTTTGGGCTCAAGTTGTCTCCCCTTTTGAATTTTCCTAGATACACATGCCGCACGTTGCTTCTGTACAAAGACTACAGACGCCATATTGCTGACGTCACTTTGTAGTTCTAAATACGGGCGCGGAGTGGTGGCTAGCACCGAGTGTTGCTCGAGTAACCTAAGAGTACAAACATGAAGAGACCATCCTATCTTCTTGGATTTCCGTGGCCTTGATCCATGCTGGTATAGGTTGATCCATTGCTAAGTAAGGATTGTTCCGATTCGGCATAGTAAACAAGTGGTGGTAGCATAAGACTTGCTTCCCCCTACACCCGTTTCAGGTCCCTCCTTAAAACTCACTTGTTCTGTAATGCTTACAATTAACGCTCTTCGCCCTGTGGACTGTCTGTCTCCCCATGCTCGAGCTCCAAGAAACCGCCAGGTGTTAGTTGCGCTTTACAAATATTTTTTACATTACATAAGAGTCCCCCACACTATCTATTTAAAGGAGCCTCCTGTTCGGTTTGGTGCCTCCCCCAAGACTCACGACAGTCTCGAGGCAACGACGGACAGGTAGGCTGGGTGGCAATGTTACTACTTTATTTTGCTTTCCACTAACAGTAAGCTCTCTATGGGGGGTGGAATTACACCTTTGGGAAGGTGATTAAGACAGTAGCCACTAGTTGTTGTGGTTTAGTAACAATGTTAGTATTTCATGATTTCTGGTATGCCTCTATCCAGGTAGTGAGCTAGACTGGATATAGAGGTGTAATGAGATATACAAGACGTTTAGATACATAGACCTTCAGTGCCATACAGTTGATGGGGGTCTAGTTTATTTTCGCTTGTATCTCCAAGTCTGAGCTTTGAGTGAGTGGTTATAACAAGCAAGACTAGCACTCTATATTACTGCCAACTTAGCATAAGCAACAGCTAACCATTCACAAACAATGTTTATATACCAATTGCAAATTTAAAAAAAATGTATGCAAAGCATTGTCATTTACAATGCCAGTAACTCAAACTTTAACACCTTGGCTGCTAGGTGTTTTCCCCTCCTGTGCTGACTTTTCATTATTTCCATTCTTTCATGACGAGCTCAGCTCGTCACCAGCACAGCTCAACCGTGCATCATGACGAGCTGAGCTCGTCATGAGCATGGAAAGGGTTAATGCTGTGAGACCAATTGCATTGCAAATGCTTGTTTTAAATTTTCAAACGATATTACGGCACTCAACAATGTTTTTGTTATAAAAGTGTTTTCTAGAGTTAGCTGACTTTGTCAAAAAAGTAGCAACACATCTCTGAAATGATGGAAACTGAACAGTGGTCATGAGGAAGAGAATGTCAACCCTGATCAAGCAAGATAACTTTCAACAGCAAAGACATAACGAAAATCAGTTCAGACACCATAGCTACTGAGTTGCACATTCATATTCAGAATGCATAACTGCAAACATCAGGTCACAATAAAGAAGCACACGCAACCTTAGATATTACTACTATAGTTCGCCACAAATAATATCAAACTGTAGACTCCAGCTTCAATACCGCAGAAGAACACTCCAGCGCCCAGATACTACAGGCTAACACACTCTAGCACCAAAACCATAGCAGGATCTTCCAGGTCCGAAACCACAGCAACACATTGAAATTCAGACACTAAACAGCAACACAGACTTGAGAACTATAGCAGCTTACACAAATCCATCCATACACCCCAGGAGTGGACCTATGTGAATTTTTCTTTATGTTGACATAACCACATATACTTTCTGTCGTTTCAAGTTAGGCTTGTTATGCGAGATGCCCAAAATTACACTGCGTCCTGGTAGAAATCATACTCCTGGAGCACAGGAACCATGTGAATGAAGAGAACGCAAAGTTGTTGCTCACATTAAGTGCGATTTTGCTCTTTCTTTTCTGAAGTGAAAGACATCTTGGTTACATGAAATAGCCCACAGGATGCATTACTCATTAACTAGCGTAAAATATTGGACAAGCATTTCATTTAATAAGGTGTAATATTTGGGGCTCTGCACATAATTCCCCCCTCCCCGCTTCAATCCAACACAATATGCCCCACTCCAATGAAAAAAAAAAGAAGTGTGGATTCTGCACATCTTTTCTGTGTTATGTTAACTTGACTTTTTTCTTAATTTAAATTGCTTCACGTGCGTTGTGTGACTGATGTTTGCCAGACATGTAAGTAAAGATCACCACTCCAATTCAAAACAATATGCCCCACTGCAATACAAAACTCCCAGTACAAACTAATGTGCCCCGCTCCAGTCCAGACTAATGTGCCCCGCTCCAGTCCAGACTAATGTGCCCCGCTCCAGTCCAAACTAATGTGCCGCACTCCAATCCGCCGCACTCCAATCCGCCGCACTCCAATCCGCCGCACTCCAATCCGCCGCACACTCCAATCCGCCGCACACTCCAATCCGCCGCACACTCCAATCCGCCGCACACTCCAATCCGCCGCACACTCCAATCCGCTGCACTCCAATCTGCCGCACTCCAATCTGCCGCACTCCAATCCGCCCCACTCCAATCCGCCCCACTCCAATCTGCCGCTCCCCAACCTGCCGCTCCCCAACCTGCCGCACTCCAATCCAATTCACCCCAATCCAATTTTTTTCCTTTTTTTACAGAGTTTTATATAGCGCGAACTTGACCTGAATCGGGTATCAGAGCGCTTTACATAGCACCAGTTGCATTACATGAGGACACATTCATTTTTGTTAGGCACCGGAAGATTAAGTAATGTGCCCCGCTCCAGTCCAAACTAATGTGCCCCGCTCCAGTCCAAACTAATGTGCCGCACTCCAATCTGCCGCACTCCAATCCGCCGCACTCCAATCCGCCGCACACTCCAATCCGCCGCACACTCCAATCCGCCGCACACTCCAATCCGCCGAACACTCCAATCCGCCGAACACTCCAATCCGCCGAACACTCCAATCCGCCGCACACTCCAATCCGCCGCACACTCCAATCCGCCGCACACTCCAATCCGCCGCACACTCCAATCCGCCGCACTCCAATCTGCCGCTCCCCAACCTGCCGCTCCCCAACCTGCCGCTCCCCAACCTGCCGCTCCCCAACCTGCTGCACTCCAATCCAATTCACCCCAATCCAATTTTTTTCCTCTTTTTACAGAGTTTTATATAGCGCGAACTTGACCTGAATCGGGTATCAGAGCGCTTTACATAGCACCAGTTGCATTACATGAGGACACATTCATTTTTGTTAGGCACCGGAAGATTAAGTGATTTGCCCAGAATCACAGGATGTTCAGCGTCTTTGCCGAGACTCGAACTAAGTTCCCCAGATTCGAGGTCGACCGCCCTAGCCATTAGACCAACTCCTCTTCACCCCAGTCCGATTCAATCCACCTCAATCCAATAAACCCCACTCAAGTTTCAATACTTTATTCGACAGCATTGTCATAAAAGCATTTTATCCCTATTCCAAACATAAACTAATACTATACTAAGTTAAGATCGATTTAAGATACGCATTAAATACATGATGCTGGAGAATTCTTTCCTCTAAAAAGAATTTATACAGTTTAAAAAATACAGGGTCACTATACCTAATACATAAAAAATAAGTCTAGCTTAAAACAAAATACTTTTCATCATTCATGATTAGTCGCAGTTAAAGTGCGGGTGCGGATAATCCAGGCCCAACCCAAATATTTGGCTAGGGCAATTGCAAGATTGGGGGCACAGTTTGATCTTAATATTCTTAGTGCTTCTAGGTATTTTCTTATCCCCAAATTCTTGCACACTGGTTTTAGCCATCTACTTCTTGGAGCAGCGTCTAAGGGGCATACAAACAAAAAGTGTGGAATGTCCTAAACATGGACATTGCAGTAGCAACATGTGTTAACATTATTTGGTGACCATTTTAAAGTAAAAGCATTTAGAGGTAGACAACCAACTCTGAACTGAAAATACAGCTTTCTGTCCAAGGGTTTTGTAATCAGATCCCAGTACTGTTCACAGTTTGGGGCTAGTTTGAACTCCAAATACTGGGATGTCAACATAGAGGGTTGATTGGAAATTAAAGCAGATTGGTGTACTGTCCCAATACATTTTTTTCAACAGCACCTTAATGGAAAGGCTGAAGGGTCAGTAGTAGTCCATAAGTGGTCTAAATGCAGTTTTTGTAGCAAGTTCCTGATTTCTTTAAGCCAAGTTATTTTATAGAATCGATCATTTTACATAGCACCAGTTGCATTACATGAGGACACATTAATTTTTGTTAGGCACCGGAAGATTAAGTGATTTGCCCAGAATCACAGGATGTTCAGCGTCATTGCAGAGACTCGAACTCAGTTCCCCTGATTCGAGGTCGACCGCCCTAGCCATTAGACCAACTCCTCTTCACCCCAGTCCGATTCAATCCACCTAAATCCAATAAACCCCACTCAATCCAACCCATCTCACAACAGTCCACCTCAATGCAATCCAATCTACTCCACTTAAATCCTCCCCACCCCATGTCAATCCAATCCACTCTACTCCAGTCCGGTCCATCCTACTCCAGTCAAGTCCATCCCACTCCAGTCCACCCCACTCCAGCCCAATTCACTGCAATCTAATCCACCCACTCAGTCCAATTGATCCAGCCCACCACACTCCCCTCCACCCCACTTCAGTCCAATACACCAGACTCTAGTCCACCCACCCCAATCCAATCCACCCTCCTCCAGTACAACCCTCTCCACTTAATTAACCCCGCTCCAAACCACCCTACTCTAATTCATCCCCCGCCCTAATCCACCTCACTCTAATCCACCCCAATCCAATCCACTTTACCCCAATTCAATCCACCCCATCCAGACCACCCCATTTCACTAAATCTAACTTACTCTATTCAATCCAATCCACCCCACCACCTCAATCCCCTCAAACCCACTCCACTCTATGACACTGAACTCTACTACACTCTGTCACTGAACTCTGCTCTCTCTACTCCAACAAATCCAGTCTACGACACTACTCCGCCCCACTCCACTCTAAGACACTCCACACCACTAATGTTTTGCCATGCTGAACACCAGCCATACTGATGTACAACATGTCAAGAACACATTGCCAAAGCCAATAGCTGTTGTATAGGCGAGACCTATTGGCTTTGTTGATGCTTGTTATATCATGGCTCTCCTCCTTTTTCTTGCCATCTCCCCTTCCCCCTACTCATTCCATTTTTTTCAACACAGAAGTTATAGATAATGAACGGGATAGGGGCGCCTACGTTTTTTCCGCCCCCAGCGCTCCCTGGGTAAAGTGGTTATACGGTATCGTTATGCTGTGTGGACAAGAAGCCACTCGCCGTCATGCCTGTAAAGATGACCCCACACACTTGGAAGAAGGAACAAGGTGAATCGTCGGTTAACCACTTGGAGCAGAAGCGCCAGAAAGTACCACCACACTGCCCCTTGGCCGCGTTTCTCTACTCCTGGTTGTAGGCACCACCTTACCCCCGTGCACGCGGGCAGCACACGCCTAAATGCAGCTAAAGGATACAATGTCGGTCGGCACTGGGGAGAGATGCCTCAGGAGCACCCCCAGGCGGGTGGCCCCTGGACTGAGGGTCTCTCGTGCCGGTCTCAGCATGGCCACGGCAAACTCGGCCGGACGGTGAATCCTCGACAGTGACAACAGAAAGCTGTCAGACTGTGCTCGTAATTCTGTATCCGCCCTAGTTTACAGTGCGCCTGCGCCCAGAAATGACGTCAGACAGGGGAAGGGCGCGGGTAACGTTCAAGGTTCTTTCTAGCTGCCAACGCCTGGTAAAGCAGGTGGTATAGCATACCAGGGGGTCAATGTCCGCCTTCCACCACTCGGGGCAATGTCCATACACCTCGCTGATCACGTCCACAGGCGCGAGACTGACCGTGGGGAAAACCATAGTCGCGACTTTCCAGTAATACCGATTCAATTCCGAACACATAGGACCACAAAACCAGTGGTCGAAGTGGGCGGGATCCTAGCGGCACCATGCGTACATGCTTTTTACATTTAAGAAAAGCAGTTCCCCTTTTAATGAATACGCAAACCTCCCGGGACGGTTAATTCCGTCAGTTGAAATGCTTAACTTAGGAAACAAAGGGAGGTGCAGACAAATAAACAAGAAACAAGCCTTCTTACCAGGGGACCTGGCTTGCCTGAAATACATGTAGATGAGCGCAATTGAGTCATCTACAATTGTAAAGGATGCTTGGAAGCCAGTTTTGGCTTAATTGATTGTATCACTTGAAGCTTCCTGATAACACAGATTTATTGTTTTCGGGTGGTATTCCAAGGCAGATACCAGCTGAGCTGTGAAGTGTGTGCCTTTCAGGGCCAGTTATAAAAACAAATACACCGCATACACATAGCTTCCAAGTGACATTTTCATAATTTCAGTGTAATAATGAGTGACATTCAACAACTATATGAGTGACACTTTCTCTCGAGCAAAATCAAGCACTAAATACGAAGGAAACATATAAATATTAGAAATTGCACCCAATTGAGAAAAATGAAACTCCTGTTGCATGTGTAAAACCAAGCAATTAGTGCACAGAAAGACATTAACATCGGAAATTACACACTTTTGAGCAATAAGAAGCTCTAATTTTTTTTGTAAAAGGTTGAAAAATCCTTGAAATAATAAGTCACTAAGCTACAGCTGCTTTTTTAAACGACTATTGCAAAGGCCGCCCCCGAAGGGGGCCTCGAGGGCCGGCGCCGTAATGGCCGCCTGAGCCCAAAAAGGAACAGAGCCGGTTTGCGCTGGTCAGCGCCGCCGGAAATCGCCACAGGGCGAAAAGGCCAAGGCAAGGTCTCTCCTCCCCAACCCAAGAACAAAGAGAAGAGGAAAAGGGGGAAGGGCATATAAGGGAACGCTCCCCCTGGGCAGCTCACCTTTTGAATCAGGGAGCTGGGGGCTCAACTATGTTTCTCTTTAGTTGCACACACAACCTACAGTGATTGTATTTATCGGTTGAGGTTTCATAAGGTAAACACATTTAACTTGCATTATCTATGAACATCCTTCATTTAAAGTGTATCATGGTTAGTTTTATATATGGTTACCTGAAGAAGAAAGACCAAATAGTTGTAGCACATTTTTCTCTCTAAGTCATGTGATGTCTTTGACCCCCTTAAGCACACTCTGAAAGACATGAATATTCCCTCCAGGATAATATAGCTCTCACTCTTGTGTGCTCTGCTGGACTCTCACTTCTTGTGCCAACAGAAGCCCAGCGAGTATCTTCGCCAAGGTTGTTGATCAGGATTGGCAAGTGAGCTGCACACAGTTGTTAGACCTGGCTTCCTGGGCACCAGGGCACTCAGGGGTAACTGCACTCCAATCGCATCATCTGGAGTGTTCCCTCACTGGTGTCCTGGGGCCTCAGTACTAGTGGACCCAAAACTGGATAACCAAGTACTCCTCTCCAACACTTGACTCTCTCAGGGTAGCGAGACAGAGCAGTCCAAGGCTTACTGAAGGAGGTGAGGTGGGGTTAGACATTCAGAATACAGTGTAAACCGTACCACCAGCTGATAAACTCAATGTCCAGTGAGTGCTTTACTTTTTTTTAAAGAAAAGTACTTTAATACACACAAGATAATTATACTACACTTAAAACTAGGATAAACAGTGAAAACCAGAAGTTTTAACAACCCTCTGGGACAGAGTTCTAACCCAAACAGTGTTATAACACCAAGCACTATAAAAACACAGTTAACATGAAAACACACAGTAAGCATTGCATATTACAGATCATGTTACATAGGGCTGCTCTCATTCACTAGAGCCTTGATACCAAACTTGGGATTGAAAGGATAAAGTTTCAGCAAATGATGTGAAGTCAAATGTTCTTGATCAGCCCCATAACCCCCACCCAAAGCAACAGAAGTGCCCTCCCGTTGTGAGTGAGGACACCGCTCTAGTGGGGTCAGGGATCTGATCACAGGTGCCTGATGTCTTAGCACAGTTTACTGGAGTCCCACTAGTCCAATAGCCATTGGCTAGCTGTAGGAGGGTAGTGGCTGGACAGAGTGCCAGTTCACCCCCAGAGATCACAAAAAGAAAGGTGGGGACCTGTTTCACTGGCCTCTATTCCCAGTTACTACTTGTACAGGCTCCCACAGCGCAAGGGAGGAGCCTAGAGGGGATTTGATCTCACCTTCAAAGACTAGAATTAAGCTTCCTCCTCTCTGGCTCTCTTCATGTGCTGCAAGCTTCTTTCCACCAGCTTTTCTTGATGTGCCACAAGCTTCTTCCCACACCTTGGGTGATGTGCCACAAGCTTCCTTTCCACACCTTGGGCAGCTGTCTGTAATTTCTTGTTGGGAGAGAGTCGTGATGCGCTGAAAACATTAAACATAATGGTGATTTATGTTTAGGGAGAGGGGAGGGTTTGAGCACGAAGGGAGAGCTAAACGTAGTATAAACAACAGATGGTGTCTTAGTTTCGTATGGTTAAGGGTAGAGGCACAGTTAGCAGTTTCAGTTATAAGCATAATGGTCGGGCAGCAAGCTCAATTGTTTCTTTATTCCATTTTCAGTTATTCCCCTGACGAAGAATTTATAATTCGAAATGCATTGGGAGCACGTTGATGTCATTCAATACACTGCTGTAACATGTTTGTTTGCACATGCCTCCGTTAAAGCCCTGAATGGCAGCGTCTGGTATTTGAAAATGCTGAATAAATGAATTCAAAGTACAAACATGCTGTCTCCGTTATGGTGTAATTAAGGAAGATGCAAGAGTGAAGATTTTTGATTAATATGGACAAACTAGATTACAATAATGAATCCATGGACGAAATACGTCACAAAGGAATTATTTCCATGCACGCAGTGCGACAGTTGGGTGCAGGAGAGTTGTGCCTATCAGATTTGTTTCAAACCTAGCCGTGCAGAGGTGCAACATGGTTACTGTTCGCACGCATTTCATTACATGAACTGGAAATCAAGAGTAATTATAAAGAAAAGGGAAGGAGTGCAGTCGCTCAACCTTCATTCAATTGCTTTGCAACATAATCACCTCAGAGCTTGCACCCCAGGATTTAAGTTTAAACCTTCAAAAGGAAACACCATCGCAGAGACAGAGAATTTATCATCTAAAGTGGAATGATTTGAATGCAACGATGAACAAAATTGATATTTGTATGAGAGGACATTTGAACTTTGCTATTCGAACAGTTTAGGTCATTTAAATGTTTTTTAATGTCTTTTGCACACTTACTTTTAAGACTAATGATCAAGTTTTCTTTAATTCCGAAATATGCTTTTCATGTCACCGGAGGATTTATTGGGTTTGTTTTACTCGGAGCACGCATAACATTTTTGATCACGCTTCAGGGTATTATGGGAGATGAAGATTACAAATGCAGCTCATGTTTAAACAACGAGGAAGGGTGTGGTGGTTAACAGCGAGATGGGTTACAGGTGTGAGACTTTCCCCTTTAAAAACGGCACGATTAGCAGGGCTAAACATTAAGAATTGGTTGTATTAAGGAAGTGAAAGGAGGTCATGTTGCCGATCGCGGTACAGAGAAGGTAAATGGGGGAGGAGGGTAACCCGTAGTTTAGTGTGAATTGTATTGTTGGGAGAGAGTCGTGATGCGCTGAAAACATTGAACATAATTGTGATTTATGTTTAGGGAGAGGGGAGGGTTTGAGCACGGAGGGAGAGCTAAACGTAGTATAAACAACAGATGGTGTCTTAGTTTCGTATGGTTAAGGGTAGAGGCACAGTTAGCAGTTTCAGTTATAAGCATAATGGTCGGGCAGCAAGCTCAATTGTTTCTTTATTTCATTTTCAGTTATTCCCCTGACGAAGAATTTATAATTCGAAATGCATTGGGAGCACGTTGATGTCCTTCAATACACTGCTGTAACATGTTTGTTTGCACATGCCTCCGTTAAAGCCCTGAATGGCAGCGTCTGGTATTTGAAAATGCTGAATAAATGAATTCAAAGTACAAACATGCTGTCTCCGTTATGGTGTAATTAAGGAAGATGCAAGAGTCAAGATTTTTGATTAATATGGACAAACTAGATTACAATAATGAATCCATGGACGAAATACGTCACAAAGGAATTATTTCCATGCACGCAGTGCGACAGTTGGGTGCAGGAGAGTTGTGCCTATCAGATTTCTTTCAAACCTAGCCATGCAGAGGTGCAACACGGTTACTGTTTGCACGCATTTCATTACATGAACTGGAAATCAAGAGTAATTATAAAGAAAAGGGAAGGAGTGCAGTCGCTCAACCTTCATTCAATTGCTAGACTGTCTTTCACAGGCATCCTTTCAATCACTTCAGTCCCTTCCCGAGGGAGGCGACTTAGTAAAGTCACTGCTTTGGACTGACCATTAAGACCTTGAGCCTTACATGCTAGATGAAAGGCACGCACCCAACTGAGAATATCAGTGCCAGGGACATACATGTGTTTCAATTCGTTTGGTACCTTGGTGGTATTTTCCTTTCCCTGGGACTTTGAAGTGGATGTACCATCCACAGAGCTAAGCCCTCTATCAGCTGCTAACTTGAGCTTCTCTTTCTCCAGGGCTATCCGCTCTTTCTCCAATTCCCTATCCTTCTCTTTCTCCTGTCTCTCCCTTTCTTTTTCCAGCATCTCCCTTTCCCTTTCCCTCTCCTTCTCTTTCTCCTGTCTCTCCCTTTCTTTCTCCAGCCTCTCCCTTTCCCTCTCCTTCTCCTTCCAAGCCCACTCTTCCTGTCTGACCCTTCGCTGCTCCTCTTCTGCCTGGCGGGCCATCCTTAGCTTTCCCTTTCAAACTCTCTTACTTTCTTCTCTGCTAAATCCTTAGCTTCCTGGAGTTTCAGCTGAAGTTTAAGGGTCCCTGCTAGCTCAGTCCCTCCTAAGGAGGCGAATCCTGGGGTAGGGGGAAAGGTAGCCCTGGAGATAGGGGGGGAGATGAAAGTCTAGGGGCAGGTCTAGGGGAATACCTAGGGGAAAGCAGAGGGTAAAGCCTTGGGGAATGCCTTGGGGCTGGTACAGGAGACGCACGGACTGACTGACTTGGCAGGCTTGTGGTAACAGTGCTCTCCAACTGTTGCACAACAGTGACCTCTTGCTCAAAGCATTGCGTCATGTGGCTAATCAAGTGCTCCCTGTCCTTAGACCTTGGGACTTTCCACCCCCTTTCAGCACACATTTGCTTTAATTGCTCCACAGTCAAGTTCTGCCGTTCCAATTCCTTTCCAATGTTATCTGCCATTTTACATATAGCTTATGGATATCTGCTGGAATTATCAACTGGCTTCAGTGTCCACTGAGCCTGAAGTCTAGTGATCCTTCCCCACTTGCCACCAATGTTAGACCCGGCTTCCTGGGCATCAGGGCACTCAGGGATAACTGCGCTCCAATCGCATCAACTGGAGTGTTCTCTCACTGGTGTCCTGGGGCCTCAGTACTAGTGGACCCAAAACTGGATAACCAGTACTCCTCTCCAGCACTTGACTCTCTCAGGGTTGCGAGACAGAGCAGTCCAAGGCTTGCTCAAGGAGGTGAGGTGGGGTTAGACATTCAGAATACAGTGTAAACTGTACCAACAGCTGATAAACTCAATGTCCAGTCAGTACTTTACTTTTTATAAAAGAAAAGTACTTTAATACAAACAAGATAATTATACTACACATAAAACTAGGATAAACAGTGAAAAACAGAAGTCTCTACAACCCTCTGGGACAGAGTTCTGACCCCAAACAGTATTATAGTGCCTAGACGCCAAGCACTATAAAAACACAATTAACATGAAAACACACAGTAAGCATTGCATATTACAGATCATGTTACACAGGGCTGCTCTCATTCACTAGAGCCTTGATACCAATCTTGGGATTGAAAGGATATAGTTTCAGCATATGATGAGAAGTCAAATGTTCTTGATCAGCCCCATAACCCCCACCCAAAGCAACAGAAGTGCCCTCCCGTTGTGAGTGAGGACACCACTCTAGTGGTGTCAGGGATCTGATCACAGGTGCCTGATGTCTTGGCACAGTTTGATGGAGTTCCACTAGTCCAGTAGCCACTGGCTAGCTGTAGGAGGGTAGTGGCTGGGCAGAGTGCCAGTTCACCCTGATACCCTCGGAGATCACAAAAAGAAAGGTGGGGGCCTGCTTCACTGGTCTCTATTCCCAGTTACTTCTTTTACAGGCTCCCACAGCTCAAGGGAGGAGCCTAGAGGGGATTTGATCTCACCTTCAAAGACTAGAATCAAGCTTCCTCCTCTCTGGCTCTCTTTATGTGCTGCAAGCTTCTTTCCACCAGCTTTTCTTGATGTGCCGCAAGCTTCTTTCCACACCTTAGGTGATGTGCCGTAAGCTTCCCTTCCACACCTTGGGCAGCTGTTTGTAATTTCCTTGGTCCAAAGTGCAGGCTCCCCCAAACCTCACAGAATAGCTCGTCCCTAATGTTGCTCATGCCTTTCTTGTCTTTAAAGCCCTACATGACATGGGCCCTAGATACATGAAACTGCTTACAAACCTCACAGAATAGCTGGTCCCTAATGTTGCTCATGCCTTTCATGTCTTTAAAGCCCTACATGACATGGGCCCTAGATACATGAAACTGCTTTTTCGCTGGCATAAACCAGCACGAACCCTGAGGTCGGGAGAATTGGCTCTGGTTACTGTCCCCAGAATTAAAAGAGCTTGCTGGGGAGGCAGGAGCTTCTCCCTTGGGGCGGCAGAGGACTGGAACAAACTCCCACTTGTGCTCAGACAATCTCAGGACCTGATGGCTTTTAGAAGAGGACTTAAGACCTGGCTCTTCACTCATTAATCCTACTCACTCACCCTAGCTCAATCAAACCAGTGCCAGGACACCTCCGGGTAACAGAGCGCTCTACAAATGTATTAAATAAATAAATAAATAAAATGCCTTCCTCCCAGACGCAGTGAACAGAGTCTTATCTCCTGCCTTCACACTGCGGGTCGCACCTGGCTATCTTCAGAGGGCTCTGGTGCGGCCGCCTCGTCAGTCATAGACCAGTCTTGAACAACAGCTGACCACTCAGGCCAGACTTTTATCATCTCTGATTGATAGACTGATCCAATCAGAGGGTCTGCTACTTTTACATCCTGAATACACCTCCAATCACAAACCATTCATGGCGTGTTCAATGCATGGGTAAAGCATGCCCCAGTCCACCCCCATGTTCTCCTGGTATCAGGCTGTGCAGCTCTCTAGAGAGGAATTTTAATTAACTCCAGCTCAGGAGGCCCTGACCAATGGGCGCGGGTCCTCTTTGCAGAGTTAGTGCAGCTAAACCCAGATATGAGCCGAGTTTCTCTCCCAGCCCACCAGGCCTTTCGAAGGAAATAGGGAGGGGCACGGTGGAGCTTTGATGTTCAGCAGAACAGCTTGCATTCCTCACACTGGCTCAAATCACAATTCTTCCCTAGTACACCCACGGGCTCTCAAACATACATCAGTCAGACAAAGGCAACTGTCCCACAGGCATGGCAAACTGCACAGACTTGGTCAGGAGGGTGCCTAGGGACTCACCCCTCCTGACTATAGATTTATTGCTGCCACCACTGTCAGTCTATCACAGCCTTAATAGAGAGGGCAGAAGCCACTCTCTGAAAAATAGGGGTGCACTAGGCATGCCCCCTCGACCTCCTAGCCAAGCTCTAGGGTCTCAATCCATGTAAACAGGGAGACCCTCAGTGGACAAGTATGATTGTCATGCTCACTGATGTAGGGATCTAGAAACTATACAGTAGCTTTTGAGTGACTTGCCTGGAGATTAGCATAAGGCAAGGGAAGCACTCTCTCCAGAGACATGCAGGAGACTTCCCGTCCCAACAACAGTGCTGAGAGATAAGTAGCAGGTTGTAGGTGGCTGCACACCTCTCATCTCGGATGGGCAGCCAGGGCCCTTGGGTTTGATAACTAGTCAGGCGCCTGAGAAGGTGGGGACTGATTGGACTCGATACACAGGAAGACTGCAGGGAAAACAACATCCTGCCAGCACAATTCTCTTTCACAATAATATAACATGCTTTCTAAGCTCCGTTTAGCAACTGGGAAAATTTAACGGTTGCCACCACTGGTCTTACACTGCAACACATCTGCTCTGCCAAATGCAATTCACCGTAGTACAGTTTATTCTAAATGTTTGCACAGCGCACAATACAGATCTCACAAGTTTGAATGTGCTTTCATATGTGATAATGAATAGAAGAAGGCCCGGTGAAATAAAGTATTTGCCCAGGATTACACAATTTGGTGAAACAGGAAAGAGCGAGTGTTAGGCAAAACCACATTGAAAAGAGGCCTTCTTTACTGTAAAGCAGGTCAGAAGGCAGATAGGATTCTCTCTTTTCCTGCTTCCAGATGTCCCTCTAAAGACGTTCCAAAATCACGTTAGCATGCAGGTGATATTCTGCTGCTAATCGAGACGTACATTATTTGGCGCACAATATCCAGGTCACTAGCCTAAGAGTAGCATGCTCATTCTTAAACAGGTGTGTCTTTTTAAACATACAATTCAGGCATGTCCAATACAGACCTCTCTAAAAATGTTGGACTTTGAGACAAATATATGGAAAAGTGATATGTAACTTATATCTTTAGGCCCCGTGCCCCGGCGGCTGTGAAATGCTCACCTAAGTGGGGGCTGTTGAGGTGGGCGTGAAAAACGTCCTCCTGATGACGCTCACTCCGTGTGCACTTTCTCCTGAGTACAGTGACTTTTTGTCGCCAGGCAATGATCCGACAGCAGTTATAGTCGGGCAGGTGCCTTACTCTGAAAGAACATGCACAGCACCGTGTTATGATCTTTTCATCACAAGAATGTTTCTTAAGAATCATCACCACGTAATCCATGATGATTCTTACGTTCTGATTCTGTTTAGTTTTTATTCTACTCTCAGCCTGGTCTGGCAGTTGAGGCTGGATCGAGGTCTGTGAGGGTTGTGTTTTATACTACTCCAATAAATACTTCTTAATCAACCTAAACAAGGATATTCTTTTTTAAAACACTGGCGACGAGGTAGAAAGAGAAAAGAATCAACCCTACACGACAACTTAATTTGGAAGAACTCACGCGCATTTCACCTTCCTATTTCTACTTCTGGAATTAATTGAGGCGATCATCTTAAAGACTTGATAGCGGACATCTGAAAATAATCTTCGGTGATCTGCAAGTATCTGATTTAAAGTGTGAATGGAATGATGACCTTCGATCCTTTCCCTGTGCAAGGTATGTTGGCAGCTTGATTTCCACGGATGAAATGGTGACGTATGTGGGATTCAACTGTCACTCCAAATGCATTGTGGGAGTGTACAACTAGACCGCGCATTGTCACTTAGTCTGTTTCCTTGCATTCTCGTAAAGCGCGTCTTGACGCACTGACGTGATCAGTGTAGACAGTCATTTTAATTACTTTTCATTGACAGTTTCATCAGTGTGCTGTTGCATCCAGGTAACGCTTTCTTAACGCGATTACCTTTACAGAAAATAACTATTGCTGTCATAAAACGTATCGATTCTACGCTGATGGAGAAATTATATTAACTGTTATTTGAAGATTGGAGATGTTGTGTACACTGTGATACACACACACATCTACTGTTTTGGGGAACAAGTATTGCCTAACAACAAACATGGAATGCACAGGGGAACAAGTATTGCCTAACAACGAATTTGAATTGCACAGAGTGATATACACATTACTACATCAAGACTACTCACTGTATTCGGGGCTGTTGTGTACACTGTGATACACATCTACTGCTTTGGAAACAAGTATTGATAAACAAATATACTTCGATACACTACTACTAGAATATTCACAAATATGATGTGATGTTTACTACTTTTCTGTAACAGTACTTTAACGTTAATACATGAATACTCTATACTCTCAAGTAGAGATATTATTTTTTATTTTACTAGATTCTTCTAAACATTGTGATAAAAATGTCAACTCCACATTTTTTGTCTGAAAAGGGAGAGCCTGTTTTACAGTGGAAAAGATGGAAACAAATTTTCGACTCCTATCTCATAGCCGTAGGTGGTGAAGTTTTCTGCATGTCGCAAACAGGCTATTCTTTTACATAATTTAGGTATTGAAGAGAGGTGCATCTATGAAAGTCTTGATCTGATTGAAATTGGGAATGAAGCTGGTGAACCTGGTAACATATATGATATATCTGTTTTAATGCTTGAAAAACATTTTGGTTCACATATTAATGTTGTCTTGGAACTCCATAAATCTTTCTCTAGAACTCAAGGTAAGACTGAAAAAATTTCAAGTTATGTGGCTGCTCTCAAAACGCTAGCTAGAACATGTGATTTTGAACATTTAACTGATTTTTTGATCAGAGATCACATTGTTAGGTGTACAAATAATACCAAAGTTCAAGAAGAGTTATTGAGCAAGAATCCTTATTTAAAAGATGCAATTGCAATTATTGAAGGGATGGAAAGCACCAACATGTGGGTACAAGAGATGCGTAATGGGAAGAGTAAGGATAGTTTGAGTAAAGAAAATGCTTCTTCTTCTGAGTCATCAGTCAATGAAGTTTCTAGTGTAGACAAACAAGGTAACAACGATAGTGGAAAAAATTAGTCTTTTGCAAGTAATGACATGGACAAAAAGGCTGATAAGAAAAAATATACTCAGATTGACACTAAAAATAGTAACCCCAAATGTTTCAGATTTGGTAGTGAAGGGTATTGGACAAACAGTCCAGGATGCTTTGCAAGATTTGCTATATGTAAAAATTGTGGCAAAAAAGGTTATTACGCTAGAGTGTGTCGTGCACCTAAACAACAAAATGTAAATTATTTAAATGAAGAAACAAGGGTTGTTACTAGCATACGTGATGATGGAAGTGTGGATGCTGACCCTTTACATATGCCTGAGTGTGAGATCACTGTGGGTGGAAAAAAAATATCTTTCCTAGCAGATTCGGGATCACCCTATACAATGATTGGTGATAACAATTGGGAAGCCACATTTGGTGGTGAGAACATTGATGTGTTACCTTCAGACATTAACCCTGTGGGATATGGTGGTGTGAAGATTGATGTGTTGGGCCATTTTGTTAAAAAAAATTCAATTTGACGATCGTGAGACTGTTGGCAAGATCTATGTGGCAAAGAGAGGAAATAATCTCCTTGGATGGCGACATCAGAGGAATATGGGAATTACACAAAATCCCAACAGTACACAAAAAGTTCTATTATTAGCTAAAGAAGAACTACTTAAAGATATTTGTGCCAATTTTCCTGATGTGTTTAGTGGTGGTCTTGGTTTGTTAAATAACTTTGAACACAAAATCATCTTGAAGAGTGGTGCAACACCTTTTGTAGCCAAAGTGAGGAAAGTTCCAATTATGATGATGGAACCTTTGGAACGTGAGATTAAAAAACTAAAAGATAAAGGTGTTATTGAGGAGATTGAAAGTTCGGAGTGGTTGGCTCCAATAGTTTTGGCACCAAAGGATGGTGGAAAAGAGATTTGTCTTTGTGCAGACTTAAGAGGGTTGAACAAATTTATTTGGGTTGACCGACAGCCTTTACCAAATATCAATGAAACGCTAGCCCTTATTAAAGATGCTAAGATTTTTAGTGTAATGGATTTGTCCTCTGCTTACCACCAGGTTAAGTTATATCCAGAATCTAAGCATTTAACTTTGTTTGTCACAACTATTGGGGCATTTCAATTTGTGAGAATGCCATTTGGACTTGCGTCCGCTGCAGCATGTTTCCAAAGAGTTATGAAGCAGGTGTTACATGGTCTACAAAAAGTTTTTTTTTTTAAGATGATATATTGGTTCATGGCAAGAATATTGAGAAACATGATGATCTTATGGAAGGTACTGAGTAGGTTACAATCTGCTGGTTTGGTAATTAAAAAAGAAAAATTTCATTTCAGGGTTACTTCAGAAACTTATCTTGGTCACACAGTTTCTGGAGAAGGTATCAGTCCTAAATTGGAGTTGGCAAAGAGTATAAGTGAGGCTCCAAAACCTGACAATAAAGATCAGGTGCGTTCATTTCTTGTGTTAGCAGAGTTCTGCTCAAAATGTATACAAAATTTTGCATCAATTTCTCAGACTTTGAGATCTCTATTAAAGAAAGGATCTCAATTTATTTGGTCAGATCAATGTGATAAATCTTTCAGTGATATAAAGTGTTGCATTTTGAAGTTACCTACTTTAGGGATCTTTGATGTAAGTAAAACAAGCATTTGCAATGCAATAGGTCTCGCATTAGGAAAGTTTGAGGTATTGGTATTGAAATTGACAAATTTTTTATTTATGTGTTGGTTTTGAAAATAGCGAAATTAATAGCTTTGTCATTTACAATGCCAATAGTTTTAACTTTCGCAAATGTGACATCTATAGCATTTGTATTGCAATATGTGTTGTATTTACGTGACATAGATGTATTGATATTACAAATAACAATGGCTTTTAATTTTTTAAAATAATTAATACTTAAATAAAAGTTATTGTAATTTATAATGGCAATATCTTAAACTTTTGTAAATAACTTTTGTGAAGATTATTTTCAGTGTAATTTATTGTGACGAAAATCCAAGAACAGAAGTGAAAAAATAACATCTTTTTGTGACATTTGTAATAAAGCTTGAAACATTGAGAGAACATATTTGAACCAGTTGTTGTTGAATGGTTGCAGATTGATGCTGTGGTGGCGCTGAGTGATGTTGTGGTGGCGACGAGTGATGTTGTGGTAGCGCATAGTGATGTTGTGGTGCCCTTGAGTGATGCAGTGGTGGTGCTGAGTGATGCTGTGGTGGTGCTGAGTGATGCTGTGCTGGTGCGGAGTGATGCTGTTGTGGTACAGAGTGATGCTGTGGTGGTGCGGAGTGATGCTGTGGTGGTGCGGAGTGATGCTGTGGTGGTGCTGAGTGATGCTGTGGTGGTACTGAGTGATGCTGTGGTGGTGCCGAGTGATGCTGTGGTGGTGCGGAGTGATGCTGTGGTGGTGCAGAGTGATGCTGTGGTGATGCAATAAATAGATAGAGTGAGGGCGATAGATAGAGTGAGGGCAATAGACAGACAGATAGATAGATAGATAGATAGATAGATAGATAGATAGATAGATAGAGTCAGGGCGATAGATAAACTGAGGGCGATAGATAGATAGAGTGAGGTGAGATAGAGTGAGGGCGATAGATAGAGTAAGGGAGATAGATAGAGTGAGGGCGATCGATAGATAGAGTGAGGGTGATAGATAGAGTGAGGGCGATAGATAGAGTGAGGGCGATAGATAAATAGATAAAGTGAGGGCGATAGATAGAGTGAGGGCGATCGATAGAGTGAGGGCGATCGATAGATAGTGGGGACATGGCCAGTCAGAGGATGAAGTGTGAAGGGGTGTGAGGAAAAGGGGGAAACGTCAGGGGAGGGGAGGATGCCTGGGATATGGGAGAGGCGGGGAGATGGAGGGATCAGGTGCGTAACTGAAATAGAGGCGAGAGGACAACATAGAAACCGTAAAACGCAGAAGGGAGAGGGGGCAGAAATATGAAACAAAATAGCAAAGAGGGGAATGGAAAAATAGGAATGACCAGCAGGATAGAAGAGTGATGTGGAAAATGCAAAAATGGATGAGACGGCCTGAAAGGAGAAGGGGAATGAAAATAGGAAACAAGCCTGACCTACAAAGGGCCAGATTGAAGATGATGTCCAACAGTGTTCCATATTCTACAGATCCCTTCAGCATTTTGAGCCCCAGTTTAGCATCATATGAAGACTGCAACACATTTCACAGATGTTCGTGTTTCCAGAAGTAACCTGCCCACTAGGGGTGAGTTCTCTGTACCATTCATGCTGCAGATCAGGGCTAAACACCCAGCCCCTGTGTACAAATTGACGATTACATACTCACTATCACCATATTATTTATGTATTTTATTAATGACTATCAAAAAGCACACTGTCACCTCGAGCGGTAGCTGGGGTTCTGTGCATTGAAACTTCAGCAGTTGTACGAAAAAGCATTATATTTGACCACAAATTAAAGTGCAATAAAACTATATTCAAAAGATTAGAAGCAAAATGCAATACAAAAGCCCTAAAAATATCACTTTGAAAATAACGTATGACAAATAGTCTGACAAATAGTTGTTACCGGTTAACAAAATCTGAGATGTTCTAGGCCGGAGATGAACAGATTAGGAGAAAAACACTGCTAGAAGCCTAGCTCTGGGGATTTCTAATTTAGGCAGCGTCTGACTGCGAGCCAACCTAGATGGATCCTCCGGACAGGAAGAGTTTTGGGGATAAACAAGCAAGTGGTTATTGTGGGTAAGCACCCGTATGTTATCCATGTACATTTAAATTGGGAAGGGAAGTGCAAAGCCAATGACGAACAATAATAAAAAAAGAGTGTCGAGATTAAATCTCTGGAGAGTAACAGGGTGAAAAACGGTTTCAGAGGCTAGAGGGGGGACACAAAAGGACCTGCAAAAAGTGCATTAGCATTTTCCAGCCAAGAAATAATTGCAGCTGAGACAGCATAAAAAAGTTATTTGTGAAAAGAAAAGGCCTGATACTTGCATTGTTCTGCAGTTCCCAAGGTCAGATCCCAACAAGGGGGACACAGGCCTCCATCCTTCCTTCCAGGGTCGGTAAATTGAATACCATTGTAGTGAGTAAAAGTAGCACCTGTCTTAAACAGCGCATCGAAACGACCGAAGTGTGATATGAAGCACTATCTAACAAAAAAAGACAGTTGCTTGCGGGACAAATTCGAACAGCCACATAGTAAGGATGTTGGCTGGACACCCTTAACTCCACATTACCCAAATGGTCTGTCTGGCGGACAACAGAGCTTCATGGCTCATGGTGGCAGAGATAGGGCCGGGCGAGACATCCCTTTGTGAGCTCCCTGGGAAGTGGCTATCTGTCTGCCGGCCCTGGAACAGAAACACGACTGGTATGTGTAGAAAAGACTGTCAAGTAGAACAAGCATTAGCCGCAATATGTGGTGGGGGAGAAGCACGAGTGGTGCGCACGCACGCGCGGCGGCAAAAGTGAAAGCCGCTGCACGTGTAAGGGCTGCTGTAAGGCACGGACTGTAGCTGGAAGAGGCTAGCGTCCGTCACTTTATAAAACAAGCATTGGCCGCAATATGTGGTGGGGGAGAAGCACGAGTGGTGCGCACGCACGCGCGGCGGCTAAAGTGAAAGCCGCTGCGCGTGTAAGGGTTGCTGTAAGGCGCGGACTGTAGCTGGAAGAGGCTTGCTTCCGTCACTTGAAAAAAACAGCTCTCGGCATTGCTGGGGGGGTGGGGTGGGCGGGGGAGCAGCTGGGCAATTGGCAAAGGTGTAGATGAACAATGGTGAAGTGCTAAGAAATTCGCATCGGCTACGTAGAGGTAAAGTGTATCAGAACAATCCTTCTAACATAACTTGCGAGCCGGACTGAAAAGTAAACCTGGGCAGATGTAAACCGAGGGAGGCCGGAGAACACACAAGTATTACCCTGGTTCCACTTGCACCACTACACATCTAACTCCATAAATGTAAATAAAACTAGGGAGGCGGGGGAGCGGGGTGCGGATCCCTTTGAAGCACGGCCTTGCGGCCGTGAAAGTGAGTGAAACAGCAGGGATGTAATTAGGGGGGAGGAGAAGTGAGCCGAGTGCGCGCAGGGGTGAATGCCTGAGGCCGCTGGGGAAGCTTCAGATGCCTGTGGGAAGGAGGCTGATGGATTTGATGTGGACGCGCTTTCCGCACGAGTGCACCACACGAACTGTACAAAATCCGCGATAGTTTAAGACCTTGGTTTGCCCACTATACTCTCGTCTATTATCCCTTGCGGGATTAATAGGCGAGACCTAAAAACTATTTTATCTACGGATGCTAACATTACTGGACTAGGTGCAGTGCTTTCTCAGATTGTTAATGGAGAGTTAAAAGTTGCTGCATTTGCTTCCCATGCTTTAAAGGGTGTGGAACAAAGGTACTCCGTGGTTGAACGGGAAGCACTAGCTATGTTTTGGGGAATTCTCCATTTCAATTTTTTTTAATGGGGTTTACCTTTTACTGAAAGGTCGGATCATAAACCTCTTTCAAAGATTTTTACTTCTAAAGAATTAGACAATCTCTCACCAAGGATTTCTCATTGGGTTGATGGCTTATGCAATTACAATTTTGTGGTTGAATTTGTACCTTGTGCAAAAAACTGTTTAGCAGATTGCATGTCGAGCTTACCTATACAGTCTGAGGTCACCAATATAGAGGTTTCTTCAATAAATTGGATTTGTGAGTCAGCTTTAGAAGACAAAGAATGGACTGATGCCAATGTGAATGACTCAGATTTTAGCATTTTAAGAGATTTTATTGTGAAAGGATGGCCAGATAAGAAGATGTTGTCTTCCTCTATGAATTGTTACTTTGGAGTGAAGGATGAGCAAAGTATCATAAATGGTAAAATACTTAGAGGGAAACGGTTGGTTGCTCATTCAAGTTTAAGAGGAAAATTGATTAATTTGGCTCATGTAGGCCATTTGGGTCGTAATAAGACAAAGGCAAGACTTCGTGAATGGTATTGGTGGCCGAGTATGGACCATGAAGTTGAAGACTGTTAGATCTGAAGGTCTCTAGTTGGCAATGGTTATCACCTTTGTCTAAATAGGGACCCTTACATTTAAGTCAGGATAAGGGGATTACACTCCTTAATAACCCCTGCTCACCCCCTTGGTAGCTTGGCACGAGCAGAAAAGCTTATCTCAGAGGCAGTATGTTAAGCATTTGTGAATATACACAGTAATACAGTGAAAACACTACAGATGGACACAACACAGGTTTTATACAAATAAGTATTCTTTATATAGACTTAAACACAAGACCACATACGACAAAAATCCACAATACTACACTTAAGATTACATAAAAGATGATTAAAGTCTCTTAGTTCAAGTTGTTGGTAAATGCGACAAAGTTCTTAACAAAGTACCTGGATGCGTAACACAAAGTAAACAAAAGGCTCCGGGGGAACGGTTGCGTCCTGCCTCAGTGCTTGCGCAGAGTAGGGAACTTGTCGTGAGCCTTACCGGAGCGAAGGTGATGCGTAGATTCTCAGCTTGAGGGCCCGTTGTGGTGCGCAAGATGGCCCCTTGATGCGATGCGATGATCCGTTGCGATGCGAGAAGATGGCGCCCTTGATGCCCCGATGCGATGATGATGCAATTACGCCCTGGCAGCCTTGCGACGACTCTTTACTTTGGAGCCGGGAAAGGCACTGCGACACGCTTCTCCGGTGATGCGGTGGCGACTCTCTCGATGGCATCACGCTTCTCCGGTGATGCGACAGCAGGCAGCTTCGATGAACACACGATTCCAGGGAGATGCAGTGAAGGCTCGCGTCTCCGGCGTTGCGATGATTTCAGCTGTGGCGGCGACACGTTTCTTCTCGATGCGCCGCGTTTCCAGCTCCCATGGGCATGTGTCTGGAGTCAGAATTCCCAGCAAGGAAATTCAGGAGGGAGCTGGAGGTGAAGTCTTTTGTCACTGAGACTTCAGCAGGAGGCAAGCTTAGTTCAAGCCCTTGGAAAATATTCTGTAGATGAAAGTCCTTACAAAGTTCCTTCTCCTTTCCCTTGGCAATGAAGCAACCACTGCAGGCCAACCCAGCAAACAGCACACTGGCAGAGGGGCAGTCCAAACTCCCGCAGCTTCCTTAGTTCTTCTCCTTGGCAGAAAGGTTTCTTGTTCCAGAAGTGATCTAATTTCTTGGGATCAGGGTCACAATATTTATACCTCAAAATCCTTTGTTCTCTGAAGGCAGAGAGGCTCTGCCTTGTCCAAACCAGTTCCTGAGCACTTTGTTTACATGGCTCTCTTCTTCTTCTTTTCACTGTGCAGGGCAGAAACATCAGACGCCCCACAGGAGGTGGAGCCAGCACTGGGGAGGGAAGATACAGCTCTGGAGCCCTCTGTTGACATGATTCCTCCTCTCCTTTCACAGTGCAGGGCAGAGACATCAAACAAGTCACAGGGGGTGGAACCAGCATTGTAGAGGGAAGGCCCAGCCCTATTCAGGTCCCAGGGGCAACATCTCCCTTCCATCTAGATGCAGATCTCTCTATTCACCACCGGACTGCCCCAGCCTGTCTCCTGGAATTCCCCAGCCCTGTCACACACAAACCCAGACAAGGAATACACAACCGAGCAGAGGCAGGCTCAAATGGTTAGGCAAGCAAATACCTGCTTTCTAAAAGTGGTATTTGCAAACACAGAATATTAAAATAAACTTTACTAAAAGGTGTACTTTATTATTCTAAGTTCAGGCATACTAAATTCACATTTATACCATGTTCCCTCAGTCAGTTAGGATTATAAGAATGTAATCATCTAACTGCCCATTCTGGCCTATGAGAACAGGTAGCCTTCAATAGTGAAAAACGAAAATGGCTGTAAATCACTATTAGAACATGCTTCACACATCAGAGCATGCCCTAACTTGTACTTACAATGCACCCTGCCCTTGGGCCTCATAGGGGTGTCTAATATCAAGCAAAGGGAAGGTTTAGGGACTGGCAAGTGGGTGCACTTGGCCAAGTCGACATGGCAGTGCTAGACTGCACACAGGCCTTGCAATGGCAGGCCTGAGAAACACTTTACAAGCTGCTTCTGTGGGTGGCACAACCAGTGCTGCAAGCCCACCAGCAGCATTCGATTTACCAGCCCTGGGCACACATAGTGCACTGTACTAGGGGCTGACAGATAAATCAAATAACCCAATCATGGAATCCAATCAATACATTAATTTAACATAGGGAGCACTTGCACTGTGGCACTAATTAGCAGTGGCACAGTGCCCAAAGCATAAATCCAGCAAAAACATATCAAAACAGAAGAGGCAATCCATCAAAATGGAAGGGAGACTCACGCCAATGATGCCAGGTCCAACAAAGACTGCACTAATTTCACCTGTAGAAGTGCCTTTTGAACCGTGGACAAAGCTGGTTCTAGATATTGCTGGTCCATTTGAATTGCTTAACCATAGTGAACGTTTTGTATTCTGCATTTAGATTACACTTCAAAATGGGTAGTAACAAAATGCGTACCAGTAGCTAATACCAGGAGTGTAATTGATTTCCTCAAAGAGGAATTTTCTAGAGAAGACATTCCTAAGACTATTATTACGGATAATGGTGCACAATTTGTTTCAGAGGAGATGGAACAATTTCTTTCTAGTTTAGTCATTAATCATTACAAAACTGCACTTTACTCTCCACAGGCAAATGGTCTTGCTGAGAGTATGAATACAATTGTCAAGAGTTGTGCCAAACGAGCAATTCAAAATAAATCGTCTTTGACTGTGTCTTTGAGAGAAACATGGTGGGCATATAGAGTTACACCTAATAGTGTGACATCTGTGTCACCTTTTTCTATTCTCAGGGGAAGAAAACCACATTGCAAGTTAAATCCATTATGGTTAGGATTAGATACATCTATTCTTGACCAACCTTCTGCTTTTGATTTAAAGGTGCAAAGAAAGAATTATCAAAGATTTGATTTTGATAATAGACACTGCACTAAACACAGTTCATGGTGTGTTGGTGATATTGTTCTTGTAAGGAAACCTGGTTTTATAAAAAAAGGTTTATCAAAATGTATGGGTCCTTTTGTAATCTCTGCTGTAAGAGAAATGTTGTAGAGTTAGATTCTGGTGATGTTTGGAATATGTCTCATTTGGTTTAAACTTCAAATCAATGCTGACGACTCTCACATCGTGTTGGTTTGAACCATTTTCGTGGCAATTCTAATAGGAATTTTGGAAGAATTAGAATCAAACCAAGATGGCATAAGGATTACATAATGAGTACTCATTAACTTCCTAATGTTTTCCTTTACTGTGTATGTTTTCTTCAACACCAATGATTATCTTTAGAACTGGCTTTCATAATTTCTTTATTCTTAAATTGAATTTATATTATTCATGCTTTTCACATTTTTACAATTGTTGTATGTTGTTACTTTTGTTGTTGTAGAAGGGAAGATGTGTTATGATCTTTTCATCACAAGAATGTTTCTTAAGAATCCTCACCATGTAATCCATGATGATTCTTACGTTCTGATTCTGTTGAGTTTTGATTCTACTCTCAACCTGGTCTGGCAGTTGAGGCTGGATCAAGGTCCGTGAGGCTTGTGTTTTGCCCTACTCCAATAAATACTTCTTGATCAACCTAAACAAGGATAGCCTTCTTTAAAACACACCGGCACCGCATTCACACGTTGCCGCTCTGCTGAAATGAATTGTCCGGATTGTATTTTTCGCACCTGACGACCCAGACCACATGTTGCCAGCCTGTCTCCTGGCAGTGGCCTTCATGATCGCTGGAACTGAAAACATGGCTTTGTGACGTGATGCCCGGCAAGGATTGAATGCAGTCAAGCATGCAGGCAGTTTTTGACGGCCTCTGACGAGCAGAAGGCAGTTCTGCGAGCACCATGATTGCGGAGCTCTTTAACCACTGTAACATGCCCCTCGCTGCTTACTGTTCCTTCAAAACAAACTCCCCACCTTCGGCAGAAGGATGTGGTATCACCCGACGGCGCCAATATGGCTTTATCTCACTTGACCCCTGTTGTAACTTCACTCTTGGTTTCACCCTTCCCTCTTCCACCCCTCCTTGTCCTCCCGCATTGGTTCACCCCATGTCCTCTGTTGAAGCCTGGCATAGAATGTTGAGTGGTGATCGCTGTACTTGGCACGACAAGCTGGGGACACCGGGTTTGAGATTACTTCATTAAATAACATTTCTACTCTTATGTTTGGACCCTCATTACTACAATTTTGGCGACGTTGGACGGAAGCTGTGCCAGGGACAGCAAGGTGTTTCCCCCCGGAGCATTATGAGAAGCTTGGTCGGAAGTTAGAAGTATTTGGACTTATCCACCCCGGGTTTCCTTCTCTCCTACGTTTCCCGTCGAAGGAGCAGTGCAAGGTTCTTCTGGAGCTGAGAGCCTACGTTTGCGGATTTCGAAGGTGGCAGCGTTTTTCACGGAGGTTGGTTTGTTTTGACTAGCCTGTCACGCCTGCTTGCTGGAAGATTGGATGGCAAGCTGAAGGTCGTGTCCCTGCTTGTGGCGCGTCTGGAGCGACGAGGCAGGGAGGTGAGCCAGACTTGCGCGAGTGTGTCTACATGATCACTTTCGGTTTTCTTGAGGAAATCTTGTCGTCCTGTCTGGCATTTGGAGGCGAGCGGTGGTGATTATATTCGTGTTCTCAGCCGCATTTGAGCGCAGAGAGAGAGAAAGGTACTTTGTCTGGAACTTATGTTTAACAGCAACGGTGCGCGTTTGACCTGACTGAGACTGCAGCCCTCCTCACAGGAAGTTCCTGCCTTCTGGCGCCGTGTCTATTCCATTGGCTCTGTGAGGAAATTTCATCGGCCAAAGAAAGAGGACTTATATCCTTTCTCTTCGTGTGATTTTAAGGATATTGTTGCAAATGTCCGGTGTTATTTGAGAAAATGTATACATTTTAGTGATGCAGTAGTTAATTGATACTTATACTCATTTTGGTTAATTCAGCTCATAAATTATATCATTGTTTTTTCCTTTTTTCTCTCCCCTACGGTTATTTTTGGTCTTCCTTGCCTCATAGGGTTCTGTATTTCGAAAAGGTGAAAAAAGCCAGTTCTTTACTAAAGGAACAACTTTATATGGCCATGGCAGGAGCAGGCATGAGTCAGCCCCCCCCTTTCTTAAATGAGCTGGGCGAGCCTGACATCCCTTGGAAGAGGTGGGAAGGAATTTTTAAATCATACCTCATAGCAATAGGGGGTGGTAATTACATCAATGTTAGGAAACAACACATTTTACTGCACAACTTAGGCATTCATGGCAGGAAAGTTTTTGAAGACATAACAGGCAGACTGGTAGACGATGAACAGGAAGAGGTTGAAGGGACAAATGTGTATGAATATACTTTGAGGAAATTGGAGGAACATTTTAAAGTTAAACTTAATGTAGTACTAGAAAGGAACACGTTTTACAAAAGGGTGCAAAAGAAAGATGAGAAAGTCTCGAATTATGTTGCAGTTCTGAGGGGTTTATCTGCCACTTGTGAATATGGGGCTTTGACGGATTCCATGATTAGAGATCAAATTGTGAGGTGTACTAATGATCCTAGGATCCAGGAGGAACTACTCACTAGGAATCCAGACCTTGAGGAAGCACTAAGTATAGCAAAGGGGTTGGAGCACACTGCGTTGTGCATGAAGGAAATGAAAATCCATGAGGGTGTCAGCAGAGAAAAAAATTAGAGCAAGGTTGCACATGAGGGGTAGACTGTATGTAAGGTTGGGGAAAAGGTGAAGAGCAATCAACGCAGCAATGCACAAAGTTTATTTTGCTACAAATGTGGTAGTTCTAATCATTTGGCGAACAATTGGAAGTGCCCTGCCAGGGATGTTTTATGTAGGAAATGCAACAGGAGAGGGCATTTTTCAAAAGTTTGTAAAAATATCAATCAAAAAGTACATGTGATAGAAAATTTTGAAACTGTAGATGGGGGTGAGAAAACCTTTATATTTCAAGTGGAGGATGACGAAGCGAATGAAAATAATGAGTACCCCAAATGTGAAATCACCCTTGATGGAGAGAAATTTGAAGTATATGCTGATTCGTGTTCTCCTTTTACTTTGATTGACAAAAGCTTATTTAATGAGAAGTTTGCAAAAAAAATGTGGAACTAGAGAAAGCTGATATTAGTCCAGTAGGGTACTACAAGGAACGTATCCCACTAGAGGGTATGGCAAGAATGAGGATTACATTTAAGGACAGGCACACAGTTGGGAAAGTTTATGTAACCACGAGGGGTTCTAGCCTCCTCGGGTGGAAACACCAGAAAGAGTTAGGGATTAAGCTAGATCCCAACAACAGAGAGCAGGTACTATTAGTGGAACCACCTAAAATTGCAGAAAACTTAACCACAGAGTTTAAGGAGGTGTTTAGTGAAAACCTGGGGGTGTTAAAAAACTACATGCATAGAATCACACTCCAAGAAGGAGCGGTACCTGTGGTACATAAAACACGATGTATTCCACTTCGCATGAGGGAGCCATTGAAAAGTGAGTTGGAAAAGCTGGTCATCACGACCAAGGATGGAGGAGAGAACATTAGGCTATGTGTGGACTTGCGAGACCTGAATGCCAACATTCAAGTAGACAGATATCCTCTCCCTAGAATTGGAGAGATGTTGAGCACCATTCAAGGGGCGAAATTTTTCAGTGTCTTGGACTTGTCCTCGGCCTATTATCAGATAAAGCTACATCCGGAGTCACAATCCCTGACGGCATTCACAACCCCTTTCGGAAATTTCAAATTTCTGCGGATGCCTTTTGGATTGGCGTCCGCAGCTGCAGCCTTCCAACGAGTTATGCAGCACATTCTCAAAGACTGTACAAAAACGATGTGCTTCCAGGATGATATCCTGATTTATGGATCTAATGAAAAAGAGCACAATGAAAACATCAAGGGAGTTTTAGAAAGACTGAGAGAAGTTGGTTTCACCTCCAGAGTGAGCAAATGTAACTTTGTACAAAAATACATGGCTTAAAATTACAATCAAAGGTTGAGCGCGCAACTTTTGTAAACAGTGACTATGTGCGAAAAGTCGGCATGCTACGTAACCCACCTCCTGAGGGAAAAGTCTAATGTTCAAACCCCTCTGTGCAAGCAATATTCCTGGCTTGTGTTGTTTTCCTACTTGCTGTTGCCAGTTATGTTCTGCAGCCTCCCTTCCTTTCACTGACCAGGCTTTGCCATGCATGTCCGGCGTGTCGTGGTTTGGATTTAATCAGTATCAGCAGTGCAGTTTGCATCTGGTTTTGTTTCAGTTAGGTCCCTTTGATCAATACTCATTAGTTGGCCAAATTTAGCCTGATCCAAAGGGACTAAGTGGGACAAGAGCAAGGCAACTGCATCAGAGCATTTTCTGACCCCATACTTTATAAACATTGGTTTTAGCAACTTACGGCGGTTTTGGAGTAAGGCGGGGGAACAGCAACATATGAGATGTTCCATAGATTCTGCTCTGTGGTTGCACAGCCTGCACCTGTGAAACTTCAACAGGGATTTTCAGTCGGGGTTCAATTCCTTTATTGGCAACAGCACTATACTCCCCCATTGGATCTCTTTCAGGCATGTCTTTCCTAAGTCGCTATTCATGTATGGCTGAATGTTATTTGTCTCATAAGATTTCATTAGGCCCGACAACACACCGATATCTTTGAATTTGGATGTGTCATACTTCCTTGATAACTGGAGAACGCCTTCTTGATTGCTGCATAGTTTACTTCCTCTTGGGGCCAATGCGCTGTAGAAAGACCCAACTCCACCACAGTATCAAGACAATAATTCTGCCATGGGTTTGATCCCCTTCAAATATCATTTTCAGCACCCCATTTAGGGATCCTTACTGGGCTTCTAGTGTCTTGAACCAGCATTTTACTAGGGTGCTCCTACATTCGTATTTTTGTTGCACCAGGCTAAACTCAAATTGAATCAGGCCATTTGTGTGTATTTAGGGAGTCCAACACGCCTTTTGTAGCACTGGCACTGAGCTTTTTCCATTATCTTTTCCATCTTCCATGGGAATGCTTTCGATGCGTTCCCAGCTACTTAAAGCAGTTTAGATTTTTTTCACTTTCCTTATTGGTACTCTTGTCAGGCTGTGTAGTTTGCACAATGTTTAGATAGTGGCTTGTATTTTGTCTTATACTGGTACATGGTTGCTTTTCCTTTATTGTTTAGCCACTCTCCTAGGTAGGGGTATGCTCTTTCTGTCACTATATCTTACTGGCCAACCTGCACTTTAAGAGAACCTTTTACAGGTGTTGTCCAAAGACCACAACTTTGGTTTTACTGGGTTTCGCCACAAGTTCATTTGCCTCGTTGAAGACGTTCAGTGCATTCAAACCTCCATGCAACCCAACTCTGGTGTGATTGAAGATCACCAGATCGGCACCATACTGCAGATTATTTTATATAGCGCCCATTTTTCCATTCAGCGGCAAACTAAGCCCTTTACGAATCCGGCGATACAAAGCTTCATGTCTGACATCAGCTTATGTATTTTTATAATTTTCACGACGTACACTTATTATTATTATATTATTTACCTTAATATTCCTCATACATACGCCCCCACAGCCCCTCATTCTCTCACTCTCTCTGCACTTGTTGCCCAGAAGATGGCTCCCATCTCACCTCTGTTGCGAACTCCCTGTTAAAATTTGGACCCTGTCAGAAGTCACCCATCTCTCCTCTGAAATGGATTAGTATTATTTTGGGCAGTGGCACAGCCTTCTGTCCACACTGCTTAGGAAAGGCATAAGTGCTCACGAAGCGCTATATAAAATAATATTATCTATGTTGCATAAAAACGTAGTATGACCGTACATTCCTGGCCAAAGGTTTTGGTACTTTATAAATAGCGAGGCTTGAAAACGCTGTTGTTATTGAAAATATTAGTTTTTTTTGTAGTACAAAAACAACTGCTTTTGTTAAAAAACATCTTTGACTGTCCGTAGAATGGAGCGCTAGTTGAAGCTGGCTTCACCATGTGAACTAAACACGGGCGCTGCCTGTATCACAAGACTGGTGCTTTGCTAACCTTTCACGAATTATATGTTGACTAAACAATGGGCAATGGTAAAACTCTGTAGAACGGCCCACAGCTTTCATCGTCTAAATAGGTCCGGCACTGATGATGTCGTATTTAACAGGCAGCTGTGAAATTATACCCTCGACCTGTGAAATAAGATTTTTATCATTGCATTTAACAGCACGCCCCAGACCTGCGCGCACACTCACAGACACACAAATATAATATAAATCTCTCCATACATATGCAATCCTATCTAAATCTGTCTGTGTGTGTTTACACCAAAGCAAGATATTTATGTTATGTTATGTTATGTTATAAAACTTATAGAGCGCTCAGCTGCCGCAGCAAAGTGGCGTCCCGGCGCTATAATGGACAGAATAACACAACCAGAAGGAGAAATCAGACAGAGCAAAGATTAGAGTAATGGGAACAGAAAGGTTTCTGAAAGACAGTAGATCCGGTATGGCACGGATGTCAACAGGTAGTGTGTTCCAGAGACTCGCTGCCAGGACACCAAAGGAGCGTCCACCAACTCTGGTTTTCCTGAAGCGAGGAACACAGGCCAAAAATTGACCCGTCGAACGTAGCACTCTAGGAGGGGTGTCGTAGGAAATTGCCTGTGCAAGAATGGGGGGAGATGAGGCCTTTAAGATCTTAAAGACCAAGCACAGAGCTTTGAACTTGATCCTCTGTCCGACGGGTAGCCAATGAAGATCATATATGGTGCGTCTGACAGAACAAAATTTGGGCAGGCCTACCAGCATTCTGGCAGCCGCATTTTGCACACGCTGGAGGCGTGTTAGTTCAGCTTGGTTAACGCCCAAAAGAAGCGAGCTGGCGTAATCCAACCTAGAGAGTACTGTAGCTTGGACAATGAGTTGTCTTGTAGGAGCATCGAAAATTTTTAAAATGGGTCTAAGGCTCTGCAGAACCCCAAAACAGGTGCCAGCAACTCTTTTAGTATGGGGGATGAAAGTCAGGTTGGAATCGAGCCAGACCCCAAGGTTCTTAGCCGCTGTCACAGGAGTGGGGGCTTGGCCTAGCTCCGGTGGCCACCAACAGTCTCCCCAGAGATGAGCCTGTTTGCCCAGAACTAAGACCTCTGTCTTTGCTGCATTAAGTTGGAGTCAGTTCTCCGTCATCCAACTAGCCACCTCCTTTAGGGCCGTCTGGAATTTCGGGGCTTCGACCGCAGGGTCCCCATTTAGTGTAACCGCTAGCTGGGTGTCGTCAGCGTACGACACCATAGTTAGACCCCATCTTTTTGCAACACTGGCTAGCAGCTGCACATACAAATTAAAAAGGGTCGGACTGAGTGCCGAACCTTGCGGGACCCCTTGGGAAATATTGCGTGGGGTAGATTCAAATGGGAGGGTGGAGACTTTGAAGGTGCGTCCTGATAAAAAAGAACGAAACCATTCGAATGCGGTATTCTCCACACCGGCCTCTCTCAGCCGTTCAAGAAGGATGGGGTGGGAGACAGTGTCGAAAGCGGCACTGAGATCCAAAAGGATCAGTGCCGCCGTCTGTCCTGAGTCCATCAGCTTCCGCAGGTGCTCCACCATTGCCAACAAGGCAGTCTCCGTGCTATGACCTGCACGGAAACCATTCTGAGATGGATCTAGAATGCCTGAGTTTTGGAGATGGTAAGACAGGATTTTGTTGGCATGTGCCTCCGCAAGTTTGGATACCCATGGGAGGAGGGAGATGGGTCGATAATATTCAGGCTTTGAAGGGTCCATGGTGGGCTGCTTTAAAATTGGGATGACCGTAGCCTGTTTCCATTTACTAGGAACAGTCCCGGACTCAAAGGATATCCCAATAAGATCATACACAGGAGAAAAACAAATCTCAGCGGATTCTTTAAATTGTGCAGGTCTTAGTGGATCGGTTGGTGAGCCTGATTTAACTTTTATAGCAAGGGCTTTGAACTCTTCCTGAGATGGCTTAGGTATTGACGAAAGAGATCTGGCGATCGTAGGGTTGCTTCCTAAGTTGTTAGCAGGTACAGTTTGCGGAGGAAATGTTCGGTAGATCGCCTCGACTTTCTCTACAAAGAAGGCCGCTAGCTCTTCACAATGATTCAAGGAGCGTTTTTCTATTGCCGCAGTTTTCTTGCTGGTAAGGTCTTTACAGACCTTAAAGATGAGTTTTATCGGGTTATATCTGTCTTTCACACATCCCTTCTCAGCACAAGAGACTGACTCCAGCCCCCACCAGTAGGGGTATATTCAGTGTCTACGTGCTGAAGTCCCACCCAGGGGCTGGTTGCTCCTTTCACACTTTGTACACTTTGCTGTCTGGTTAACTGTCTTAACCCATTAAAACTACTGATTTAACTTGTGGTGGTAATGGTTTGTGGTCTGGTGAGTCTATTGGATTGTGGACTAGTGATTCTGATGATGGGGGAGGGGCCAGGTGTCTTTCACCTGCTTCCTGCTTCAAAACTCTCCGAATGCTCCGCAGGATCTTCAAGTGGATCCCCTCCGACACGAGAAGAACCGTCACCCAGGCTCTCGTCACCAGCAGACTGGACTACGGGAATGCAGGAACAACAGCCAAGCTCCTGAGACGGCTGCAACGCATCCAGAACGCCTCGGCACAGCTGATCCTCGACGTCCTCTGACGCAGCCACATCACACCCCACCTGAGAGGCCTGCACTGGCTCCCCTTCAACAAGAGGATCACCTTCAAACTCCTCATCCACGCACACAAAGCCCTACACAATGCCAGACCAGTATACCTCAACAATCGACTCAGCTTCTACACCCCCACCGCAGCCTCCGCTCTGCCAGCCTCGCCCTCCCCACAGTTCCACGCATCCGGAAAACCACTGCCGGCGGCAGATCCTTCTCCTACCTCGCCGCCAAGACTTGGAACACTCTCCCTACCGGCCTAGGACAGACCCAGGACCTGCTGGCCTTCAGAGGACTTCTCAAGACCTGGCTTTTCGATCAGTAGCAGCCCCCCCTCCCCCAGCGCCTTGAGACCCTCACGGGTGTGTAGCGCGCTTTACAAATGTAATGATTGATTGATTGATTGATTGAGTGAGCGTATACTTGTGTTAGCTTGTGAGTTAAATTGCCTGTTGGTTTGGCCCGCGAGAACTGGGGGAGACAAACTGGCCACCGGCCCCGGATCACGAACAATTCAGAGCTCGTTACCTGCTCCAGGCTTCCTCTGGAAAGCAAACACTGACAGGTTTCTAAGTGTCGAAAGTAGGACAAAATTACTCCACTTCCCAGCGTTACTTTCCACACACACTTAAGTTATGTTTGGTACACTCGTCTGTAATTGAGTCTGTGTGTGGCAAATATGCGTAAAAAAGTCTGGGTTCATTTAAGACCATAGACTCACGCACTGACAAGCCCACGCCCCCGGGCTCGCCCTCCTTTAGATTTCCCTCAACCCTCGACAATTGAACATTCGTGCATTCTCTCCCCTGGGAAAGTTTGCATAGCAACATACATGGCCTAGGAGTTAGGGAGAGTAGGACATCCACGTCGTAAAAACCTACATGCTTTCTTAATTTTATTCTAGTGCTTAATTTGTGCCACTGAGATGCCGGGTTTCTGTTTCGGCTAAAGCTTTACACAGTACCTTTTTAAACAAGCATTGGCATAGCCAATAGGTCTCGATTTTGGGACCTTATAAGTATTTCGTTTTGCAGCACAATGCCAGCAGTAAAAGACAAGTAGCATATAATGTATAGCTAACTTATAGCCTGAGCTGACTTTGGGACCATATGGCATATCCAGTAACACTACCTGGAGAAGTAATCTGCTGCAATGGCCCCTTTCTGCTAGTGAGTCATTTGTTTTATGAAAACAGCCGAATATCAATTTTGTACAATGATCGAACTGCATTAAAAACAAGCATTGGGATAGCCAATAGGTCTTGGTTTTGGGACCTTATAAGTTTTTAGTTATGCCGCAAAATATCCTTGGTGCAACAACATCAACTGTTGCATGTCTAAACACTTTTAAGGTACAAGGTTTAGCCATGCAACAGCAAATGTTGTTGAACCAAGGATATTCACTGTTTCACAAGAAGAGACAGGCGGAAAAGGGAGCATAATACAGAGAATGAAAAGTTGAATGAAAATGAAATGGAGGCCTTGATTCAAAGATTGAAATGAATAAACATTCTTTGTGGAAAGAAACTGAATACAATAGTGAAATAAACACGAGAATGAATGAAGAGTGAAAGAATCCAAGAGACGAAAAAGAAAAAAGAAACTTTTTCTTTTTTTTTTTAAATAGCGAAACGTTTTACAAAGGTGTATTACCAAACACGGGTGTGGTATAGTAAGGGCAGCCGGCCTGTATTATTATATCTATGGCAGTCAAAATAAAAAACAATGGAACTGTAGTGAAATATGGTATTTAATGTTTTCCTTTTTGAATATAGAAATAATTTTATGAGAGGTGTCTAAACGATTCCTTTTTTTTTTTTTTTTTTAAATTAATTTTATTTCAGCGAACAGTCAGACATTGTACAGAGAATACAGCAAACTTATCTTTGTACAAGACATAGAACACAAAATAGACATAAAATGATGAAAGGGAGAAGAAGGTACACAGTATACAGTAAATGAATTCATTTGACAACATATAGCTTATATGAGCTAATAAATTGATAGATTAAATTAGATCCAATTCTGGATTGGTGCCCAAATTTTTAACCCAAATCTTTTCTTTAATAACGCTCTTAGATCTATAAATGGCCATTTGAAGTTGATATATAGATAACATTTTGGCTTGCCATTGGCTAAAAAAAGGGGATTCAAGATCAAGCCAGTGAGAGGTGATGCAGAAACGGAAAGCTGCCAGACAAATGAATAAGAAAACTTCTTCAGCTAATGTTCTAATTCCTATTTGATTGGTTTCCAAACCGATAATGACCATTTCCACGTTTAATTTGACAGGAATCCCCAAACTATTATTAATAAAAAATTCGATATCCACAATGGATTGAGAAAGTTTAGGGCATTTAAAAAACATGTGACTAGAATCTGCAGCTATTTCATCACATCTATTACATTTATTACCATGATTCCCTTTCCATTTTACCAACCTCGCCGGTGAATAATACAGATCTTAAATGGCCATGAAGTATTGGCTCTGCAATGAGCCATTAAACAAGACTCTAGTTGATAGTTTGATTGATCTTGCTATATCAACTTTAGCAATTCCAAATTTTCTTTGCCATTTAATTTCGGTTAACTTCAGATCATCGTCCATTTGATTCACTACTAATTGATATATTAAACCAGTTCTTCCCCCCTTCTAATTGCTTCAAGGACATCATTTTTATTCATGCAAACATTGTCGAGTAGCCCTTTTTATTTCTAGAAAATTACGAAGCTGAACATATTTAAAAAAAGCACGTCTTGACAGATTATATTTTGCTTGTAGGCTGGAAAAGGAGCAGAGTTGAGTACCGTCATAAAGATCTCCCAGAGTACGAACCCTGCGGCATACCACCTTTTCATAACTTGATCATTAAAAATCTCGGGGAGTACCCTACTCTTCAAGACTGGAGTATAATAATTAATATCTTTAAGATTAATAATTTTCTTTTTAAACTGCCTCCAGATTATGGCAGCCGCTGATACAACTTTAAACTTTGTCTTTTTATAGTAGCTGATTTCCAAGATTTTAACCAAAGATTGAGAAACTTCCTCGCCCAGTAATATTTCATAAATTGACGGATATATCGCTTGATCAATAGTAATTCCAGGAAATATTAGTATGCCCATATATTTTAATAAAATGAGCCAGTAAGATAGCCAAAAATTAGGGACCCCCCAGCCACCTTTCATCCTTGGAAGAGAGCACCAATTTATAGCACGTCTAGTCCGATGGTAGCTCCATAAAAATCTGGATGTCATTCTATCCATTTAAGAAAAATAAAATGTCGAGAACAATAAAGGGATTGTGCGAAATAAATATAAGAATTTTGGGAAGATCAACATCTTCAAGATATTAGCCCGGCCATACAGGGAAAAGTGTAGATTATTAAGCCTTTCCAACGTGGCATTCAAAGATTTTATAATAGGTTCAATATTTAAATGTACAATATCCTCAACTTTAGGGGATATTGTGATTCCCAAATATTGAGCCTCAGATACAAACATCATATCTTTAGGGCGACCATTTTCGGAATGAATTATCTGCGTTTTTGCTATATTTAACTTATAACCTGATAGCTCCCCGAACTCTTCTGCCAAAAATATTATCTTTGGTAATGCACTTTTAATGTCTGACGTGGTAATAGCGACATCATCCGCGTAAGCGAATATTTTAAAGTTGTTTCCTCTAATCGTTACCGGGGCAATTCCTTCCTCAGTTGCCAGTTTACGGAGATAGGGCTCCAAATACATAGCGAACAGCAAGGGGAAGCAGGGACAACCCTGCCTAGCCCCCCTTGTTATCCCAAAAGATTCAGAGACTGTATCAGTGATCCTGATGGCAGCTTTAGGTTGATGATAAAGTGCCCTAATAGCATTCAGAAATTCATCAGGGAGTCCCATCCAGGTCATAACAGCCCATAGGAACCTCCATGTGACCCTGTCGAACGCTTTTTCAGCGTCCAACAGGTCCACTGCTACGGGGGATTCGGATGCTTGCGCCCAGTCTAACAAAGTTATTATCTTTTTGATATGATCCCTGGTGTCTCTTTTCGCAACAAATCTGTGCTGCCTTCTAGATAAAAGAAGCGGCATCAAGTTGTTTAGTCTATTGGCTAGAATTTTAGAATTTTTTTTGCTATCAGCGGATATTAGAGATATGGGCCTATAAGACCCCAATTCTTCACTAGGCTTCCCTTTCTTTTTAAAAATGACAATAGTAGCTAACGACCATGACTCTGGAGGAATGCCAGAAAATGCCAACTGGAACAGTTTCATGAGTTCTGATTTTAGCACTCCCCTAAATATTCGATACAATTCTAATGGTATACTGTCCGGCCCTGCTGCTTTACCGAGAGCCAATCCCATTATTGCTGCTTCAATTTCTTCCCATGATATTATAACCCTAAGAGGTTCCCTCTGATCTTCCGTTAGCTGGCTTACATCTACGCCCTCCAGATATTGAGATATTCTAGCTTCTATATCGTCTTTATTTTTAGGTTGACAGTATAAAGATTGATAAAACTCGCTAAAGGCAGATAATATTTCCTTCTTGGATACTTTGACAGTCCCACTAAGATCTCGAATTTTAAGAATTTCATTTGCTGTTGTTTTTTGGCGCAGTCTTTGAGCCAGAATTTTGCCTGTTTGCTCACTTAACTCATAGCTTTCGGTTCTATGTTGTTTATATTGCGAAATCACTCACTCCACAATTTGGGAATATAACATGCTACGTTTGATAAAAAGATCAGTTTGGGATTCTTCAATATGGGTATTAGACTTGATGCTTTCGGCTAGTTTTCTCTCTGCCCGTAAAACCATATCACAGTCTTTTATGAATTTGTCCCGTTTACTTTTACCTTGAAAGTTCGAATACTTTAAGGTTTCTCCCCTTACTATAGATTTAAATGCATCCCACACCACTGGAATAGGTGCACTATCATTGTTAATATAAAAAAATTCCTGTATGACTTTGGTCATATATTGAATATATTCATCATCAGATAATAAACTCCTCTGAAATGACCAAGTTGTTTTAGGCCCTACCCAAGCTGATGGTAGACTAACATACATTACTAAAGGATTGTGATCCGATAATAATCTGGGGAGAATTTCCATCTTTACTTTGTCTAAAATGAATTGGGAGACATAAAAGTAATCAAGACGAACATGCTTTCGATGTGGGGCAGGGAAAAAACTATAGCCAGGGTCTTTATTATACATAGAAAACCAGACATCCGTAAGACAATTATCCGTCAGTAAATTCCTCAGGGCTCTGAAGGTCCGGGGTTTAAGGCCCGTATATTTATCATGTCTGATGTCAAAATTAGCTTCTAAGTGAATATTTAAGTCCCCACAAAGAATAATAGAAGAAGTACAAGTAGATAGCTCCTGATTTAAAGAATTAAATAGCTCAGCATCGTCCAGATTGGGTCCGTAAACAGTATATATTGCAAACTTCTGTTGATATAATAACAATTCTGCAGAAGCCCATCTTCCCCATTTATCCGCAGTTGTTTTAATACAAGACCCTAAATTATGTCGCATGAAAATCGCCACTCTCCGCTTAATTCCCGTTTGTTTAGAGCAAACCAATAAATCTAGTCCTAAATTATTAAGGAGCCCCCTTTTCTCCCATGCAACTTGAGTCTCTTGCAGACAAAGAATGTCTATTCGAAGTAATTGTATCATTTTGGCTAGGGTCCCCCTTTTTTTATTATCATTAAGACCATTAATATTCAGAGAACATATTTTTATTTTCATTTCCATTTAAAGAAGCAAAAAAGAATCCAGGAAAGAGAAACCTTTGACAACAATAAGTTCCAAACAAATTTTCTTATTATTTCAGACTTCGCTATCATAATACTTCTGTGTCCATAGCTGACTGTTGCTGATTTTACACCCCAACCCCACTCTACCCACAACCCCCAGTGACCAACACCACCCAACCAACCCTCCCCCCCGCCCAAACCCACCTTATGAGGCACAGGGACAACCAGTCCCTGGGAGCTCAGGATGCCACCCCTCCCCCCCCCTCCAATTTCTGAAGGAGAAATCCAAAATTATTTACGGTCAGATCTACTGTCAAAAACATCAATAATATCAATAACCAATTAAAGTTTTTACAGTCTCAGGGAAGTAACAACGAATATTCATAATGAGGCCAAATAATCCTTAGCAACGATTTCCGAAAAGAAAAATTTTGTTTGGCCTTTTACAATGACCTTTAGTTTGGCAGGACTTTGCAAAAATACTGTGGCTCCCTTCTGCTGAAAGCCAGCTATTAGCTGTCTCAAGTGCCATCGCTTTGACACAGTCGCTTGACAATAATCAGGTCTGACAAAAAAGCTGAAATCCTTGCCTGAGCGTTTCTTATCTGGTCTCGCTAGATTGAATACAGCTTCTCTTGCCAGAAAATTACTGAATTTCACCAGGATAGCTCTAGGATAGACATCGTTTTTCTGCTTATTTCTGAGAACAAATGGGAAACGATGAGCTCGTTCAACCACCACCGACCAGTCCCACATTCCTAGTTCCGGAGACGCATCAGAAAAAAGTTTGCCAACAAATTTCCGGACATCAGAACCACCCACATTTTCTGGCACTCCTAAAACTCGCAGATTGCTTCGACAAGCTTGATTCTCCAATTCAGTTAATTTTGCACTGATGTCATCTCGTTGATCCTTCACCAGAGAAAGTTCTTTTTTCTGAGCCACAACCTCATCTTCTAATATTGAGATCCTGGCCTCGGCTTCTAAGACTCTTGCAGCCAAGTCGGTACATATTTTTGTGATACGTCGAGTAGCATTCTGTACCTTCCGACAGGTAGCCTGGGTGCGTGCAATCTCGCTTTTTGTATCAGACCTATGAGTTAGTAAGGTTTGGTATATCATTGTTAGTGTGACTTCTGAATTAGAGACTGCTTCAGAGTCAGATGCCACGGGTTGTTCATCTAGCGAATTTAAGTTCTCCGATTCGTTACTTATATCTCTTACAGATTTTGCATTCCAAATCGACTTTTTCTTAACTGTAATGTCTGAGAGAGGTGATGCTTCACCCTCCCCCACTTCTTCCTCTATACTAGTATCATCTGCCGGATAATCAGCCCAGTCTTTATCCAGGCTTTCCTCCGTGGTCAGGTCAGACATTGAGTAAAATTGATCGTTAGTGTCTTGCATCATATTTTGACAGGGAGCTGCCGAAAGTTCTGGACTTAGATTATCTTCTGAGACAATATTTAGATTTTTGTTTACACCGTTAGTTCCTGTTTCGGATTGAGCTACTGAACTGACAGGGACTACATCTCCCATAATCCCATTCTCAGCAATCTCATATTCAGGTGAAGAATTATTGACTTGAATCTGTAAACCTGGATCTACATCACTATCTTTTTCACTTAGCGTAGCCTGATGTTCCTGGTGGGTAATTACTGGGGTAATTACTACTGATCCCCCAAGCAGTGTGCGAGCATTCTTAGCAGACTGTTTCTGGAAAAGTTCGGGTACTGTTTGTACAGCACGCTCAGCCCCTTTCTTAGAAGTTTGGACGTCAAATTAGCAGTTGACTCACCGGATTTTATGTTGCCCGGTGATCCGCTTATTGAAGCCTCTTGCTCGGCATCAGCTACAACAGTTACTTTGTTTCTTCCGCTCCGTGTGGAAGGCACTTTCGCATTTTTGGGAGGCATGACGATATTACTCCCACTGGATGTCGAAAATGCTCGGAATACCGCTCCGAGCCAAAATGGGATACGCCAAGCCCGAATGGAGCACTGAAGTGCGCGGGCAGAAAGCAAAGCCACAAACACCATCAAGGGCGGAGCCGCAGGTCCGATGCTTCGTCTTCGTCTCAATCACAGGAAGTACACCGCCATCCACGACAGCCAGACCGCATCAACCTGAACGGCAAAACGTCCAAAGCAATCCCTTCAAATCAGGTCAGCAGCTCATTAGTTCATTCCTTCAAGGGAAAATACGAAAGTTAGTCTTCGTCGTCCACTCTTCCCCTTCAGAACGGGAGCGGAGGAGCAGGCAAGCTTACACCGCTAGCGTCGCGGTCGGTATCTTGCCTCTCGGTGTCTAAACGATTCCAAAGCAATTATTAAAACAGAGGGCTAATCGCCTTGTTACAAAAGAATACTGAGAATGTAATGCAAATATTTTTTCACCTACCATACCTTGGTCTTTACAGAATAACTAACTATGAAGAAATGTCCAGAGAAAGGTGGCAACACTAGTACCAAGTATCTGATGTTATGTGTAATGTCAGTCTCCATATTTAACCTACAAGTTGCATTCTGGAACTTGTAGCTTCTCTTTTACGACTGGCGGCCTGTGTTAAAATAAATCATGTTAAGCAAAGTACCGTTGTCACTAAAAAGCAAAGATTGGTTGACATTGGGACATTAAGAGATGCAGTCTGGACATCAGTAGTGCAATATTCGCCACCTCCAAGAGAATTGATATTGCACAACTAGCAGCAGCAAAAGCATCTTTTGTAAACAGAATAGTTACAGCTAGTGGTTTGGTTACAATTACAGCCATAGATGAACTAGGCCGTCGTACCTAAAGCTCACAAAGATATCCTGAATCTACTAAGGGATCTTCTCTTCAGCCCAGAAAGCAAAAAACGTACGAGTTTGGCCTAGTACTCCGCAGTTTACTACTCTCCATGTCATCGAAGAACTCCTTTACGATAGTGCTGGGATTATAAACGGCAATTTATTTTTTAATCGAATGGTCGACGTTGGCGCTTAAGAAGTATTTTAAGTTTGAGCAGACAATAAACCATCAAATGCAAGGGATATCAATGGGTAGTACGATTTCTCACAGAATTGAATGCCTTTAAGTGCATACTTTTTTAAACATGAAATATTTTCTATCATAAGAACCTATATGGGGACAGCATAAAGTTATAGCTTTGTTTGAAAGATGATATACCCATTTAATCATTCAGTGAAAGAGAAGACCTCAAAAAACGACATTGGCTACCAATCCACAGGAGGATCTTATTCAAGATTCTCCTACTAGTTTTCAAAGCCTTGAAGTCCACCACACCCAAATACCCCACTGTACTTTTCAGCCACTGCATGACTCATAGGGTGCCAAGATCATCCAGGGCAAATCTATGAAGCTTCCACCCTTCAGATTTAAAACCCGGGGTGAAAAGTTCTTCATGCTACTAGACACCAAAGCCAGTGGCGGCTCATCCGCTAAGGCGGAGGGGCGTCGCCTCACAAGTAAAATAAAAGAATAATAACAATGTTATTTTCATTTTATTTTTCACAATTGTGGAGCGCTGTAAATCTGCTGGCAGGGCGGATTGTGCTGGCCGCAGAGCAAAGGGAGGAGTGGAGAGCACACTCTAAAGTGTCTATGACTTTGCATGTTCCCCACCAGGCTGCATTGCACAGCCTGGTGCGAAACAAGTCCAGCCTCCCATTACCCGTGATTGGCTATGGGGAGGGAGCCTGTGTGCTTCCTGTTCCTGTCAGCGTCATGCATGAAGAGGACGAAAGTGAGCTGGCCGCCGGGAAGGTAGGTGGTTTTTCTTTATTTTCCCCCCTTTTCATTTTGTTAATCCTCCCCACCCCACCCCACCACTACTCCCCGGTAGCAGGCGTAACTGACCAAAGCCTGGAACCAACTCCCAGCTCTGTCTGCTTCATAGACATTGAAGACATTCAAATAGAGTCTGAAGACCTGGCTCTTCCTGGCCTCAGATTCTCTTTGTTACTATTTAATCTAGTCTCTCCATTGGACCTCCTGCACTCCCTTCCAGGGCCCGCAATCTGGGTTTATATGACAACTAAGCTCAGAGGCAGGATGCTCGTTCGCAAATGACATTGCACTCTATAAAAGCCTCATTCATCAGCAAATGGATCAATATCCACGATCTACAGGAAGATTCACCAAAAATCAGATTGACATGTGTAGCCAAATATTCCATGAAATCCAAGGCCTTACAAATATAATAAAATAACACTTGCATATTTTTAACACAGGATTGTAAGAAATTGGGTTACTGGTTGAGGGAGGTGTGAGGGGGCAGCTGATACCAGTAGGATGTCATGTGAAGGAGGCAGCCAGGGTCCTCCGAAACACCACCTGAAAACAAGAAAGAAGCCTAATGGCAGAAAAAGGTCCACTATTTAGCAGGGATCGAAAAAAAGGTGGAAAGAGAGAAAGGACGCAGAGGAGCAGGGGGAAAGAGGGCAGACCGGGAAGGAGAGGGAGCAGTAATGAAGGACTACTGTTGGCACGGTAAACGTGGAGCAACAAGGAGAAATATGGAGGAAGATGTTGAGAAAGGGGAGTAGAGAAAGAGACACGTAACGGGGTAGAAATGAGCAGAGACCACTGAGACCAGGACCCTGAGACAGACACCATTGGAGAGACGGCTGCCTGGTACGAAGAACGCTACAGAGGAGCCTAGACTCCAGGGACACAGGAGCCACTGAGAAGTGAGAGGTTGGAGGGTGGACAACTGATCGGAAGACTGGTGGATGCCACCAGCAGAGGTGAAACAGCTGGTCACAACTCAGCAGAGTTGTGGCTATTCAATTTTTCCCAAGGGTGCTGGTTGCATTGTCCTAGTAAACCTAAGGACACAAGAAGAAACTCCTTCTTGATTATAAAGGACAGACTGTATTCTGAGTGACAACAAAGACAGTGACTTTTTATTCCCCTGCTGGAGATCCCAGTATTGACTGTGTTTATTTTTTTCTTTCGCAATAAAAACCCACATACACAAATCAGGAAATCCTCTGAAGCCATATTTCCATCCATCTCTCCACAAAGGGATGCCAAAAATGGGATGTGAGGAAATGGAAGCTTTCGTTACTAAGCTCATGTACGGCAAAAAGCAATTTGAAAAGGCCTTACAAAAGTTTATATTCGTGGCTACAGAAGATAGAGAGTACGTCCAGAAGGTTCTTCAAACCCAAGCTGAACAGAAAGATGAAGTTGCCCAGAGTCAGGAGACTGTCATTGAAAACTGCCTACTGTGTTAGGACAACAGGGACATACAGCCTCACCCTCAGTAGTCCTTCAAAAGTAAGAAGAAGCCAGCATGCCCACAAAAATGTTGGGTACAATATTTTGGGCCCCTCCTCATTGGGGAATTCCATTTGGCCTACCAAGCCGCCAATCCATTTGCTCTAAAAACGTTCAAATTCAACAGCTCCGATTCTATTAACCCCTTCGCTGCTAGGCCTTTCCCCTCCTGTGCTAAGCCTTTTTTTGGCGATTTGGGGTAGTGCGCGCTTGGGCCCTTGTAACTTTTTGACCACATAAGGTATCCACGCCAAATTTGCGTCCTTTTCTTCCAACATCATGTGGATTCTAAAAGTGCCCAGGGTTTGTGGATTCCCTTGAAGGGGTCCCAGAAATTAAGCAAAATACAGTAACATTTTAGTTTTTTTCAGAAAAATGGGAAAAACGGGCTGCAAATGAAAGCCTCTGGGTTTTTCCCTGCAAATGTTATGAAAAAAGGGTTTGTGGGGCTGGCATCTCCATTTACTCAGCTTTTAGGGAAAGATGGTCTTTGGTGAGCGAGCCAACATTTTTCCCAAAATTTTGGCAATTTTCTGGGACTTTGCCTATTTTTGCTATTTTTAGAGCTTTCAACCTCCTTCCAGATAATGGTAGAAATGAGTTTGAAAGCAATAATGGATCCTGGAAAGCTATACATTTTCGACAAGTAGACAAGATTCTAAATTCAGAAAGGGGTCATTTGTCTAAATCCATGAAGGTTTCTTTATAGAAACTAACAGTTAAATATTGGAATAATTGAAAATTAGTTGAAAAAAACTGCCTTTTGTCTCAACTTTTTCACCTATAACTTCTTGTAATTTTGACAGTTCTTTACAAGCAATATACTGTTACATCCGTTTGACCTTCCTGGTTGTGGGGATATATAGGACTTGTAGTTTCGCCAAGAACCCGACGAACCCAGAGCCAAAAACTGAGCAGCAACTTGCAATGGTATTTTATTATTTACTGGGTATAGAGCACTTATTCTTTGAAAATGTATACATGGAAAAATCGGTATGAAAGACACCTATGTATTTCTGAATTGGGTACAATCTATAGATTTTAGAAACAATATATATTTGCACATTTTCAAAATTGGGAATACTCATACTAGCCTGAGAATTATTAGTCATTTTTCAAAAAATTTTTTTTTACATAATGTCTTTCATTGGGAAAGAAGAAATGCATGAAAAGTCAATAGGTAATAACAGTTGATTTACAAATCTGAATTACCCTAAGTCTCACGATAAAAATGGTACCTCACTTGTGTGGGTCAGCCTTGTGCCTGCAACAGGAAATGGTGCAAAATGCAACGTGGCCACACCTCAATTTTGCAGTTAAAAATTGACCCTTTTATGGCAAAGTGCCTAGCCGTAGTTTTTCCAGAATCCCTTGCAAAGCTAAATAATTGACAAAAAAACGCATTTTCCTCACATTTCTGTGGTGGAAAGTTCTGGAATCTGCGTGGATCAACAAATTTCCACCCACCCAGCATTCCCACAGGTCTCCCAAACAAAATGGTACCTCACTTGCCTGGGTCTGCCTAGTGCCTGCGACAGGAAACAGCCCAAAACACAACATGGTCACACCTCAATTTCGCAGTGAAAACGTACCCTTTTTTGGCAAAGAACCTACCTTTCGTTTTTGAACCCTAGCTCTGCCGGCAGCTAGGGAAACCTAGCAAACCTTTACATTTTTAAAAACTAGACACCCAGGGGAATTCAGGATGGGGTGACTCGACTGCCTCCCACCAGGTTCTGTTACCCAGAATCCCTTGCAAAGCTAAAATATTTACAAAAAAATGCATTTTCTTCACATTTCTGTGGTGGAAAGTTCTGGAATCTGCGTGGATCAACAAATTTCCACCCACCCAGCGTTCCCCCAGGACTCCCAAAAAAAATGGTACCTCACTTGCCTGGGTCTGCCTAGTGCCTGCGACAGGAAACAGCGCAAAATGCAATGTCGTCGCACCTTAATTTCGTAGTGAAAACGTGCAGTTTTTTGTCAAAGAGCCTACCTTTAGTTTTTGAACCCTAGCTCTGCCGGCACCTAGGGAAACCTAGCAAACCTATACATTTTTGAAAACTACACACCCAGGGGAATTCAGGATGGGGTGACTCGACTGCCTCCCACCAGGTTCTGTTACCCAGAATCCCTTGCAAAGCTCAAAAATTGACAAAAAAATGCATTTTCCTCACATTTCTGTGGTGGAAAGTTCTGGAATCAGCGTGGATCAACAAATTTCCACCCACCCATCATTTCCCCAGGACTCCCAAAAAAAATGGTACCTCACTTGCCTGGGTCTGCCTAGTGCCTACGACAGGAAACAGCGCAAAACGCAACATGGTCGCACCTCAATTTTGCAGTGAAAACGTGCCCTTTTTTGGCAAAGAGCCTACCTTAAGTTTTTGAACCCTAGCTCTGCCGGCACCTAGGGAAACCTAGCAAACCTATACATTTTTGAAAACTACACACCCAGGGGAATTCAGGATGGGGTGACTCGACTGCCTCCCACCAGGTTCCGTTACCCAGAATCCCTTGCAAAGCTCAAAAATTGACAAAAAAAAACGCATTTTCCTCACATTTCTGTGGTGGAAAGTTCTGGAATCTGCGTGGATCAACAAATTTCCACCCACCCATCGTTCGACCAGGTCTCCCCAAAAAAATGGTACCTCACTTGCCTGGGTCTGCCTAGTGCCTGCGACAGGAAACAGCGCAAAACGCAACGTGGTCGCACCTCAATTTTGCAGTGAAAAAGTGCCCTTTTTGGGCAAAGAGCCTACCTTTCGTTTTTGAACTCTAGGAAACCTAGCAAACCTATACATTTTTGAAAACTAGACACCCAGGGGAATTCATGATGGGGTGACTCGACTGCCTCCCACCAGGTTCTGTTACCCAGAATCCCTTGCAAAGCTCAAAAATTGACAAAAAAACGCATTTTCCTCACATTTCTGTGGAGGAAAGTTCTGGAATCTGTGTGGATGAACACATTTCTACCCACCCATCGTTCCCCCAGGTCTCCCGAAAAAAATGGTACCTCACTTGCCTGGGTCTGCCTAGTGCCTACGACAGGAAACAGCACAAAACGCAACATGGTTGCACCTAAATTTTGCAGTGAAAATGTGCCCTTTTTTGGCAAAGAGCCTACCTTTCGTTTTTGAACCCTAGCTCTGCCGGCACCTAGGGAAACCTAGCAAACCTATACATTTTTGAAAACTACACACCCAGGGGAATTCAGGATGTGGTGACTCGACTGCCTCCCACCAGGTTCCGTTACCCAGAATCCCTTGCAAAGCTCAAAAATTGACAAAAAACGCATTTTCCTCACATTTCTGTGGTGGAAAGTTCTGGAATCTGCGTGGATCAACAAATTTCCACCCACCCATCATTCCCCAAGGTCTCCCCCAAAAAATGGTACCTCACTTGCCTGGGTCTGCCTAGTGCCTACGACAGGAAACAGCGCAAAACGCAACATGGTTGCACCTCAATTTTGCAGTGAAAACGTGCCCTTTTTTGGCAAAGAGCCTACCTTTCGTTTTCGAACCCTAGCTCTGCCGGCACCTAGGGAAACCTAGCAAACCTATACATTTTTGAAAACTACACACCCAGGGGAATTCAGGATGGGGCGACTCGACTGCCTCCCACCAGGTTCCGTTACCCAGAATCCCTTGCAAAGCTCAAAAATTGACAAAATAAACGCATTTTCCTCACATTTCTGTGGTGGAAAGTTCTGGAATCTGCGTGGATCAACAAATTTCCACCCACCCATCATTCCCCCAGGTCTCCCAAAAAAATGGTACCTCACTTGCCTGGGTCTGCCTAGTGCCTACGACAGGAAACAGCGCAAAACGCAACATGGTCGCACCTCAATTTTGCAGTGAAAATGTGCCCTTCTTTGGCAAAGAGCCTACCTTTCGTTTTTGAACGCTAGCACTGCCGGCACCTAGGGAAACCTAGCAAACCTATACATTTTTGAAAACTACACACCCAGGGGAATTCAGGATGGGTGACTCGACTGCCTCCCACCAGGTTCCGTTACCCAGAATCCCTTGCAAAGCTCAAAAATTGACAAAAAACGCATTTTCCTCACATTTCTGTGGTGGAAAGTTCTGGAATCTGTGTGGATCAACGAATTTCCACCCACCCATCGTTACCCCAGGTCTCCCCAAAAAATGGTACCTCACTTGCCTGGGTCTGCCTAGTGCCTGCGACAGGAAACAGCGCAAAACGCAACGTGGTCGCACCTCAATTTTGCAGTGAAAAAGTGCCCTTTTTGGGCAAAGAGCCTACCTTTCGTTTTTGAACCCTAGGAAACCTAGCAAACCTATACATTTTTGAAAACTAGACACCCAGGGGAATTCATGATGGGGTGACCCGACTGCCTCCCACGAGGCTCTGTTACCCAGAATCCCTTGCAAAGCTAAGAAATCGACAAAAAAAGCATTTTCCTCACATTTCTGTGGTGGAAAGTTCTGGAATCTGTGTGGATCAATGAATTTCCACCAACACAGCGTTCCCCCAGGTCTCCAAAAAAAATGGTACCTCACTTGCCTGGGTCTGCCTAGTGCCTGCGACAGGAAACAGCGCAAAACGCAACGTGGTCGAACCTCAATTTTGCAGTGAAAACGAGCCCTTTTTGGCAAAGAGCCTACCTTTCTTTTTTGAACCCTAGCTCTCTCGGCACCTTGGGAAACCTAGCAAACCTATACATTGTTGAAAACTACACACCCAGGGGAAATCAGGATGGGGTGACTCGACTGCCTACCACCAGGTTCTGTTACCCAGAATCCCTTGCAAAGCTCAAAAATTGACAAAAAAACGCATTTTCCTCACATTTCTGTGGAGGAAAGTTCTGGAATCTGCGTGGATGAACACATTTCTACCCACCCAGCGTTCCCCCAGGTCTCCCGAAAAAAATGGTACCTCACTTGCCTGGGTCTGCCTAGTGCCTGCGACAGGAAACAGCGCAAAACGCAACGTGGTCGCACCTCAATGTTGCAGTGAAAATATGCCCTTTTTTGGCAAAGAGCCTACCTTTCGTTTTTGAACCCTAGCTCTGCCGGCACAGAGGGAAACCTAGCACACCTATACATTTTTGAAAACTAGACACCCAGGGAAATTCATGATGGGGTGACTCGACTGCCTCTCACCACGTTATGTTACCCAGAATCCATTGCAAACTAAAAAATTGACAAAAAAACGAATTTTCCTTACATTTCTGTGGTGGAAAGTTCAGGAATCTGCGTGGATCAACATATTTCCACCCACCCAGCGTTCCCCCAGGTCTCCCGCTAAAAATGGTACCTCACTTGCGTGGGTAGGCATAGTGGCTGCAAGAGGAAATGGCCCAAATCGTATGGTGGAGACTTAAATATTACCTTTAGCAAAACTACCTTGTTTTTTTTGGGGGGGGGCACCTGAGTTTTTGGCCCGGGGCTCGGCGGCCATCTTTAGAAACTACCAAACCCAAACAGTTTTGCAAACTAGACACCCGGGGAGTCCAGGGAGGTATGGCATGCGTGGGTCCGCCAACGTTTTCCTACCCAGAATTCCTTGCAAACCTTAAAATTAGGAAAAAAAACACTTTTCCATATATTTGTTCGTCAGATCTCCGTTCCGACACAAATATCCTACCACCATGCGTTCCCCTTGTTTCCCCGAGTAAAATGATACCTCACTTGTGTGGGTGGGCCAAAGCGGAACAGGCCAAAAATTTCATTTTAAGAAATTGTAGTTTTTTGGGCTGTCAAATTTAGCACAAAGAATTCTACTGTTTTGGGGTCATCCTAGTCACAGGCCTTTGGCCCACCCACACAAGTGAGGTATCATTTTACTCAGGGGAACAAGGGGAATGCTGGGTGGTAGGTAATTTGTGCTGGCAGGGAGATCCCACGAAAAAATTTATGGAAAAGTGGTTTTTTAACCTAATTTTAAGGTTTGCATGGAATTCTGGGTAGGAAAACGTTGGGGGACCCACGCATGCCATACCTCCCTGGACTCCCCCGGGTGTCTAGTTTTCAAAACTCTTTGGGTTTGGTAGTTTCCAAAGATGCCCGCTGAGCCCTGGGCCAAAAACTCAGGTGCCCCCCCCCCAAAAAAGAAGGTAATTTTGCTATAGGGTATTTTAATTTCTCCACCGTAAGATTTGGACCTTTTCCTGTTGCAGCCACTATGCCTATCCACGCAAGTGAGGTACCATTTTAATCGGGAGACCCAGGGGAACGTTGGGTGGGAGGAAATTTGTGTGAGTCCCGTGATGCCACGCTTTCCCACACAAAAATGTGTGAAAAATCAGATTTTTTTCAGCTACAATCGAGGTTTGCAAGGGATTCTGGGTAAAGGAACGTTGGAGGATCCATGCAAGCCATACCTCCTTGGAAGCCCCTGGGTGTCTACTTTTCAGAAATGTGTGGGTTTGGTAGGTTTCCCTAGATGGCCGTCTAGGACGGGGCCAAAAACCCAGGTAACCCCTCTTGCAAAAGCTGGTGGTAATTGCAAGAGGGCTTACCTGGGTGTTTGGCCCCGTGCTAGACGGCCATCTAGGGAAACCTACCAAACCCACACATTTCTGAAAAGTAGACACCCGGGGGCTTACAAGGAGGTATGGCTTGCGTGGATCCTCCAACGTTCCTTTACCCAGAATCCCTTTCAAACCTCGATTGTAGCTGAACAAAATCAGATTTTTCACACATTTTTGTGTGGGAAAGAGTGGTATCACGGGGCTCACACAAATTTCCTCCCACCCAGCGTTTCCCCGGGTCTCCCGATAAAAATGGTACCTCACTTGCGTGGATAGGCATAGTGGCTGCAACAGGAAAAAGTACAAATCGTAAGGGGGAGAAATTTAAATAACCTATAGCAAAATTAGCTTCTTTTTTGGGGGGCACCTGAGTTTTTGGCCTGGGGGTCGGCGGGCATCTTTGGAAACTACCAAACCCAAACAGTTCTGAAAACTAGACACCCGGGGGAGTCCAGGGAGGTATGGCATGCATGAGTCCCCCAATGTCTTCCTACCCAGAATTCCTTGCAAACCTTAAAATTAGGTAGAAAAATCACTTTTCCAAACTTTTCTGCGTGGGATCTCCGTGCCGGCAAAAATGTCATACCACGCAGCGTTCCCCTTGTTCTCCCGAGTAAAATGATACCTCACTTGTCTGGGTGCCCCAAAGCAGAACAGGCTAAAAATGAATTTTTAAAAAATGTAGTGTTTAAGATTGACAAATTAAGCAACTCACCTTAGTCACAGGCCTTTGGCCCACCCACACAAGTGAGGTATCATTTTACTCGGGAGATCAAGGGGAACGCTGGGTGGTAGGACATTTGTGCCGGCACGGAGATCCCACGCAAAAATGTATGGAAAAGTGTTTTTTTAACCTAAATTTAAGGTTTGCAGGGATTTCTGGGTAGGAAAACAATGGGGGACCCATGCATGACATACCTTCCTGGACTCCCCCGGGTGTCTAGTTTTCAGAACTGTTTGGGTTAGGTAGTTTTCAAAGATGGCCACCGAGCCCCGGGCCAAAAAATCAGCTCCCCCCTCAAAAAAAGAAGGTACATTGTGCTAAAGGTAATTTTTAAGTCTCCACCCTACGATTTTGCCCTATTCCTTTTGCAGCCACTATGCCTACCCACGCAAGTGTGGTACCATTTCTTTCGGGAGACCTTGGGGATCGCTGGGTGGGTGGAAATTTGTTGATCCACGCAGATTCCCGAACTTTCCACAGCAGAAATGTGAGGAAAATGTGTTTTTTGTCAATTTTTTAGCTTTGCAAGGGATTCTGGGTAACATAACCTGGTGGGAGGCAGTCGAGTCACCCCATCCTGAGTTCCCCAGAGTGTCTAGTTTTCAAAAATGTATAGGTTGCAAACTTTCCCTAGGTGCCAGCAGCAGTAGGGTTCAAAAACGAAAGGTAGGCACTTTGTCAAAAAAGGGCCAGTTTTCAATGCGAAATTGAGGTGCGACCACGTTGCGTTTTGCGCTGTTTCCTGTCGCAGGCACTAGGTAGACCCAGGCAAGTGAGGTACCAATTTTTTCGAGAGACCTGGTGGAACGGTGGGTGGATGAAAATTTGTGTAAGCCCAGTAATACCACACTTTTACACACAAAAATGTTAAAAAAATAAATGAATTCAGCTACATTTAAAGTTTGCAAGGGATTCTGAGAAAAGGAACAATGGAGGATACACGCAAGCCATACCCCCTTGAAAGCCCCCGGGTGTCTACTTTCCAAAAAAGTGTGGGTTTGCTAGGTTTCCCTAGATGGCAACCGAGGAAGGAGTGAAAAAATCATGTAACCCCCTAGCTAAACCAATTACTTTTGACAAAATTAGTTGTTTACTTGTGCAGCGTGTCAATTTGGGTGCAATATTGCAAGGAAAATATGAAGGACATTGTGAGTTTTGCTGGATACTGTGGATAAAAATAATTGTTAAATTTCACCAGAGAGACATCACCATGTAGTCCCATGGGTTTAACAATATCTACATTTGGCAGGTTATTTGTAGGCGGAATGTACACCTTGGCAGAGAGACTAAAAAAAAAAAAACCCTGAACAGCCATCTATTCCTCAAACACACACACATACTGGTTGGATTTGGCACGAGGGCGAGTGATGGTTCAGTATATATAACTAAATTAACAAGAGATTTCACAAAAATGAAATACACTGCCAATTACATGGACAAAAAAACATGAACCAATGACTCGCAGCTCGTGAGCTGTAACGCCACTTCAAGGCACCAACCGCTTTACAGGCCATTCACACACCTTTCATACCAGACACACAGAAGACCATTCACACCACCAGACACAAAATCTACACATCACAACATTTACAAAAAAAGTGACAAGGTGCGTCCAGCTTCAAAAAAAAAAAAAAACAGACATCAAGTTTTTAAACACACATACATACATACTGGTTGGATTTGGCACGAGGGTGAGTGATGGTTCAGTATATACCATTGTATTAGCAAGTGATTTCACAAAAAATGAAATACACTGTTAATAATGGAAAGGACAAGAAACAGAACCATTGACTCACAGCTCGTGAGCTGTAAAGCCACGACAAGGCACCAACCTCTTTACAGGCCATTCATACACCTTTCATACATGTGACACATACAAAACATTCACACCGCCAGCTGCGGACCCAACACATTACTACACTTCCACCAGCAGACAACACCAATCAAGGGCCCATCACTTTCACACGCACACATTCCTGACACAGCATTAATTCACTTCCCACACACCGCCAGCCAAGCACCAGTCCACGCACACCACCAACCAAGCACCAGACCACACACACCACCAGCCGAGCACCAGACCACGCACACCGCCAGCCAAGCACCAGTCCACATACACACCGCCAGGAAAGAACCAGTCCACAGACACCGCCAGCCAAGCACCAGTCTAGGCACACAACCAGCCAAGTACCAATCCAAACACAACACCAGGCAAGCGCAAGACCACACACACTGCCAACCAAACACCAGACCACGCACATCGCCAGGCAAGCACCAGTCCACACACACCGCCAGGACAGCACCACTGCACACACACCGCCAGCCAAGCACCAGTCCAGGAACACCACCAGCCAAGCACCAATCCAAACACAGCACCAGGCAAGCGCAAGACCACGCACACCGCCAAACACAAGACCACGCACACCGGCAGCCAAGCACCAGTTCACAGACACCGCCAGCCAAGCACCAGTTCACAGACACCGCCAGCCAAGCGTCAAACCATGCACACCGTCAGACAATGGACAATACACGCAAACCAACATCATACTTTAGTTTTTTTAAATACAAATAAAAAACAGAAACAAATTGCAAATTGATACAAATCTACTAACACAACAACTAAACCTAAATACACTACACAAATGCCAACTTTGAAACTGAACAATAAGTTTTAAAGAATAGAGACCAGCCTGTTCACTTTACCACTCATGGATGCTCCCAAAAATTATTTTGTGTGTGGTACATTCTAAAACAAGAAGGCACCCACCGCCCAGGGTTAGAAGGACAGTCGGGGCAGTACATACGAACCTCCTTCCGCAAACCTCTTCGCCAACAGACTCTACATCTCCGACTGGGAAAGTCTTTTGAGATTGTAGGAGGAATTTGATCAGGAAAGTGGCGATCTTTCAATCTGGCAACATCCTCCACCACTCCAACTCTAGGAACACTTGCCTGTTCCACTAAAACAAGGCTGCCTATTACAGACTCCTGAAACTTTACCAAAGTCATCTTTGACTGAGGACAAGATTGCTGGAACACAACAAAAGCATTAAAGGTTGCCAAGTGAAAAGATGGATAGCCAACTTCTTGTACCAAATGTAAGACTTACAAAGAGCAGCATACGGTTCCAGCCTCTGATCTACTCTGTCAACACCCCCCATGTGCCTATGATAGTCCATAATGCACACAGGTTTGCGCACTTCTGCAACCTGACCCCAAACAGTCACCGCTTCAGTGCTTTCATCATGTATGGAAGTCAACATGTAGACATCTCTCCTGTCTGAAAACTTCACAGCTAAAAGCTCCTCACAAGGCAATGCACTGACCTTTCCCCGAGCAAGCTTTTGACAAACAAGTTCTTTTGGGAAACCTTTACGGTTAGAGCGGATTGTGCCACAAGCAACAGTGTCCACTTTGGCCAATTCCCTGAACAACCGCACACCAGTGTAGAAGTTATCTACATATAAATGATGGCCTTTGTTTAAAAATCCTCTACCAAGTTCCCACACAATTTTCTCAGTCACTCCAAAAGTGGACGGACAACCAGGGGGGTTAATCCTGGTTTCCTTACCGGTGTACACCCTGAAATTAGAGACATATCCAGTCCGACTGTCACACAGCATATAAAGCTTAATTCCATAGCGTGCCCTCTTACTAGGAATGTATTGCCTAAATACCAAGCGGCCCTTGAACAACACCAAAGACTCATCCACTGCAATTTCTTTCCCAGGATCTCAGGAAATCGATCAACAAAATGATCAAGGACAGGCTGAATCTTGACAAGACGGTCAAAATCAGGGTGATCTCGTGGCAAAGCATCACCATTGTCAACAAAATGCATCATCCGAAGCAGAAGCAAATACCTATCACGACTCATGACTGACGGAAATATAGCTGTTGCCATCAAGGGACTAGTAGACCAATATGAAGCCATTGATGGTTTCCTAAGCAAGCCCATCAAAGTTAAACCCAAAAACTTTTTCATCTCCTCCAAATTTGTGGGAGTCCACCGGGTAGCTCTAGCGTGGGGCTTAAGGCTGCCACTGTTCTCCCTCAAAAACTGTTCTGCATACAAATTAGTCTGCTCTACAATCTCTGCCAAAAACACATCATCCATAAACAACTTGAAAAAATCAATTGGCAAAAAGTTTTCAGTGTTCACCCTACACCCTGGAACACCAGTAAATTCAGGCAATACCGGCTGCACCATGCCTGGGGCAACCCAGAGGTCAGAACTTTCATCGACAAGTTTTGCAGCCTCAGGCTGCCGCCCAGCTGCCTCTTGTCTCACTACACCAACTGGAAGTCTAGCAGCCCCAGGCTGCCGCCCAGCTGCCTCTCGCCGCACTACACCAACGTGAAGTCTAGCAGCCCCACGCTACACCCCAGATGCCTCTTGCCGCACTATCGGCACATCAATGTCCTCCTCTACCACAGGCACTTCATCCACACCAAAAATAGCTTAATCAGCACTCAGGGTATCTTCATCATCAGACGATGCCATGCGCAGAGAAAACTCACTACCAGAATCTTCACCTCCCACCTCTGCCTCAGAATCAGAGTCACTCTCAGCACCATGGTCAGAGGAAGAATCAAAAAGCATTCCAACAACTTGCTGAGCGGTAATCCGGCGGCTAGCCATTATTCTTACAAATAAAGGAGTCTGCAGAAACAACTCAACAACCCCAACACTGTGCAAAGTAAGTTAAAACATGTAAGCCTTTATCACAAATATCTATATGTAGAACAAATATACAATTCACTTACAAGAGACAACTACACTCACCAGCACCTACTCTGCAAAGACACAGCAAATAGGCAACGATATCCCACTAGAAAGAATGAAAAAAAACTTACATCTACAGAAGTACACATCAGAAACAAATGCAAAACATGTTTTACAATCACAAAAAACAGAAACCAAACATACTCGTATTACTACACACTTTGCAAAATAACAATCACATTACAATTAAACAAAAAAAGGTCTCTTACCAAACACATGCAACTACAGAAACAGCAGAACAACAGAACCACCTGTAACGGAACCGGACACTGCAACAATCTAAAGAGAAAATAAAACAATACACATTAGAAGAAACAAAAACAACACACATTACAACAGGCTATGCCACAGGGTATGTCACAAATGGGGTGTCTGTCCCCATGGGGGGCAGAATATAAATCATTATAAACGTGGGCCTCATGGAAGCAACCCTACGGAGGGCAGAGAGGCCAAATAAAGACACGGCAGAACATACTTTTGAAAACAAATGGGCCCAAGGAAGCAACCCTTGGCCAAGGGGTCGCTCCCTATAAAAAAAACAATCCCTGGAGTCTAGTGGGCTTTTCTATCCCCCCCCAGGGTCCAGAAACGGTAAAAGAAACAGCCTATCTGCCCCCAGGGGGAGCAGAACAGTCTACAATATTTATATTGCCCCCTGGAAGCGACCCTTGCCCAAGGGGTAGCTTCCTTTATAAATATATTATAATCCCTGGTGTCTAGTGGCCTTTTCTGCACCCACCCCCTGGGTCCAGATCACGCACTAACACGGGCGATCTGCCCCCAGGGGGGGCAGAAAAGTCTATACTAAATTTTTATGCCCCTGGAAGCGACCCTTGCCCAAGGGGTCGCTTCCTTTGCTAATATAAACACAATCCCTGGTGTCTAGTTGGCTTTTCTGCCCCCCTCCCCCCCGGGTCCAGATTCCCCTAAATAACGGGCATTCTGCCCCCAGGGGGGGCAGAAAAGTCGAAACTAAAATATTATGCCCCAGGAAGCGACCCTTTCCCAAGGGGCCGCTTCCTATCAACAAAAATAATAATCCCTGGTGTCCAGTGGGCTTTTCTGCCCCCCTCTCTGGGTCCAGATCACGTGCTAACATGGGCGATCTGCCCCCAGGAGGGTCAGAAAAGTCTATACTGAATTTATATGCCCCTGGAAGCGACCCTTGCCCAAGGGGTCGCTTCCTTTACTAATATAAACACAATCCCTGGTGTCTAGTGGGCTTTTCTGCCCCCTTGGGTCCAGATTCCCGTAAAAAATGGTCGATCTGCCCCCAGGGGGGGGGGCAGAAAAGTCTAAACAAACATACATGCCCCAGGAAGCGGCTCTTACCCAAGGTTTCGCTTCCTTTCATCAAAAAACATAATCCCTGGTGTCCAGTGGGCTTTTCTGCCCCCCTGGGTCCAGATCCCGGACTAAATCGGGCGATCTCCCCCCAGGGGGGGCAGAAAAGTCTGTCTCAAATTATTAGGCCCCTGGAAGCGACCCTTGCCCAAGGGGTCGCTTCCTTTTCCAAAAAAAACAATCCCTGGTGTCTAGTGGGGCATTCCTGGTGCAAGATTGCGACGCTGTGCGCAATGAACCTGAACCAGGAATGCCCTGCATTGGGACATCAGGGGAGAGGAAACAGTGTATCCTTCCCCCTGATGCCTCAAGGCACCGAGAAACGCCCCCCCCGCCCCACCGGAGAGCAGGAAACACACCTACCTGCTCGACGCGCTGGAAGTAAATGGCTTCCAGCGCGTCTAGCACTTCCTGATGGCGTTGGCGCACGCAACAGCGCGCTGACATCACCAGAAGTGCGGGAGGGGTGGAGGGGCAGCGGAAAGTCTTCCACTGCCACCCCCACTACTGGCAACATGATCGGTGCCCCAGGGGGGAGTGCCAGCTCTCCCCCCGAGGGCTGTGCGGATGATGGAGCGGTTCCGTCATCAGCACAACCCAACCGATGCTGATGACGGAACCGCTCCGTCATCAGCATCGAAGGGGTTAATTGGATTCTTGTTGTTTTGGCATTACTTATTAAACCAATCTTCAGTTTTGTAACCTGGTGTGCATTCATAGTCTGTTTTGTTTTGCCACTGTTTTACTGTTTAAAATAATTTTGCACAAATACCTTACACATTGCCTCTAAGTTAGGCCTTTATGTTCTGTGCCAAGCGATCGTGGGAAGCACAGGTTATTTGTGGTTTGCTTATGTCTTGCCCTGACTAACATTGTGGTTGCTGCTTGACCAGGGCTCACATCCCAGTCAACCAGTAACCCAATTTCTAACAGCACCACCGACAGCTATCTGGACATACGATACCGGATAAAAGTCACAAGTTCAGGACAACTGTGATGGAGCATGGGCTGGATACAGGGGTCAGATCAGTCCCTCTGAAAGAGTTATCTTCACAATTCAGCAAAGAGTTAATCTCATTGAGAAAGAGCCCACAAGGAGCAAAAAGAGCTTCACCAATTGCCATCAAAGTAGCGCAAAGAGCCGACTGGGTACTGCAAACGGTCGTTGCTGTAATGTGAAGATCCTTTCAAGCGCAGCAGACAGTCATTGCTGTAGCTACACATTGGTGGTCAATATGAGCTGTTGGTGCTATAGTGCAAAGTGCAAATCTCGCACTGCAGGGCTTCGTTGGTCGTCCTTGTAGCACAAATAATCAGGTTTGCAAGAACTTTCTGTTTGCGTGCAGTGCGGGCAGCAAGATTTTGGCACGGATATAAATTCATGTTTTTTAAAAGCCCAAAAGGTTCAGGGTAGCTCAACTGAGGCCACACCAAGAGTCCAGGACCTGAGGGGCACATTTGGTAGTCAAGAACTCACTTCATCAGATTCCCGCAGGGCTCAGGCAGCTCCAGTTGCAGGTCAAGTTACAGGTCAAGGCAGCAGGTCAGCTGGGAAGTAAAGGGAGCCGCTGGAGCTTGTTATGTATCTGTAGCTCAGAACTGGAGGTCAGCTGACTGACCATTGGAGTCACTTCACCCTGGGATTAAGGGTGCAGGTCCAGTCTTCCTTCTCAGCAAGGGCAGCAGGCAGCAGAGCATCAGAGTTGCAGGGCAGCAGAGTGGTAGTCCTTCTGGCAGCAAAGCAGTCCTCCTTCTGTAGCATCCACAGGTATCTGTGTTCAGGAAGAGCCTTTGTGATGTGCAAGTATGATAGGTGACAGTTCCGCCCCCCTCATTAAGTCAGAGTGGCCCTTTCTGCCAATACCTATTTTTCCTTTGTCACAGTGTCTGGAAGTGATATACAAGAATTAATTGTCATCTACACTTAGTCATGTGACCCCGGGACAGACTGGAAGCACCAAATGTCAGGAAAAGAAAATGCCAACTTTCTGAAAGTAAAGTTGTGTTGCTGCTTTGTAGACTTCCGCGCTGCATTTGATTTAGTAGACCGTGGGAAGCTGTGGGAGACATTGATTGGCTATGATATCCCCAGAGAATTGCTGAGCCTAATACAACTTCTGCACTCTGCAAACTGGGCACGGATTATCTTAGACACAGATGGGAGTATATCAAGAAAAATCGGAAATGGGTTAAGACAAGGGTGTGTCTTGGCCCCCCAACTTTTTTCACTCTTTATAGCAGACCTACCCTCTACCTTAGGTAGTGCAAGGGGGGCAAGACCCAAAATAAATGGGAAACATATAGCATGCCTTTTATACGCTGACGACCTGGTGATCTTTGATCAAACGGAGATTGGGTTACAAAGAAAGATGAATAGCTTCCATGAGTATTGTAAGTTGAAAAAATTAGTGGTTAATATGGACAAAACATGACTCTATGTTTTGGGAGAAAGGAAGTAAGATTCAGTTGGTACCTAGGTCCTGAAAAGCTGGAAACTGTAGAAGAGTACAAGTATCTGGGTATGTGGTTTCAGAAAAATCTAAAATGGAAAACCCACCTAGATGCTTGTAGAACAAGGACAGCAGCATCTATAAATGGCCTTAAGAAATTAATGGAATTTATGGAGAAAAATCGGAAAGGCCAGTTTTAAAGGCTTATCTAGCTATGGTCCCCCCGCAATTGCTGTATGGGGCAGAGTTACTATTCTTGGGTGGCAAACATGGATGGGATCTAGAGGACGGAAAAGCATTGAAAAACTTATTCTCACTCCCTAAAAACTCCATGGTGCAAGCTGTAAGGTTAGAAACATGTGTAACCTCATGGAAGATAACAGTTTGTATGGCCTTAGTGAGATTTTGGCAACGCCTGGGTACTGAGGACGAACTAAAGGTCTCGCAATGGTGCAAGAGAGAAGTGCTGGTGAGTGAACGAATATGGGCTAAAGGGGTTAGAAATTCCCTCACTATGGTTGGTAAACTGCTAAGTCTTGATGTAAATCATGTGTCTCGCCAAGTGGAGATCACGGATTAAGGCCTTGAGGGAGGTAGGATATGAGGTATCTCGAGCCGAGGACCTAGCTTATCTGGCGACAAAAAAGTCGGTTCAGTTTATGGCCCAGGCCTGGCAAAAAGATATATGCTTCCCTTATATGGATAGATTACCGAATAGATAGCTGAGGAGACAAGTTCTAAGACTAAGATCTGGATTGAACCCCTATTATGGTAATATTAGAGCAAAATCAGAGATGATAGATAGCTCTGGAAACTGTAAGTGTATAGTGGGAACCTTGTGTGATATGATGCATATTTTATTAGACTGTTCAAAGCTCTTAGAACTTCGAAAGGAGGTTTTATGTCCAATTTTTAAAAAAATATGGTGTCCATAATAGACTTGCTGTAAGTATGCTCCTAACAGAAATGTTCTCTTTGGATATCGCTTGTGCTCTGGGGAGTTTTATGCAAAAAGTTAAACGAACTATGGATTGCGATTAGTCGAAGCCCTGTGCGATGAATTTTAATGAGTTATAGGTGTAAATAGTTTTAAAGTTTTTATCTGACAATGAATTGTTTTTAGAATGTTTTATCTGTTTAAGGACAATGGTCCAAATAAACTTGATTTTTTGAACTTGAAAAAAAAAGTGAACATAAAACATACGTATCTGGCTGTGATGTTTTGGAAACAATTATTTCAAAAGAACCAAGCCAAATTTATTTACTACCTTGGTCTGATAATGTATTTAAAGTTTTTGGTCTGAGGGCAATATGTTGACAAACAAACTAGTTTTTTCATTGGCTCCCTCTTTTTCTTCTGAAGCAAAGTGTCTCTGGACGTGAACCAGGCCCTTGTCATTGAATGTTTAAGGAATTGACATCTAATCAAGAATTCTGAATGTGGCTTTGAAGTACATTGTTCGCACTGACAAAAACTGCCAGCCTAGGTGCACAATTTGTTCAGGCGAATATCAATCCATCCAACAAAAAAAGATATCTTGTTTCCCGATGGAACCTTAAACCAATTGAAGGACATCACAAATGTGGGAATTGCATTACTTGTGCACAAACAGTTGAAGGCTCAGTGCTTACAAAAGATAAAATTTAGTGGAAGCACACAGAACAAAATATGTTGTATATACAGTAATTTGCCCATGTGGGAAGATGTACATTGGCAACACGAATCAAAAAATCAAGCAACACATCGTCCAGCATAAAGCACGGATTAAAATAAAGACAGTTTCTGCACCACTTGTCAGCCACATCCTGAAAGACAATCATACAGAAAAAGATTTTAGATGGTCTGTGTTAGGCGTCATTTAGCCCAACCCCGGAGGAGGTGATGTTGAAACAGCGTTGATGCAAAAAGAAGCATATTTAATTTTAAAATTCAATACTGTCACACAGGGACCTAATGAGATGTCAGAAATCAATGGATTACAATAGTTAACATACAATCCTAAATTGCAAAGACACACGATTTGAGAATATACCATCAAGAACATCATGTACCATAAGTCCTTGCTTTCATTCTCTCAAATGATTAATCAGGTGTGAGCGAACAAACATTTTCAAGCAATGCTGCCCACGAACAAACAGATTGCTGCTTCACTCGAGACATAGCAACCGACTGCCAATACTGGATGTACAAACAAGGAATATTGAAAGTAAGTGAGAGGTTATTATCCTTGCAACAATGTTGCCACACGAATATGACTACTAATTCACTCGTAAATTAGACTGCTTCATTAACAATGTTTCCACCTCCCTCCCATCCTGAGCGAATTGATACAACAAGGAATTGAGTGCTTGCAGTTTATTAAAAACAATAGAGAAAAAAGAGCTCAAGCTAGCCGGCTCTTTGATTAAGGATACATGTAAATCAAACTGCACTAAGTTATGCGAACCGGTGTTCTATGATCCGCTGCCCCCCGTGCTTGAGCGGCCCCCCTACGGCAATTCTTCTAGTACACTAAAGCACCTGAACAGCTCCTCCCCCGTGATGTAGGGGGTACAAAGCGCCATGGGGGAGCGACGCCGAATAGCTTGGTTCTGAGAATCGCTGCACCCCCGTGACGTAGGGGGTGCAGCGCCTCATGGGGATACAATGGTTCTCAGAACACCGGCTGCAATGTATGTTTACAATTTGCAGGTGCTCTGATTCAACAACGGATGGTGCGTTTTTGTTATATTGAAACCATACGAGAAAAGGGGACAGATTTAAGAAAGCACCCCGACTGTAGATACATGTAATGCTCATTTTAAAGACATGCGAGAGCCGGCCACCATCAATTCCGAAGTATAAAACAAGTCAATTCCGACGTTTTTTTTTTTTTACAGATGAACAATTTGAGGGTATTTCTTCAGTGCTGCCGGCCTTCCAGAGATAAGAATTGGAGAACAGAAGTCTCCCCTTCGATACAATGAGTACGGGTACAAATTTCAATTCAATTACATTGTACATTGAACTAATTGGTTTGACATTATGTGTAATATGCGATTCTATTACTTACAGCCTTCAAATTGGTTAAAAAATAATGGCCCCCTCAGAAATAAATAGAGATATTCATATCCCCTCACTTCCCCACCATAGAAGAATTGAGGTAAACCAAGCCTCCTAAAAGTAAAAAATGCATTATACTTGAACAATTGCCATATGAGACAAGTGTGGATGGACAATTATTGTGTATTCAAGCGTGTTATTTTATTTTCAAAACAAAATAACTTTTTTTAAAAAAAGTAAAAAATGGAACTACACATAATTAGGTGCAGAAATCAGCTAATTTAAGGTACATAATATTAATTTATTTTACAGAAAAGGCCAGTCTTGGCCCTGATGAGAACGCATAAATAATATAGGGTATGAAACGTGTCGACGATAAATGCTAGGGGAATAGCAGAAGATATGAGATGACCGCTAGTGACAACATAATCAAAGCATTTACTTTACTACCCATCATCATTGTAACAACCCTCTAGCCAGTTCCAAGAGGGTCAGATAAATCCTACCATTTGTGATTCATCCCTCTGGTGTTTTCAAATTTGTCAGACTGGTAGCGTTATACTGTTTTCATCAATGTGAATGTATTTACAAATACATTTTCCAAGTTGTGAAAGTCTTATTGTGAGTTTTATGTGTTAATGAAGATCAAGACCTTATTGTCATAAATGTGTACATGTCTAAATTTCAACACATGTTTTTTTTGTATTGGTTGCTCATTTCTAGTAATTTTTGTTGATTCTAATGGTCTTCAAAGAAAAAGAGGACAGTTGTCCTGTAGGACATATTTCCAAATATAGTAAATACATGTGTAAATAATTGTTTAATTAAATGTGAAATGAATACACAGACCAAGGTAGTAAATTATTTTTGTCTTGGTTCTTTTGAAATAATTGTTTACAAACCATTACAGCCAGATATGTATGGTTTATATTCAAGTTTAAAGGGCCTACCCTGGCTGCTAATGATAGGACCAACCCCCCCAGTACATAAACTTTCTAAAAGTAGCCTTTCCAGACTTGTGAGTTAAAATCCGGCCTGTCAAGCTGCTCCCAATTGAAAGTTATCACTTATTAAATGTAGTAAATAAACCCAATGTTATCCCATGGGAGAGGTGGGCCTTGCAGTAGTAAAACCCAAATGTAAGAGTTTTTCACTACCAGCACATGTAAAATGTAAAAGTATATATTCAACTTTTTAAATACAAAACAATACCTTTTTAGACTTTGCTAGAAAAACAGGCATTTGAAGTGAGCAGTTACAGAATGCTGCTGGTGTTGTTGAGTGCCTTATACAAGAGCTGCGCTCCACCTAAACTTGGGAACTATCCAGAGTTCTCTGCTTCTTTTTATCTTTTTAAATACACTGCATTTTCTTATAATAGGGATTCTTTCCTTTATGGAACGCACTGCATGGATATTATAATATGCTTTGTACTAACTTTATTTTTCTATCATCATTTCTGTAACCTGATTGATACCTTACTAATGAATGATGAGTCAGATAATCTTAAATATTAATTAGAAAATAATTTTCTTTAAAACTATTCACAACCCTCGTTATTGGCTAAAATGTCTATTTGCATTGCATTATTTGCCCATGTTTATGAAGGAACTCTTCTGTTCAAAATATTGTGGCCAAGATCGATCACCTTGAGTGGAAACAAGGGTAATTGCAATTAAAGGTAATGGTGCCACATTTTCTAAATTTTCAAAGAGAGAACACCCTGAGATTTACGTGTTATCAATACTCAGAGTAGTTCCTGGCCCTGTTTTGCATACTTTTTGTAGCATTCTAAGCTTGTGATTTTTGACTTATCCTGGGTGTTTCCTTGTGTTGAGACGAAGCTATACTTCTCTGACGAGTTCTAATGATAAAGAATTACGAGCTCTAATGATGGAGCAAGTCAACTCTGTGAGTGAGGGCCTTTGTCTTTTTAAAGAAAGAACCATGTTTTGTGTCTTTCCTCTCTAGGCCCCAATTCCTGAGAGGAAGGAACTCATAGTATTTTACCAAAGTCCTTCTGGTGTGTCAGATACTCTAGTGGGTAATATGATTAGGAGGACATTTGCTCTGATACTTCCTAGTCTGCTCCCCCTTCTTTGTACATAGGTATCCTGTAATGTTCAACGCCTGTGTGTATTAGAGCCAGACAACTATATGTCCAATAAGAAACTAGAGTTGTGCAGTTGCATATTAGGCAGATCACAATAGTGAATTTGGGAAAATGGGCAGTAAGCCCATCTTCTTTGTGTTGGTTAGTAGAAGCGGTCTTTGTCTTGAGTCCTTTGTTCAAATGTCTCATCTTTCAGGCCGGAGCTTGACCTGCTGGAACAAGCTTTACCCATAGAGAAGAGTATTTCATCCCTAGAGTCCGACACTATTTAATATCTACGTGTCGGACCTTGCAAATGTCATCAAAGCATTTGGGATGAGCCTGACCTCCTACGCCGATGACACCCAATTGGTACTGGCTATCAAAGGGGACGGGGAGGAAGTGGCCAATCGATTCACGAGAGGAATGATGGCAATAGGTGACTGGATGGCCACGAATTGTCTGAAACTCAATTCAGAAAAAACTGAAGTGGTCATCTTTGGTCACCTCTCCCCGGGCTGGTCACCTGTCTGGTGGCCACCATCTTTCGGTCCCCCGCCGAGTCCAGCTAGCAAAGTGAGAAATCTAGGCGTCATCTTCGATGCTGGCCTCAATTTTATGGCACATGCGAATAAAACTGCGGCTTCAGCTCATATGAAATTGAGAATGATTAGGAAAATACTACCTTTCCTACCGAACACGGCCGGGAAAACACTGGTCAGCTCACTAGTCCTGTCCTCCTTGGACTATTGTAAAGCTCTATTCTTAAATGCCCAAGTCCGAGTGACAAATAAGATGCAGTCAATCCAAAATGCAGCCGCACGAATGCTGGCTGGGATCCCCAAGTTCGCACCAGTTACAAACATCATTAGGGATCTCCATTGGCTCCCGATACGCAGCCGTATCAAATTCAAATCGCTGTGTATTGTTTACAAGTCACTCAATAATCAAGGTCCCCACTTTCTCAAACAGAATCTTCTCCATCATGTCCCAACCCGATCTCTTCGTTCCTCTATTCAGAACCTCTTGGCTGTGCCTCCCACTAGAACAGTCACCTGGGGCGACAGGCGTTTCCTGGTTGCCGCCCCTAGACTCTGGAACACCCTTCCTGCACATATCCGAGCAAGTCCCTCCCTGTTCACATTCCGCAAACAGCTAAAGACGTGGTTATTTGACCAATAGCCTTGTATATCTTCTTTACCCCAGTTGCTGATCCATCCCTTAATTAGCGCCGAGACGCCCACGGGTATTCGCCACGCTCTACAAATGTCAATAAATAAATAAATAAATAGAAGATGAGCACAAATTGCTCTTCCAGCACCACTATAAATAATGTGGTTCCTAACAAGGTGCGTATGCTTGACTTTATAATGGCTGCGGGGGATGGGAATAAGGGAGGTGAGTCGCTTAGAATGAAATGCAGGAAATGGGAGAAAGCTGAATTTTTAACAACACTAAGCCTATTAAGTACACCACAGCTATTGATGCTAAATACATGCAGTGGAAGCCAATACTGGGCACCACACACCAGTATTTCACACAGAGATTTCGTAGCCATGTGTGTGAGTCTGGGATCAGCTGATACTAGACACAGCAGTCATTTATGTTCTTTGGGCTGCAGTAAATTTCCATAGTGGAGTGCTGCTACCCTTGAGCAGCAGCTGTCAGCAAATGCAGCCCTTGCTAGTTTTGTAGCAGTGAAAATCAGCCATTACACTGGATACCGAAAAAGGCAGCAGTAGCCACTCATAGCTGTGTATGCTTCCCTGAAGGCGAGCAGTGCCCTCAAATGCTGTATGTGCTGCACTGGGGGCAGCAATATCAATCCATTATAGTGTCTGCTCCCTTGCGGCCAGCTTTTACTAGCTATAATACAGCTATAATTATGTGTGCTGCCCTAAGCGAGACTCCAGTTACAGCAACCAATGTTGCCATTTGGGCAGCAGTAGCCTATTGTAAGCATCTGATTCACTGAAGGCAGCAACCATCAGCAAGAGCAGTGCTTGCTGTCCTGGGGGAAACTGTCGTAAGCTAAAGTAATAGGCACTGCCCTGAGATTACAAGTATATGGCTATAGTTGTGTGTGCTGTTCTGGTGGAATAAGTAATCAACTACAGCGGTGTGTGATTCTGTGGGAGCGGCCTCACTAGCAATAGTTGGCAAAGCTTCACTTGGCCCAGCAGTAAACTGCCAAAGGGGTATGCATTGTGTTGGGGGCACTAGTCAGCAACTATAGCAGTATGTGTTGTTCTTTCGGCAGCAGACACCAGTTGCTGCCCCAACCACCACCATCTACATACAGTGCTGTACTAGGCATATAAATAACCTTGCAGTGGGGGTATGTCACTATGCTGGAATTACTGGGGCACCAGTTACCAGCTATAACAGCAGTAGAACATCAAGGTTATTTAGCCAGATTAAGGGCATAACCAACCAGATGAACATAACAAATAACCAGCAAGACCTAAAGCCCTTTCACCTGTAACTTGTCAACCCAAACAAACGCCTGCCCTAAGGTCCCATTAGCCTGTCTACATGACCTCTTCAACGCATGCAGGTTTTATCTATCAGGAAGACCTCTAGAACCAACTCCTTTGACCTCAGGCACCAATAGGTGCCCTCGAGACCGATAATGTGGAATGTAGCACTTTCCAGGCAGACCTATGGACTCAACACGTGGTTCTCAACACCTAACAACACGGTGTAAACATAGATATAAGAACCTCAGGACCTTTCCAGAAAGAACCCTGCCCTAATACTTACTCAAAGGTTTTTTTAGACTATTAATTTTAGAACATTTTGATCCGCATCGCTATTCTGATAAAAGTGTGCATATTGCCACGTATGCTTTTGCCCTTTTGTGTAGCGCCGAAAGACACTTAATCAATTTCAATTGTATTTATTATGTTGTGAAACACAACAGAGATACACATAAAGAATATAGCAACTCATCCTTATCTTCAATACAAGAGCATTAAAAATATTCACAAGATTTTTTTTAATAAAGAAAACATATCACTAGCATCAAAAGATACATTATTTCAGCCATTCAAAATTGACACACGGGGATCCATAGGTATAACTTTCATATGACCTAAATCTGTGTAATCGATTATTCTATTACAAAACGAATTCCCAGATTATATATACTACATGATTAAGTGCGAACATGCAATATCAATACTGACTACAATGTTCCACTGTAGAGTGCCAAGATCTGGCATAGTATAAAAGCGAAAAAATATCAATTTAGGCAATAAAGTTTGATGGTCTAGACTGTACAAAATGCTGTACACTCTATATTAAAATACGAGGGTTAAAACGTGCGAAAAAGTGATATAGGGCAAAAGATAAGCAGATCTGTTTGCTCAGATAATGAAGTATCTAAATAACATTACATCTGTCGAGCATCCAGCTCAACACATAGCATAAAAAGCACATGACAGCTCTCCATTCTCATTTGACATTACTAACTTTAAACACAGGCAAAGATTAGATGGGTAAGCAACTACCTTTGGATTCCAATTATTATCATTGCAAAGTAGAATAATGATGCCTTCACAGGCATGGCCTTTTACGGAAGGCTTAGCTACACAAGAAAAAAAAAATAATTCTCATACTTAAAATGAGAACATACCCATGTGTCCTGCAAATGGCTCAAAGTGCACTCCGAAATTCAATTTTAGATTAGAGTGTCCTAGGGCTGCCATGTTCCAAGATAACAATTTACGCAAAGGGCTACCTTGGTAATATTGGGAACTTTGCAGTGTTTTTCCCCCATTCAGTGTGCCAGCTACACAACTCCAGCTAGATAACTCATCTCTCTTCTCAGGTTCCCATTCACACGGATACTCATTCCCTAAGATCAACATTATGACAATCTTAGGGCTAAATGTGACCCTTGAGCTCAGAAGAGAGGCAACGGGGTCTAAATAAAACTATCGATGTCTTTGCTTGTTTCCAAACTCAGGGCCTCCATCTCCAATAATAGCTGTAAAATGAAAGTTTTGTTCAACGGGCCCAATTCACTATCAAACAAAGTTCAATGTGTTTGAAATGAAACCGGTTTTAGACCCCCTGTATGATTATTGGACGTTGTCCCAGGCCCTAGATAAGGGTGCTGTACCAGAGGGAAAAATGGTTGAGCCTCCTCATTGGGAGGTTTAATGGGAGAGGATGTGGCCTAACGGCTAGGGTGGTCGACCTCAAACCTGGGGAACCAAGTTCGAGTCTCGCCAACGATGTTCAAAATCCACTGGTTCTGTGCAAATCACTTAATATCACCATGCCCAACGAAAATGAATGTGTCCTGGTGTAACACAACTGGGTGCTCATGTAAAGCACTCTTTTACCTTAGAGTCAAGTACGCACCATATAACACTATGGGAGAAAAAAAAAATAACTGACCTTAATTCCAACCGGGTAGGTCATACCCAAAAAGGGGGCCTAATGGCGGCCTCCTAGTATTCCACCCTGCCACTTGGGAGCCTCTATGCCTTACTTTAGCACTTAAGGGTCCAAGAATCTCTAACCCTCTCCCACAGCCCTCCTTTTAACGATTCTCCTTCATGCCATCGTGGATCATATAAGTGGTTGCCACCATAATGGAGACTAGCCCTTTTCCAGTCGGGAAGTTGGCTGCTGACACTAGGCGCAAATTATTACATTGTAGCTCAATCACTGCTCAGACAGCCAGCCCGGCCCTACCATGCCTGAGTAGTGCGCTGCCACTCTCCAGCTTTACATTTCAGACTAGTATTGGAATTAGCAACGCTATGGCTTGACAGTCCAGGGGCAGGCGCAAATGGCAATGATGCATGACAATGCATTTCAGTGCGGTGATGCGGACCACAACACTGAAATGCGTTAGTCTAACGTGTGATGCGTGATACCTGGCAGAGCTGCTCATGAGGCTATAACTCACTCCCCGGGCGCAACAAGCCTCTCGTGGTCCCCTTCGTGCCCTCTCTCCCTCTCTCTCCCTGGTCCCCAGTCACCAAGCAATGGCAAAAGCAGTGACAGTGGGCCAGCTGGGCCTGCGTCTTCTACGAGGCTGCGGCGTCTTCACCTCTGGTGTCCAGCGTCCTTGCTCTTGCCTCGCTTCCGATCGTCGGTGCACACCAAACCCTCAAATTCCACTTAATTAATCATATCTTGGCTTGTACCATATCACAGTGTTTTCCCTTCAAGCAGTTCTACCTTTGTCCACATCACCAAATAGCAATTAGAAGCTCTCTGTCCTCCATTTCACGCTGCATAATAATATTAGTTATATCATAAGGTGTGAATCAGACAGAAGCTAACCATGTATACCGTACAGAGAAAGGGAATATTGAGTAAGATCTAGAAATGTTACCCACTTACAGTCTTTGTGACTGTATACAAGTTGCATTGTACAAAAACCAAATGCAAGTCATAAAAGTCTTTCCGATTTGCAAAATGTATTTTGTAATTTGATTAGCAAATAGCAAAGGCGTGGAAGGGCCGTTTCCGTGCTATTTGAGAGAAGCAATTCTATATTTCAATGGTTTGCCACACCATTTGTGGTCGCAAACAACTGAAATGTTACTGATGCAAGGTGGAGTCGTAACCAATTAGCAAACTGATAGTTGTCCATGTGGGACAGCATTCACTTTGTAAATGATGTCTTAAGGTTTTAAGGGAGAAATCAGAGGCCCAACTGACCTCTTTCTGCTTCCCACAGTGTCATGTCTTTCAAGTGAATACGTTTCAATAATGTTCTTTAAACTATGTTTAAAATTAAGGAGTGTGAATAAAGGGAAGGAGCTCTGCTGTCCCTCACAAACCTTCATCCCCTTATTTACAAACATTCACAAGGGGCTGCAAAACGACTCCAGTCTTATAAATATAACATGAGCAGGAGGCCTTGCAACCTTCTGTGAATGTGCTTTTTGTGATGCATCTAATTAGTAGAACCGTCACGAAGAAAACGAAGCCTGTGTTACAAACCAGTGTACAAATAATATCTCATCTTTTTTTACCCAAATGTGGTTTTTAACACTTTGAAGCTATGGCATCTAGAACTGGACACAATAGTCCAGATAGTCCCCATAAAGTTAGTTGCAGTAATCCACTGACGATACTGAGACCTCGTCTCAAGATACTGCAGAAAACATAGTCCACCAAAAGACAGGATTTCAGTTGTAAACAAGCTGGCTGTATTTCCAGGACCTGGAGAGGTTGCAGCGTTTGTTGAAGAAAAAAATAAATTATGGCGGCTAGTCCGGCTGCGAGGAGCTCCGATGCCGGATGGCGGACCCGAAGTGCTGAACAACATCAGCGCTCCTTGGACGTAAGGAGCCTCGCCCGCAGAGATATTGGCAGCGGGAAGTCCAGCATACACAGAACTTTATTATTATTTGAGGGGCAGGAGTGAAGCCACTTGGCGAGTGAACTTCGAAGTCTAGTGATGGCATGATTTCGGGACTACATTAACCAGCATGCCATGAGCGCCCACTGGGGCGGGACTTTGTATTGTAATAAATGGCAGTTCTTCATTCCGCTTCCTGCCTTTCATTGCCAGTGAACAAGAGCGTCAATAGCTCGAAACGCGTATGGCTGAAGAAAACTTGTGCTGCTTGGAAAACCACACTGCCGCCTGTGGAGTGGTGTGTGTCCTTACGTGTGTAGCTCCTCACTTGGGCAACCTGGTGTTTTTTTGTATAGCGGCTAGTCCGGCCGCGAGGAGCTCCGACGCCGGATGGCGGACCCGAAGTGCTGAACAACATCAGCGCTCCTTGGACGTAAGGAGCCTCGCCCGCAGACATATTGGCAGCGGGAAGTCCAGCATACACAGAACTTTATTATTATTTGAGGGGCAGGAGTGAAGCCACTTGGCGAGTGAACTTCGAAGTCTAGTGATGGCATGATTTCGGGACTACATTAACCAGCATGCCATGAGCGCCCACTGGGGCGGGACTTTGTATTGTAATAAATGGCAGTTCTTCATTCCGCTTCCTGCCTTTCATTGCCAGTGAACAAGAGCGTCAATAGCTCGAAACGCGTATGGCTGAAGAAAACTTGTGCTGCTTGGAAAACCACACTGCCGCCTGTGGAGTGGTGTGTGTCCTTACGTGTGTAGCTCCTCACTTGGGCAACCTGGTGTTTTTTTGTATAGCGGCTGGTCCGGCCGCGAGGAGCTCCGACTCCGGATGGCGGACCCGAAGTGCTGAACAACATCAGCGCTCCTTGGACGTAAGGAGCCTCGCCCGCAGAGATATTGGCAGCGGGAAGTCCAGCATACACAGAACTTTATTATTATTTGAGGGGCAGGAGTGAAGCCACTTGGCGAGTGAACTTCGAAGTCTAGTGATGGCATGATTTCGGGACTACATTAACCAGCATGCCATGAGCGCCCACTGGGGCGGGACTTTGTATTGTAATAAATGGCAGTTCTTCATTCCGCTTCCTGCCTTTCATTGCCAGTGAACAAGAGCGTCAATAGCTCGAAACGCGTATGGCTGAAGAAAACTTGTGCTGCTTGGAAAACCACACTGCCGCCTGTGGAGTGGTGTGTGTCCTTACGTGTGTAGCTCCTCACTTGGGCAACCTGGTGTTTTTTTATATATATATATATATATATATATATATATGGAAACAAGGCCCCTCCTCAGCACGCTCTGCGCTCGCAGACACCGCTTACACGCCAGCAAAAATGAGGAACGGACCAGCAAAGTCAGCAAGATGTTATTTATTTATCCACAGAACCAGCGACGCGTTTCGGGCAAAGATGCCCCTGTTCACGCTGCAACATAGTCAAAATTTGAATGCTTTTTATATACTTTTGTTGAAGAATATCACCACCCCCTAGTGGTGACCTCCAGTGTCACATGTGCAACAAACAGTGTAAACATACTATCGCTGCAAGTCTTTCTTTAACATTGCATATGAAAAAATTATTACTGGTTAAATCCATGTAATCCAAAAGAGGCCACAAATTCCATTCAATAGTAAAACATGTTCAGAGGCTAATGTTTGCCAGTCATCAAAGATCTGAATTTCTTTAAACTAGCAAAGTATATATTGACCGTATAAATACAATAGTCATAATCCTCTGAGCAAATAAATGTTAAATAATTACCCCATCAGGTTATTTGTAGCATTTCTTTTAACATGTGCAAATCTATACATTAGCAGCGAAAGGTAAAGTGCAAAAAGTGTAAAAAAGTGCAAAATGTAAGAGTCAAAAGTGCAAAGTGCAAGAATGAGCCGCATTACCATCAGAACGGAGATTCCATCGAATCTCATACATATATAATTTCTCAAATACCTGAGTTCATAAATGACTGTATGACTGAATTATTGGTTCTCTAAAATTGCAAATGGTAAAAAAGTATCAAAAAGTTAAAAATGGGCGTATGTAAAAATAGTACCATACCCCATAAACAAGTACATGTCATGACACACTATAAACTAATCTAAAATACTATAGAAAAAGTGAAAAGAGATTTAATAATATTCCAGTATAAACAGTTCATATGTAAACATCAAGGGAAATAAGTTAAAAACTTAAATACAATGATATATACAAAACTATAATATAAATACAAAGAAATAGAAGTGTACATTACAGAGAAAATTTCACAGTAAGATCTTTATCTAATATAATCACATGTTTTTACCACCAAAGGCTCACTAATTATGCTAACAGCTCCACTGGTGTCTAGATTTGATTTCTCCTAATAGGGAACCTAACTAGGAGAAAAGGCACCAAAAGTGGAGAAACTGGACGACCAATAGACAAACTCTGCAGTATTTAGATGTATAGAGTCATATACTACAAGAAGTTATGCATTTCTTCGATATTATTGAGCCAGTTCGGCCAACGGCTATCGAGCTCTAAAATTAATTTGGTCTCCAGTTTTCTGAGCTGAAGTTCACGATCACCCCCTCTTTTGTGAAATGGGACTGCTCCAATAACAAAGTAACTCAGGCACGTCAGGTCATTATTGTGGACCCTTTTAATATATATATATATATATTGCCAACTGTAGGTAGTTATAGTTTGGTTATAACTTTGGCATTGTTTGATGAATCTTCATGAAATTTTCCAAACTAATTCATTGTTTATATCAGCTCCTATGTTGAAAGTTTGGGGTTGATTCGTCAAGGGGGGGGGCGAGAAAAAAGGGGGGTCCCAAAACGTGTTTTCTCCATGCAATTTCCATAGGAAACTTTAGACAAGGCTACAGGTCGAACGGGTGAACGGAATTACCCCAAATTTGGCAGGGAGAAGGGTCTTGGTCTGGAAAGCATGCTTTTGTTTATTTGGTGTAAATCTGTTCAGTAGTTTTGGAGAAATTTCGAAATGTACAGATATCGATACTTGGGAATTCTGCCATCTGATTGGCTGAGGCGTTCCGAACACGAGCTACTGCTTATTGCTTGCGAGTGCTGCGAGCGGTTGCAACTAGGAAGTGTTGGCCGCCATTTTGTGATTTCATTGAAACGAATAAGGGGAATAAGGGCGATAAGAGTTGGAAAGAGGAGGATAGGAGCACTGTAACATCTGTGGGGGAGTGCGAAGCGAAGTGTAGTCACTTCTACCGGTCTGAAAGTGCGGTGTTGCTCAGAGTGACATGGTGTTGAGATGAGATGCTGCTACAATCGGGTATGAACCCGAGAACCTAAACCGTGAGCTCATTGCTGTAAAGTGATGAGCCTTGGTCCTTGTAGCATACGTGTGCAAGTAGTGTTAGTAGGCGTTTATACCATACAGGGAGTGGGAAGCGATCTACTGACCGCTACCGTGCGTTTATACTATTCCGGAAGTGAAGTACTCACGCCTACCGGTGTGAAGACTCGGGGATCAAACCGAGCTGATTGCTGTAAAGTGATGGGCTCTAGGTGCTATAGCATACTGGCCGCTGTGGTATAACTGTGTAATTAGTGTTAGTATGCGTTTATACTATACAGGGAGTTTGAAGCAAACTACTCACCCCTACTGGTCTGAAGACTCAGGGATTAAACCGTGAGCCTAAATCATTAGCCCATTGCTGTAAAGTGATGTGCTCCGGGCAGTGTAGCATACCTGTGGAAGTAGTGTTAGTTTGCGTTTATACAATAGAAGGAGTGAGAAGCGAACTACTCACCCCTACTGGTCTTGTGGATGAAACCATGAGCTCATTGCTGTAAAGTCATGAGCTCTGTGTAGTATTCTAATGTAAGTCATAGTAAAATGATAATATGTAATGCTAGTAGAATGTAAGTATGTAATGTTAGAATGTAGGGCTGTCATGAGAGGAACCTTGGGGAGTTTGTACACGGTGCTGGAGAAGACGGTTGCCTTGCTGTCTGCTCCTGTTGGTGGCTGTTTAAGCTGTCTTGTTTTCCTGCAATAAATCTACTTATCGGATCCACTGCTGTCTGCCTCTTCACTACATAAATGTGGCGGCGAGCGGGAGAAGGTAAAAAGAAGGTAGCACGCACCAATATTTTGAGCTTGCCTGCGTTGTGCTGAAGACCCGTGTTCTTCGTGAAGCTGTTTTTACTCATCCCAGGGTCGTCGGCTCATTGAACTATGTCATCCTACCTTTGGTAGGATTTACATTTTTAGATTTTGGGCTTCCTCTGCCTCTTCAGTACATTCTGGTCGCTGTTCTAAACTAGTAGTGTTAGAATGCGTTGATATTAATTCTGTAGTTATGCAGTAACCAATGCATCATGGTCCTAGGGAGCACCACCTCCCAGGCGCAGCTCACACAATGTCCTGGGGTTTGCATCTGCGGGACATTTATGTTTGCTATTAGTAAGCATGGGCCGAAAATCCGTTCCGCTCGCGGATTTTGCGGATTTTCGGTAAATTCGCAATCCGCGAGATTCGCGAATTTCCCGCAAAATCCGCGAGCGGAACGGATTGGGTCAAAAGTTCAAGCTGACTTTTGTAACTCTTTTAGAATGGCGCCGGCAAGCTGCCAGAGCCATTCTAAAATAGTTACAAAAGTCAGCTTCAACAGGGGTGATTAATGATTGTGTAACTTAATTTGACCTTCAACTCGAGCACCTGCTTTACTTTATTTATTAGAGCTTCCTGTTGAAGCTCTTTGTAGCTATTTTAGAATGGCACTGGCAACTTGCCGGCGCCATTCTAAGTGGGGCTGAGGGCAGAAGGGCATAAAAGTGGGCCAGAGGGCAGAAGGGGATAAAAAATGAGTGGGGCAGAGGGCAGAAGGGCACAGAAACGAGTGGTACAGAGGGCAGAAGGGCATAAAAAACGAGAGGGTGGCAGTGATTAACCAGGCAAAAAAAAAACGCAAACACGCAAAGCGCCCCACGAACACCCGCGAATTCGCAAATCCGCAAATTCGCGGATCGCGAATTTGCAAAATTCACCCATGCTTAGGGTGGGTGCATGACTTCCACCCTGTGATAGCAAATCCTTGTTTGCTTGGTTGAAGCAAGAGGAGGAAAACCTCTTATCGCTTTAACAGAGCGGATCCAGATTATAAAAATGGAGAAGAAAAAAATGAAGCGGGTCTCACACATTCATTTAAATGAGCCCCCTGGTGGGTAATGTTCCGGGGCCAATCCTAATAATATATTGCTGGTCTCTGCAGCACTGGGGACCTTAATCTCACATGTAAATTAGGTGCGGGAGGCCACGGAGATGTTTCGCAGCCTAGGGGATTGCCACGTCCCCAGGTATTGTTTATTAATTGTTCGGGGGGCTTCGAGGCCAACTCAGGTCCGGAGATCGCCACCCTCCAGGGCTTTACTTAAATATGCAGGGTGGGCCTCGCCCATCCCTGAAGCCTCGGTGACCCTAGGCAGTGCCTTATTGGTTCTGTTATCACACAGGCAGTACTCATGGTGTTATAAAGTTCTACACTCATAGAACCCTTGCAGTTGTAGAATTACGCATGCTTCCTTTATGTAATGAAGCGGGTCTCACCCGTTCATTTAAAGGAGCCCCCTGGTGGGTAATGTTCCGGGGCCAATCCTATAATTATATTGCGGGTCTCTGCAACACTGGGGACCTTAATCTCATATGTAAATTAGGTGCGGGAGGGCACAGAGATGTTTCGCAGCCTAGGGGATTGCCACGTCCCCGGGTATTGTTTATTAATTGTTCGGGGGCTTCGAGGCCAACTCAGGTCCGGAGATCGCCACCCTCCAGGGCTTTACTTAAATATGCAGGGTGGGCCTCGCCCATCCCTGAAGCCTCGTTGACCCTAGGAAGTGCCTTAGTGGTTCTGTAATCACACAGGCAGTACTCATGGTGTTATAAAGGGATACACTCATAGAACCCTTGCAGTTGTAGAATTATGCAAGCTTAATTTATGCAATCGTCTGATGGTTTATATTTGGTAGGTGGACCGCAAAATTACAAATGTTTTCCCTCATAACCTCCTATAAACAGCCAATTTTCATAATAAACTACATACAAGTGTTGTCAGAAAAAGAAGACGCATACACTCACTTATTTATTGGTAAAAAAAAAACCTTTATTAAAACAACACAAGTAAATGGAAACGCAACTTTATTTGAACAAACAGTATAACATGAAATAAGTGGATGGGACTCCTCCGGAAGCAGTGTACAAAACCTGCAAGACATAAAAGAAACATAAGTATGTGTGCCATGTCCAAGAGAAAAAGAAAGGTAGTCAGAATGAAAGGGAGATAGTGGTAATAGGACAGAGAGGGAGTGGGTGGAAGGGAGAAGGGGAAGGAGAGTTGAAGGAACAGAGGTAGGAGGAGACAGAGCGTCGACCTACTGCACCCAGCCCTCACTGTTTACCTCCCGTCACCTGTGTGTCTAGGACGCTGGGCTCCGCGAGAAAGAGTGTGGTCCAGCAAGTTCCTTAAAATGAAACAGATATGAATGAGGCCAGAGATTACATTATTATCTACATCAACATCGCATGCCTGCACCTGTGCACCCAGGCTGATGCACCCCAGCCCCTTCCCTCGCACTGTGCTCAATTGCAGCTCCTGCGCACCGAGGCTTCACTGCTCACCTGCCACCACCGGAGTGACCGATCAAGAGGTGCAGGTGCAAGCTCCAATTCTGGGGTGCCTTTGTCATGGTGGCACAGCAGGTCTCCGGTAGGGGACGGTGTCTTGATACCACGATGGAAAGCGTCAGAATGCCCAGGGCATTGACATGGGGTGAGCACCTGCCCCGCCCATTTTGGCGCAAGCAACTCTGTGTCTTAAAGGGAAAAATAATATTATCCTGGAAACATCTTGAGGTAAATGAAGGTTTATTTTAAGCTTAATAGAGAACACCAGTTGAGTGCATCCTTCCTTCTTGAAGTAGGATCTACCAACTGTTAGTAGTAATCGTGGTTCAAAGAGGAGTTGGAGCGCACAAGAATAGACAAGGTTAAATAATAAAATGTTATGCCATTGTTTACATACAAAGGAACAGAAGCATATTGGGCACGTGTAATGCAGTGGCGCAAGCTTGTGTGCATATGCACTTAGTAATTAGCTCACTACAGTATTCCAAAAGCCGACACCACGTGTCTGTAGGGCAGCGGTGCCCGCTGGCTCAGGCCTACAGTACGGCCCAGCCGGTCCTTAGAATGAGACAGAGATGTGACTGAATGAGGTCAGAGATCACATCATTACGCACGGCAATATTGCTTGTTCGCACCTGCGCACCCAGGCTGATGCACCCCACCCCTCTCGCAGCACACTACATCAAACATTTGTTTTTTGATGTAACGTTTCAGATGCATTGCCATCACATGTGGGAGGCTAATGTACCGACCATGAATATTAATCAAGATGATCGTTGCATGTTGTGTGTAGTATAAGATATGTGTACACAGCAAAAAAACTTTTTAAAAAAGCTCTCTAAGCAGATGAGGTGTGTCTCATCAAACGCTGTAGAGAGAATGACTAAAATGGGTGGGGTCCTCCAACTGTTACAATGGGAAATGTTATAAACTAATCAAATGTCTTTTTTAAGATCACATGGCAATCGCGCATTGAGCGCGCAAGGAGGCCTCACCCGACACGATTTTGAGAAAATATATTTATGATAATATAAGTTTATTACAGTTAGAAATATATAAATGTTTAAAATATTTTAGATTATGGCTTGCTCTCATATACACTTTAAAGTTATTTAGATATAGTTTAGAGACATAAAAAAAATGAGGGAATGGCGTACCCGGCATAACACCATACGTCTATGATGGCAACATGCACTCGTCACATAAGCAACACGCAGCGGGCGTGACCCCATACGTAATGCGTGACTTGGTACTGTGTACCCATCGGATACCTCAGTAGCAGCTGGCGCGACCTCATATGTATATGATGATACGCGGGACACGGTGCCACAAACCCGTGGATTATGAAAATGTGCATAATTTACGAGTTTAGCAATATGGCTGATAGGATTCACGTGGTGATGGAGCTTGGTACACTACCGGTATGGGACTGCAGTTTTATAAAAAATTAAAAAAAAGATATACATCTTTTTTGGGAAAGATATAAAACATTACATAATTTTTTAATAAATATTAAAATATGAAATTAACATTTGAATAACCTTTGAAATTCACTGAAAATTCCCATAGGTTTTGAAGACATTATAGTTAGGAATTAGCATTTAAAAAACCTTTGAAATTCACCAAAAAAACATAGGTTTCAGAGATGTTATAGTTAGTTGGACATTTGACTCATATGAAACCAGAGAAATTTGCCTGTTATAGTTAGTTGTGCTAACTATAACTTGCGCGCCCGCAATGCACTGCTGATGATGTCACATATTACTTCACTCATGACATGGTCAGTGACATCACTGATGACATCTCAAATGATATCCCTGATGACATCACTCATGACATCATCCATGTGATAATCTGATGCACATACTGATGTCCTAATATAAACTTTGATACACCCATTCAAACCATACCCACAACAATGCCATATACTACATACCACTCACTATTTCCTAGGCCCACACACACATCCAGTCACTTATACATGTATTTACTCATTAATACAGTACTATAATATAGACTCATACATCTATACATGCAGTCACACTCCGCCACTCATCCATAGAGTTACTCACACACCTAGTCAGTAATGTAAAGAATCAATCACATACCCAATTACTCATGTATACAGATATACACACCAACTCCATTATTTATAGACACACTACATCTCTTATTTATACAGATACTAACACATATTTACTGTCTTATACAATCACAGATAGAAGCAGACACTTATTTATACACCCACTCTTCAAATAAATTACTCTCACGTATAGTCATTTATATACTCCAAAACGTACATGTAGTGCCTTAACACATATATAGTCACAGATATACCACTGAGACATTCACTCACCAACACACCCATACACACACTAACTCACCCATACAGCCCTTCCCAGATGCACTTTTGAATCCATACAACCAATGAATCACCCACTCAGACATCTATGCACAGTCATACACTTCCCCACCCACCCACACAGACACTCAGGGACCCATACAGATACTCAGACAACAAATAAATAACCCATATAGTCACTCATGTAGCTATTCAGCAACCCATGCAGTTGCTTACACACCAACTGAGAGACTAATACAGACTTTCATACAGTTTAGTCAAAAACCCATGCATTCAGTAAGACACCTTCAATCACTCACTTATACAGTCAGTCACGCACCTACTAAATAATCCCTTCATTCTTCAATACACCTTGGCATAGATATATATGAAAAATATTTAAACTTTACAGAAACACACATTCACTGGATGATGTCATCAGTGATGCATTTAAAATGTCATCAATGATGTCACTGACCATGTCATGAGTAATGTAATATGTGACATCATCAGCAGTGCATTGCAGGCGCACTAGTTATAGTTAGCTAAACTAACTATAATAGGCAAATTACTCTGGTTTTATATGAGTCAAATGTCCAACTAACTATAACATCCCTGAAACCTATGGGTTTTTTTGTGAATATATATATATGTGTATGGCCGACATTAAAGCATCTTAAAGCACTTACTTCGTGGTCCGTGTTTGCTTGCTGAAGGAATTCAAAGTGATGAGCAACTCTTCCATCACCGGGTCGCCTCTTTGCTGGGGCAGCTGCGCGCTAAACAAATCCGGGTAACATAACATAACAAACATAACATATATGTTCCCCCTTTATAGTTAGTTCAGCTAACTATAACTCACACGCCCGCAATGCACTGCTGATGACGTCACATATTACATCACTCATGACAGGTCAGTGACATTACTCATGACATCACTGATGACATCACTGATGACATCATCCAGTGAATGTGTGTTTTTCTGAAAATTAAATATGTTTTATATATGTATATCTCAAGGTTGATGGAAGAATAAATGGGTATATATGTGTCTAAATGGATGATTTGTTTTGTAAAATTGATTGTATAACTGACTAATTTAGTGAATACATGTATTAGCAAGTAATTTGTAAATATGTAAATATCTGTATCAGTCTCTCACTTTGTTTATAAGTGGCTGCATGGGTTGGTGAGTAGCTACATGAGTGTCTATATGGGTTATTAGTTGTTTTTATGAGTATCAGTCTGAGTGTCTGTATGGTTCAGTGGGGTATTACTTAGTGCATAGATGCACAAATGAGTGACTCACTGTTAGTATGTGCTGAAGACAGCATGTGTGCAGGACTGTAGGGGTGGATGAGTGTGTCTATGGGTGTGTTAGTGAGTGAATGACTGTCTCAATTGTGTATTTATGAGTAACTACATATGGTTTAAGTATATGTGAGTATCAGTGTATATAAGTGAGTATATGTGAGAGTGAGAGATTGGAAGAGTTCCTGTATAAATAAGTGTGGTGGTGTGTGTATAACTGTATATGCAAGTAAATGTATGTTTGATACTTTGTTTGCATGTGTAACTATGTGTGTGAGTAACTCTATGGATGAGTGACGGTGTGTAACACAATGTATAGGTATATTAGGACATATGATGAGTGAGTACATGTATGAGTGACTGTATAGGACTGTTGGTGAATGAGTGGATGTGTGTGTAGATCTTGGAATTACTGAATAGGTGTGTTGTAACTGGTATTGGTATGTTCATTGTTTTGAAAATGTTAGTTTCTAAGTGTGAGTATCAAAGGTTATATTAGGGTGAGAAGAGGACTGCAGCTCTATCACGAGGATGATGTCATCAGTGATGTCATTTGAGATGTCATCAGTGATGTCACTGACCATGTCATGAGTGATGTAATATGTGACGTCATCAGCAATGCATTGCGGGCACACAAATTATAGTTAGCTGAACTAACTATAACGGGGGAATTTCTATTGTTTTGTACAAGTGAAATGTCCAACTAACTAGAACGCCCCTGAAACCTATGGTTTTTTCAGTGAATTTCTAAGGATTTTCAAATGCTAATTTCTAATTATAATGTGCCTGAAACCTATGTTTTTTTCAGTGAATTTCAAGGGATTTTTAAATGCTAATTTCTAACTATAACGTGCCTGAAACCTATGTTTTTTAAAGTGAATTTCTAAGGTTTTTTAAATGATTGCTACTAACTATGCCTACAGAGGTAGGACATGTGAAGAAAGACGAAAAATGCACAGAAAGAAGCAAAAGAAATGCAGAAAGAAGCAACAGAAGTCCTCAAAGATGAAGAAAAGTGCAGGAAGAAGCAGGACATGTTCAGAAAGAACCAACAGAGTAGCAGAAAGAGGCCTTGTTACAAAATCGTCCTGTACCCACAAGTTTTTCAGACGGGTACTGGTGGTAATTGACCCTGACTAACCAGGCCTAGAGCAAGTGGTATGCAAAAAGACACTTATAATACAGTGAAAACACCTACATACACTAGAGAACACTTTGCGTTGGGGTACCCCTGTGATTAGCATGACCTCCTCTGTAAGCCCCTAGTACATAATAGGGCAGGGGGATTAAAACTACCTCTAAAAACGTGCCATGGGGTGCTTACTGGAGGTAAGTGGTGGGCTAGTTGGCCCCCAGGGACCCTCAGGGCTCAATGGGATTTAATCCCCCAATTTACAACGCACCAGGGGGTGCATTTGCGCAGTGGTGCAGGGAGGGGGCGTGGCCTGAAGTCACAAGTGTGGAAACGCGCCCTGTGGCGTGTTTTAAGTTGGGGAATTAAGTCCCCTTGAATCCTGAGGGTCCCTGGGGGCCAACTAGCCCACCAGGTACCTTCAGTAAGCACCAGAGAGCTGTGTTGCGGAGAGGTGTAAAAAGGGGCGTGGCCTCTGAACACCTCTCTGTAACGCAGCTCTCTAGCGCATACTGGAGGTTCCTGGTGGACTAGTTTGCCCCAGGGATCCCCAGTATTCAAGGAAAATTACTTCCCCATCTTACAACACGCCAGGGGGCGTGTTTGCAGAGTACTGCAGGGAGGGGGGGGGGGCCTCCAGCACGATGCAGGTCTTTTTAAAAAAAATTAAAAAAATTAAGAAGGGGAGCTGTGTGGCTCCCCTTCTTTTCCTATTTTATCGGCCCTGGGAAACTAATCCCCCAGGGCCTGACCCCTATATAAATATTATTTCTAATAATGGAAGGGGGGCGCGTGGCCCCCCCTCATGAGGCCATATTCAGCCCCGGGTACCCCGTGCCCCGGGGCATGACCAGTGTTTTTTTTATTATTGGAGGGTGGCTGCGTGGCCTCCCTCCTCAGGCCAATCATGGGCCGGGGGACCCCATCCCCCGATGCCAGGCCTCTCCATGGGGACCGTGTGGGGAGACATAATCCTCCCACGGTCCCAGCCGGCTCCCTGAACTGGGGTGGCAGAGTGGGCTAAAGAACGGTGATGGATCAAACCTAGATCTTTTGACTGGGTGTGAGTGTTTGATTGGTTCGGATGCTCTGTCCATCACCACCCCCTTTTGTACCGGTTTTGGTCGCCATAATTGTGGCAGGGTATGCTCAGACGTGAGTCCCTTGCTCACTTTGCCACTGGATTCAAGCAAGCCGGGCTGAAGACGGCTGGAATGCCAGAAACCGGTCCTCGGAAGCTTGTTTCCGGTCCAGGGAAGGCATGGCTTGGCAGTTCGGGCTGGACTGTTCCCATGAGGCAGAGGGTCAGACTGATTTGCATATAGCCATGTCTGAACTGGGGTGGCAGAGTGGGCTAAAGAACGGGGCTGGATCAAACCCAAATCTTTTGACTGGGTGTGAGTGTTTGATTGGTTCGGATGCTCCGTCCATCACCACCCCCTTTTGTACCGCTTTTGGCCGCCATAAGTGTGGCAGGATATGCTCAGACGTGAGTCTCTTGCTCACTTTGCCACTGGATTCAAGCAAGCCGGGCTGAAGACGGCTGGAATGCCAGAAACCGGTCCTCGGAAGCTTGTTTCCCGTCCAGGGAAGGCATGGCTTGGTAGTTCGGGCTGGACTGTTCCCATGAGGCACAGGGTCAGACTGATTTGCATATAGCCATGTCTGAACTGGGGTGGCAGAGTGGGCTAAAGAACGGTGATGGATCAAACCCAGATCTTTTGACTGTGTGTGAGTGTTTGATTGGTTCGGATGCTCCGTCCATCACCACCCCCTTTTGTACGGCTCCCTGCCTCCTGCGGGAGCCGGCATTGCTATTTCACGCGGGGAGCTTCTAAGATGCAGCTCCCCATGTGGAAAAGCAATCGGCTTTGGTTTCTGGAAGAGAGAGCAGGTTTCCTACATCTCTTCCAAAAAGCATTTGATATGACAGGGCGGGAGTCACGAGGCTCCCGTCCCGCCATAGCAAACTGCAGTGTCCTGGGGTGGGCACCCCGGGACACAGCAGGAGCCGGTCCTGGGGTGTGGCGGTCTCTAGGGCCATCACTGGCTCCAGGAGTGGGTCGCGCGGCCCCCCTCCAATCCCTGTCCAGCGAAATAATGAAAAATGGTGTTTGTGAAAGGCTGTCTGCATACAAAAGCCGGATGGCAGGATGTTGCTGAGTGACCTCTTGTTGCAAAGGGCAACTTGCTTTGAAATACTTTACACGGCGGCCCGGCTTTGAAGAGGAGCACCGTCATCAGCTGATATGGAAATTCCTGCCAGCTGGGAGAAGCTGGTTCTGAACCTTTTGGGACCTTGAAGGCGCAACATTCCAAATGCGTAACGAGGCAACTTTCACAAATATCGCCTACTAAAGGATGAACTAAAATGCATTACTTTATTCAACACATTGAAACGTACTCAAAGTGACAAAAGAACACTCGCATTGATGACTCCATGCCCCATAATGCACTATGGAGTAAATAAAGTCAGCTAATGTTAAATGCAAACCTTCAATGTGGTGATTTGCAGCCCTAGAAGAAGAGGCTTCCTGCCTTGAAACGCGTCGGCGAAATGATGAAAAATGGTGTTTGTGAAAGGCTGTCTGCATACAAAAGCCGGATGGCAGGATGTTGCCGAGTGACCTCTTGTTGCAAAGGACAACTTGCTTTGATTGATATATATATATGTGTCGGCTCGTTCATAAACTGGGCGAGATTGGAGGAGTATGTTGAGCGGAGGTCGGCTCTGCTTACCGGCACGCCCCTCGGTCTGGAGCTCCACGTCTGCCGGCAAAAGTTGTTGGATGTAGTGCATGGACTGCACAACGTGGCGCCCCCCCCGACCTGGACTTTGTGTAGGTATCGGGGAGAGGGAGCAGATTTTCTGCTAACAGGATTGCCCAGCAAAGGATTGATTTCGCCAGAGAATACCCGCAACGCAATGGGAGTGGCAGTAAGGAAAGCATTATTTTAATGCCAACTATGGGACATTGCACCTTGTGTTGAACTCTGAACAGGCTGCTTTCACATAGCGGGATTGTTAACGGCATCCAAGCACCCCATACCACGAAAGCGACAAGCATTAGCCGGTATACATATCCCCTGTCCGCTTTCTATGGCTACAAACATCCAGCCAATGGGGTTCGCTGGCAGGACTTATGAAGAAAAGCCCAGCGAAAAACTGTCAATTGAATCACACAGCAGACAGCCGGCACTGATGAGGCAACCGCCGAAACGCGTCTGCCAAGGGCTGCGAAAGTGTGAGCTGCGCGCTACTGAAATGCTGTGACCTGGTGGTAATAAATTCAAGTTGGGCAAACCTAGCATGTGTCGGCTCGTTCATAAACTGGGCGAGATTGGAGGAATATATATATATATATATTCCGCTTCAGTGTTCCACCGTCAACAAGTCACTCTGCGAGGCGGGTGCTGCAGCGCGGCGGTGTTCCGCGCAAAATCCAAAAGGACACGCAGCACTCACGGGATCAGTGGGGCTTAGAACGCAAAACTCTTTATTCAGACAAACGCGTTTCAGGAAAGACTCCCTTCGTCAGTGCCATGAACAATGCATTTCGCTGCACCATTTTAAAAGCGCATGGGTATGTGGTATTAACATTGACAAGGGACTAGACCTCGTATTTTCATTTTTCATACGGGCGCCATCTTGGAACATGCAATTTTCACATAGTAACAAGCTTTACATGTATTGCAAAAGACAAACATCATTGTTGAATACATGTCTTATATATAAATCTTGCCGTGGATCGGCAATTGCAACACTATATTGTGTTGCACAGTACCCCACTCCGTCAATGTGTATTACAATCAGTTTGTTGAGACGACCAAAAGTTTTTATAATGGTATGACTGAATATGCCTACATTTTTACATGTTTAAGCCGATTAATCCTAATGTATAATCATGGCCTAATTAATAATCTAGCCGTGAATCGGCTATTGCAACATCAATGGTTGCCAGTAAGACCAATCGCTTCAAAATCAACAGTGTAAGGATTTTACCAACCCAGTTCTTTCTGCTTTTAAGAAAAAGAATCCTATATATCACTCCATCCCCACCAATTCTGCATTTTTTCAATCATCATTGATTCTACAAGCAGATACATAATTTCATGAAAACTCATTTTTACCGACAATAACACATAACAGATGTAACTTCACCTTCTTTCATAACATGAGCTATGAATTTCTCTATAGACCTAGATGTGCAGACAATTCTTCTCCAATGTTAAAACCGCTCGGGCCTTAGTCTCCAGATCCACTATATAGCGGGACTCCAACCTCCTAAGTTTTAGTAGTCGGTTGCCCCCCCTTCTGTGTTCTGGGACATGGTCTAGACAAAAATATTGTAGAAGATCTCTGTTACTCTGATGTTTTATGGCAAAATGGCGTGCAACAGGATGCGAAAAATCCTTGTTCGCAATTGCCCTCATATGCTCCAAGATTCGTAGCTTTACTGGGTTAATTGTACTGTCCACATATCTCATTTTGCATGGACAGCTCAGACAATATACAGCAAAACTAGTGTGGCAGGACATGAATTTGTTCAATTTCCTTCCCCCCTTGACTCCACGTACATCATAGGTTAATACGCGTTTGCTGAAGGCACACGCCTTACAACGCCCACAGGGAAAAAATCCTTTTGCGTCTTTTAATGTACCATTTCTGTTTGTAACAGGGTCTAGATGACTATGAACCAACTGGTCCCTCAATGATCTAGCCTTTTTAAAGGTGATCATAGGTTCTTTGGGGATGTCCATGCCTATTATATTTTCTGTTTTGAGAATGTGCCAGTGTTTCTTAAGGATCGCTCTCAATTCATTCGAATTGGAGGAAAATTGTGTAATGATACAAAATCTTCCTCCCTCTTGATCAGTTCTCACCCTTTTCTCAAAAAGTGATTCTCTGGGCAGACGACTTACACGTTTACGTGTTTCCTTGAGGAGGTTTGGTTTATATCCTCTCTCAATGAATCTCAGAATACATGCATCAGCCGCCTTTTCGTAATCACTGTCAAGTGTGCAGTTGCGGCGTATCCGTAGGAGTTCCCCATACGGGATGCTGGTAATCAATCTCCTAGGATGTCCGCTAGAAGCGTGTAAAACGCTATTTCCTGCAGTTGGTTTCCTATAAAGGGAAGTGACTATCTTTTCCTCTCTGATCTCTACTTTCAAATCCAAGTAATTCACTGTTTCTTTGCTTATTTCACCACTAAATCTAAGATTTAAGTTATTGACATTGAGTAATGCTATATATTTTTACGCCTCGGATATTGGTCCATTCCAGACTAAAAACAGATCGTCTATGTATCTGTACCAGACAATAACCTTTTCTGTCCAAGATTTGTTTTTGGCCCAGGCTACCTGCTCCTCCCACCAGCCCACGAAAAGGTTCGCGTAACTGGGGGCGAAGCAGGAGCCCATTGCCGTACCAGATACTTGTTGGTAGATGTCATCCTGAAATAGGAAAATGTTATTTCTTAAACAGAATTCCAGCAACTCTGATAACATTTGGCTATGTAATGCCAGATTTAGTGAATGTTTCTTCAAAAAATATTCTACTGCCTTAATACCCTGTGTATGCTCTATGCACGTATATAATCCTGTTATGTCTAAGGTTATGAGACAATAGGCATAGTCCCATTTAATCTGTTCGATCTTTTCGATGAAGTCCAAAGTGTCTCTGATGTAGGATTTAAGAGAAAGTACAAATTCAAACAAATAGTGATCCAAGAATTTTGACAAGTTTTCCGTCAAGCTCCCTATCGAGGAGATGATTGGTCTACCAGGGACACTTTCTCGATTTTTATGCACTTTTGGTAAGTGATAAAATGTGGGAAGGATAGGAACCATTGTTTTTAGAAAGAGATATTCCTCAAAGTCAAGCATCTTTTTGTCTTGCCACTTTTTCAACAAGTGGTATAAATTAGCCCGACTTTCAACATATGTCTTCTTTGTGCAAGGCTCATAGCAATTGGTATCGCTCAATTGTCGTACTGACTCCGTTATATATTGATCTCGGGATAGTATAACAATGTTACCTCCTTTATCTGAAGGTTTACAGATGATAGATGTATCTTCAGCCAAAGTTTTGACTGTTTCACGTTGTTCTTTAGTGAGATTAAACGTCCCCTTCTTTTTTGGTTGTACATCTCTTAAAGTCATCAGGTCCCTGATGACAGTCTCTGAAAAGGTATCAATGACATCAGTCGGTCCTACAGGGACAAATTTGGATGCCAGTTTCAAACCACTACTCGGTGAATCTTGTGGTATATCTAGTCTTGTCAGTCTTTGGCTTAGGGTGTTGGCCACCACTGATGTCGAAGCAGTGTTTTCTTGTCGAAGATCCTCCAAAAGTTCTCAAGCGGTTAAATCATTTATGTTCAGGAGATCCGTGTCTTTTGAGTTCATTTTCAAGAGTTTTGTCTCTTTAGTTGTTGGTTTTATTTTATAATATTTGTGTAGTTTAATTCTACGGATGAACTTGAACAGATCTATCCTAGTTTGTGTATATTCCATGATGTTATTTGGACAAAAGGTAAGGCCCATTCTCAGGGCCGATTCTTCATTTGGTGTTAATATTCTTGTGGAGAGGTTTATTATGGTGAATAAATCTTGTCTGTTTACCACCTGCCTCCCCTTTTACTCCTGGTGACCCTGGACATTAAGATTGTTTTCTTTTTTATTTTCCAGCTGCCTCTTCTTGTTTGTCTCTTTGTTGTTCGGGCGCCTTGTTCTTTCCGCCCCTTAGCCAGTTGTGTCGTATGACATTGAATTCCTGTTGAAAAGGAGTTTTGGCCACTGTATTGTACGGTCCAGCCACCACATCATGTGGTTCCTCATCCTCAGTAACACTTGATTCTGAAGTTTCCACTGTTTGTTTTGTTACAGTCACAGGGACCTGGGCTTTCCTAGCCATGTCTTTTCTTGTCTGATCGTATTTCTTGGCGAAGGTTAGGACCCTCCCCATGGCATAGTCCCGTTCGTCTCTTCCAAATTTTACTTGTTTTCGTGTTCTTATTTTCAGATCATATTTAGTGAGTCTCTTCTTCATTTCCACTCTTAATTGTTCTTGTTGTTCTTTGTCATTATTTTTGGCCAACTCCTCCTTCAAAGCTTCTATCTCCTTCATGGCTTTGTCACGATCACTCCACGCAAACTGTACCAGGATCTCTAGCATACCTTTGCATGACAGGGCTATGTATGCTGCCCAGGCTTCTAGAAGTAACGGGTCCGGATTTTCATAAGCAGGAATAGTAAAAATCCTTAGACCTCTAGGTACTCTTTCCACTTCTAGATATCCTTGAAGTGACGTGCCTTCCCACCATTTACGAAGTTCCCTTTCATACAGTTTTTCAAGCCTCATGTATTGCGAAGATAATGTATTGTCGGTCTCTTTCATTGTTTTTTCTTCAGGCGGTTTGGTGATGTCAGGATTCTTGTTTTTAAATATCCCTCCCGCTGCATCTCTTCGTTCAGTGATATTAAACATAGTTTGGCTATAATCTTAGAAAGAGACCAACAATACATTATCTTCGCAATACGTCGCGGATATCCGGGCCCCGGGAAATTCGTAGGAGGGGCATATAGCCGCCTCCTCCCCTGGAAGGGGCCTATGGCCGTCTTCCCCTAGGCGACCCATACTTAGTGGGTGCCGCCTCCCCGTGGGAGGGGCCAATGGCCTCCTCCCCCCGGGCGCTCCCATCCATAGTGGGTGGCGCCCCCCTCTAGGGACCTTGAAATTACTGCTCACCGATCATGACCTTACCGCCCGACCAAAAAATAAATACGACATTTGTTTACCTACTATGGGAGAAAATACCATCCTGTCTACTAGTATCGATTGTCTATACCTCAGGAAAAAACGGTACTTACAAACAGAAATTACATCCTTAAACGACATTCGTGTTCTTCTATACGGAGGGAAAGAAGATGTTATCAGAGCAAAACTTTATTGCAAAACTAAAATTGCCATAAGGGGCTGGTGGGTGGGTCAAAATTGCTCCTTGTTCCGTCGAGAGCTCACGTGCAACGAGTGGGTGCAGCTTCCAAGCACAGGAACAAGAGGACGCTTCTTCGGATTCCCGCTCTCTTTATCCTTCTTCGAGTGGGCGTGTACCCTCCCCCGGTACGCCTACTGGGCGTGGCCATCGGTGTAGGTGTCTAGGACAACCCCTCTTGGGCGGGAAAAGGCGTGCCCCGGCTACGCCGCTTCGGGCATACCAGCCGGGGCACGCCCCCCGCCCAAAATGGTTTCCCGGGAGGATCCGGGCCCCCAACCATACGTTCGGGGGGACCGAGTGGTCGCCCCTTTCCATATGGCCGGGATGCCTGTCACCCCCTCCCAACACAATCCCCAAGGATGGGAAGACGGACGCAGTTCTGAACTTTTGGAAGGCGGGAGGGAGTTACCCTCCCGGCCGTATTTATTAAAATATGAAACAAAATTAAAACATTAAATAAAAGTTTCATATCATGTACAATTTTCATTTATTACATTTCGATGAAGACATGTTCATTGGCTAACCTTAACAAATCTCTAATACAAAGGTTTTCCTAGCCGAGTCTAACATCCTGCACATGCATATTTTCTAAATTAAAATTGTACATCCTAGCATTACGGGCCAACGGCAAGGTCGCAACCGGTGCCAGATCCCTACTACCAAAACTCTCGCCCTCACGGTGTGAGTGGCGGCCGCGCAGAGGACTGTACCCTCTGTGCCAACTCCAATTTCCCTTGTCTTGTTGGGGGCCCCCCATTTCAACTCAACGCCATCTTAAAGGTCGTCTGAGGACCCGTGTGAGGTGTCTGTAAGAAGGCAGCGTGGACTCCCCCTCCCACCCCACACTGTCTATCACATCCGCCGTCGCGGATATCTGGGCCCCGGGAAATTCGTAGGAGGGGCATATAGCCGCCTCCTCCCCTGGAAGGGGCCTATGGCCGTCTTCCCCTAGGCGACCCATACTTAGTGGGTGCCGCCTCCCCGTGGGAGGGGCCAATGGCCTCCTCCCCCCGGGCGCTCCCATCCATAGTGGGTGGCGCCCCCCTCTAGGGACCTTGAAATTACTGCTCACCGATCATGACCTTACTGCCACAGGCCGGATAGTTGAACGGCTATCCGGCCCCCCCACAAACTCCTCCTAAAGGTCATGCTCCCCAAACCCCTTAGCCATGCTATGAAGTCTCCTATGAGTAAGACATTCCCCTCCCGGGACAAGTGAACCCCATCATCGAGATACATGTGATCACCCTGAATACACCCATGCGGAATACTGTGCAACTGCGCCGAGCGAAACAACCTACCAATTTTGTTGTTGACCTTCTTTACTGAATGGTTCAGTGCCGACACCGAGAGGCCCCCCCGCCATACCTTCCTGGGAATCATGTGGGACCATGCAATTGTGCACTCCGGGATTCTTTTCGCCAGCCAGCTAACGGTAGACAAAACTCGCTCGAGTAATACTCGCCTACCGAGTGTCACCATGTCATTGCCCCCCAGGTGTACTATGATTACAGATGACGGTGACCTCTGCCGCCCTAAGAGTCCCTCGACAAAAGATTCGAACTGGTCAATACAGAGCCCGCCCCTTCCGTGGAAGGTCACTCTGTACCCGTATTCCCCAGCTGCGTGAGTCACGTCACCTGCATTGAATACGTCCCCGGCCCGCCTCACGTATGAGTGGCCCACGACCCACACCACTCTCTCCTCAGCAGGTGATCTCTGACAGCTGGTCCCCTGGTGCTGGGTCGACTGCAAATTCCGCCCCGCATGACATGCTCGCGAAACTGTAAATCAAACAGAAGACAAGAAGCGTGAGTGCATGTAACTTGACTTCACAACATGTGCAATCGCACATACCTTTTAAAACAATTTGAGGACCATCGTCCTAACTGTTTCACCTCTTTAGCACTCCGACCCCTGGCTGTAGCCTCAGTAGCAGCCCCTATCCTAAAGGAGTGGGTCCCAAAATCGCTCGGGTCCATGCCCGCCGCTGCGATTGCCGGTGCTAGCACCCTCTGAAACTGAAACCTCGTCAGTGGGGTGGCATCGATGTGTCTCAGCAAACTCCCACCCCATGTATCCGCCCTCAGCGCCAAATATTCCTCAATGCACTCTATCGGGCACGTGGGGGACCCTCGCATGCGCTGGACAACAACACTGTTTCCCATAGCTCTCTGGTCAGTCTTGGACTTAGCTATTGTGACTACCATTGAATCACCCCTAATTAGGATGTGATCCCGACACAGGCCTCCCTCCACATCTTTCTTATTCTTTGCGACCAGTTCGCTCACCCGCATAGCCCCATGGAACGCTAATGCGAAAGCGGCCCGGAACAGAACTGCTTCGAATCGGGAGGAGCATGTAGTGGGTAGTATCGCCATAAGCAGGGACAACCTTTCTAAATCAATCGGGCGCCTCTCGTCTTGCCTACGCCCCTCAAGGTGCTGCCAGCCACGAAGGGCTTTTCTTGCCACAAAGGAAGCTGTTGGGTCCTTGATGCCATGCACCTGCGCCATGAATGAAATGGCCGCCCGGTGTCTATTGGCCGTTGCCGCTGATCGGCCTTCCCTGTGCAGTGCTACCAGGAACCTTAGGAAGCAATCCTCCTGACCCCATGTCTGATCCCCTGCCGGACCCAAAAATGCACAATAGGAACGAAACGCTCCTTCGTATGCCTTCCTCGTCCTGGGGGCTAAGCTTGCTGCCACGAGGTCTTGTAATCCGGGGCACCGAGTAGCCAGAGTGCTTCGGGGAACGGTGCCGCCGCTAGCTCCGCAGTAGGTAGATAACCCCTGAACGCCTGCATATGTGAACGAGAGAGTGCATCAGCCGCATGATTTAGTACACCCGGCACATGTTTAGCCCTGAACTGTACATTCAGTCTCATGCAAAGTAGTACAATTTCCTTCAACAATCTCAAGATCCACTTGCAGCGTGCTGCCTGATTGTTAATACATTCAACAACAGTCATATTGTCAGACCAAAATACCACAGAGCGATCTCTGAACTCGTCCGGCCATGCCATCAGAGCCACAAAAATAGGGAATAGCTCGAGGAACCCAATGTTACTTGTGAGACCGCTGGTGTGCCACCATGTCGGACATGTTTGCGCCGACCATCGGTTACCAAAAATGGCGCCAAATCCAACGCTCCCCGCCGAGTCAGTCCACAAACCCAACTCGTCCAAAGACGCTGGCGGCTTGTTCCACACTACTCGACTGTTGAAGTCCGCCAGAAATGCCAACGAGATGCGCATATCCTGGCGAACCTCTGTAGACAGTCTCATGCGGTGGTGTCCTTCTTTGAGACCAACCATAGCTTGTGCAATGGAGTGTGAAAAGGGGCGGGCCATTGGTATCACTCTCAGGGCAAAGTTAAGCTGACCCACTGTTCGCTGTAACTGGTGCAGGGTCACTTTCTCCTTACTAAGGCACAGTTCCAGGGAAGCCCTAAATTTCGCTACCTTCCCTACCGGCAAACGGAAACATCCCTCCACAGAATCGAGCTCAATTCCCAGAAACTCCAGTGAAGTAGATGGTCCAACCGTCTTACCTGGTGCCAGTGGCACTCCGAATTCCCTCATGAGGATGCAAAAGTCCTGTAACGCCTGCGCACATTTAGTGTCGCCGGCTGCCCCCAAGAACAGAAAGTCATCTAGGTAATGCATAACATGGCTATGCCCAGTGGCCTCGGTGAATGCCCATTCCAAAAAAACAACTGAATTTCTCAAAATAAGCACAAGAGATGGAGCAACCCATTGGCATACATCTATCCATGTAGTAACGTCCTTGGAACACAAAGCCTAACAGACGCTGATCCTGTGGGTGTACCGGGAGCAACCAAAACGCTGACTCGATATCTGACTTTGCCATCAGCGCTCCGGGCCCCAGGCGATTCAACATGGTGACGGCATCATCGAAGGATGCATACCGCACCGAACAAGCTCCCGGGTCAATCGCATCGTTCACCGAGAGACCCTTCGGCGCTGACAAGTTGTGGATCAGCCTAAATTCCCCCGGGTATTTTTGGGGACCACTCCTAACGGGGAACAGATGAAATTTGTTACTGGCGGGTGCCGGTATGGGCCCGCAACCCGGCCCAGGGTAACCTCTTTTGCAATCTTCCTCTCTACTACCGCTGGATTATGTTGAGCCGATAGTTGGTTTCTACAAAGTGGTGTCCCACGAAAATTTCCCGCCGGGATGTGGAAACCATATAAGAATCCATCTCTCAACACCCCAGCGGAGACATGATCAGGGTATTTGTTTAGCCAGGGGATCATTACCATGACATCAACGGGGGTAGGTAACGGTATACAGTGGTCCACCTCAGTCTTGTTTGGACCCTCCTCTACCTCCCGACCCGCCATTCTTGGACCTGCATGAACTCTCCGGGTGCGAGGAATTCCCACAACCCGCACACGCATGTCTGAACTTACATGTCCCTTGTGGTCTGGTGCAGTTGCCCCTGTTAAAACTCCAACAGACCCCTTTCTTTCCCCCATTCCCACCAGTCTTTGCTTGGTGGTCGCCACCGGCGCCCGCTCGAAAGGGCAGCGCGGGCTGTTGGCGGGAAAACCCCGACCCATTCCCGCCTGGGGAGGACGTCTTCGTCGCGCCCGGCAGGAGCTGCTTCTGCCAAGAAATCGAGTCGAGACAATCCCACGTCAGAGATGAATCGTACTCTTTGGCCTTACGGAATTTCATATCGTAACCCATCCATTCATTCCCCTCATACGTTTCATAGAAATCCATTATTCGTGCCTGATAGCAAGACAATTCAGGCAAAACCTCGGGCTTACGTTCCCCAATAATTGCAGTAAACATTGCAAAGGCCTTGGCCCAATTTGTGATTGTCTCATCCACCCTGAATCCCGCCATCTTGGCTCGCCAGACACTCGGGTGCCACAAATCTTTCTGCGTTTTAGCATACTCCATATCGCGATGGTCAGTCAGCAGAGAAAACATATTTACATACTTGTCAGCCCATATCAATTCTTTCGTGGCCAACGGGATATGTTGAACCACTCTCTCCCGTCTTGAGGGCAAAGAGCCCTCCCCCGCAATTGGCAATGCCTGCTTACCCGGCTCAGTTGTCGTTCCCGCTGTTTTTCCAACGTCAGCTGCCGATCCTTCCGGGGTCACCTGTGGGGGGACAAGAGGGAGATTCGCCTTTGTGGCATCTCGCGACTGCCGCAACTGCTGTATTAGTAACCTGGCCTCTTCGGCCGTGTCTCCAGGTGCCGTAGCACCCCCTGTTTTTCTGCCGAGCCATGCGGCCAACTGGGCGGCCAATTCAGGAGGCATGTCCTCCTCGTTGGCGGGCGTAATCACAACCGGAATCGGCTGACCCGCGTCCGGGATTGGTACCTGGGCCTCAACTGGAATGGCAGGGCTCGCCGGGGGTACCTCGGGGATCGGAACCACCCCCCTGCTGCCCTATTCCTGACCCGTTTCCCCCTACCCTCGGGGGCAACTCCCGGCAATGCCGGGCCTATTACCTTCTTTGGTTTACCCGGATTGTTCATCGCATCCATCTGCTTCTTCATGCTCGCCATATCTCTTACCAGCATGCGAAGCATCTGGTCAGTCTCGGACTTCTTTCCTGCCCTTCTGCCAGGCATTGTTATCGAATATTCGATCCAAGTTGATCAACACGGTCCTGGATCCTTAGCCTCGAAGTCGCTGAAAGAGAAACACAAGAATTACAAGTTCTCAAAATTGCTCCTTGTTCCGTCGAGGGCTCACGTGCAACGAGTGGGTGCAGCTTCCAAGCACAGGAACAAGAGGACGCTTCTTCGGATTCCCGCTCTCTTTATCCTTCTTCGGGAGGGTGTGTACCCTCCGCCGGTACGCCTACTGGGCGTGGCCATCGGTGTAGGTGTCTAGGACAACCCCTCTTGGGCGGGAAAAGGCGCGCCCCGGCTACGCCGCTTCGGGCATACCAGCCGGGGCACGCCCCCCGCCCAAAATGGTTTCCCGGGAGGATCCGGGCCCCCAACCATATGTTCGGGGGGACCGAGTGGTCGCCCCTTTCCAAGAGGGAGGAAGATTTCGTATCATTACACAATTTTCCTCCAATTCGAACGAATTGAGAGCGATCCTTAAGAAACACTGGCACATTCTCAAAACAGACAATATAATAGGCATGGACATCCCCAAAGAACCTATGATCACCTTTAAAAAGGCTAGATCATTGAGGGACCAGTTGGTTCATAGTCATCTAGACCCAGTTATAAACAGAAAAGGTACATTAAAAGAGGCAAAAGGATTTTTTCCCTGTGGGCGTTGTAAGGCGTGTGCCTTCAGCAAACGCGCATTAACCTATGATGTACGTGGAGTCAAGGGGGGAAGGAAATGGAACAAATTCATGTCCTGCCACACTAGTTTTGCTGTATATTGTCTGAGCTGTCCATGTAAAATGAGATATGTGGGCAATACAATTAACCCAGTAAAGCTACGAATCTTGGAGCATATGAGGGCAATTGCGAACAAGGATTTTTCGTATCCTGTTGCACGCCATTTTGCCATAAAACATCAGAGTAACAGAGATCTTCTACAATATTTTTGTCTAGACCATGTCCCAGAACACATAAGGGTGGGCAACCGACTACTAAAACTTAGGAGGTTGGAGTCCCGCTATATAGTGGATCTGGAGACTAAGGCCCCGAGCGGTTTTAACATTGGAGAAGAATTGTCTGCACATCTAGGTCTATAGAGAAATTCATAGCTCATGTTATGAAAGAAGGAGAAGTTACATCTGTTATGTGTTATTGTCGGTAGAAATGAGTTTTCATGAAATTATGTATCTGCTTGTAGAATCAATGATAATTGAAAAAATGCAGAATTGGTGGGGATGGCGTGATATATAGGATTCTTTTTCTTAAAAGCAGAAAGAACTGGGTTGGTAAAATCATTACACTGTTGATTTTGAAGCGATCAGTCTTACTGGCAACCATTAAGGTTGCAATAGCCGATTCATTAATTAGGCCATGATTATACATTATGATTAATCGGCTTAAACATGTAAAAATGTAGGCATATTCAGTCATACCATTATAAAAACTTTTGGTCGGCGCAACAAACTGATTGTAATACACATTGACGGAGTGGGGTACTGTGCAACACAATATAGTGTTGCAATTGCCGATCCACGGCAAGATTTATATATAAGACATGTATTCAACAATGATGTTTGTCTTTTGCAATAACTGTAAAGCTTGTTACTATGTGAAAATTGCATGTTCCAAGATGGCGCCCGTATGAAAATACGAGGTCTTGTCCCTTGTCAATGTTAATACCACATACCCATGCGCTTTTAAAATGGTGCCGCGAAATGCATTGTTCATGACACTGACGAAGGGAGTCTTTCCTGAAACGCGTTTGTCTGAATAAAGAGTTTGGCGTTCTAAGCCCCACTGATCCCGTGAGTGCTGCGTGTCCTTTTGGATTTAATCGAGGGGACACGGTGTGGAGCTTTCATATATATATATATATATATATATATATATATATATATATATATATATATATATAATACTGAGGAAGTTATGAGAGTCCAACAGCATTACAGTTTCCCAAGCTGCTAGTTAGTAATGTATGCTGTGGTTACCACTCAAATTCATTTTGACACAATTTTAACATCGTTTTTGTATATGTTTTGAAGGTATTGTGATAACATGGTTGTACCTGTGGCTGCTTCTTTATGAAAAATTAACAAATACTTAAAAAAAAAACAAAGCATATTCTATTACTGTTGTGCACCACCACGCTTTGTTCTTCTACCCCATAAAAACCATTTGATACAAAACCCATTTAACTAGGTACAAAGGTGAATCCATTTGTAGCATACAGATGTTTAGATAGTTGACTTTAAATGAAATGTCTAATGGAGAAATACCATACGCATTATATCATCTAATGTAAACTGCAACTAAAAGCAACAGGCATCAATACCGAGTTCGAAGACTCAACTATAATCAACCAGACTTTGCTCCATAGAGGGTGAGTGCATCCATTAACAAAGAGCAATGAGTCATTTTCCATAGGAGCCATTCGTCAAGGTTTTTTTCTGCAAAATGAGGCCATGGGCAGACGTGGTTGGTTGAACATCTTTCATTGGCAAACGTCATAGTTTGAGCGTTGATGTTTATAAAAATCACTCTCATCTGAAACAAGCTGTAGCTGTCAACTGGTGGTTCACTGCATCATCAGGTATCTACCTACAGTTCGCTTCCAAGGAAGAACCAGGCAGACATGCGATTTTGCAGGGCCCATGTCATAGCACTGCATCACGGCTGTGATAAAACACAGCACTTGGCCTCATAACTACGCCTTTGTGAGCTCTATCTAATTAACTGATGGAGAGCTTGCTGCCCAACACTGTGTGCAACACCGTAGGTGAGTTGGTCTGATGGATGTTTGCGAGCCCATGTTGAGCTGGCTTGTGTGCGGATGCCACAGTGACCTAGGCTAAGAGAGCCAGGTGTGCAAGTGTCAATGAGCCTGAATACTTGAACTCTGCATGCAGAGCCGGGCTGTTGGAACATTGTATGCAGGAACATTGGAAAGCCAGCCTCTGAATGCCGTGTGTGGACGCTTGATGCCCCAGGCTATCTGAAAGTTACTGCTGAATCCTTAATGTACCAGGCTATCTGAACGTTGTGGCAGAATCCACAATGTACCAGGCTGTCTGAAAGATGTGGCAGAGCCCTTGATGTACGAGGATGTCTAAAAGTTGTGGCAGAATCCCTAATGTACCAGGCTGTCAGAAAGTTGTGCCGAGCCTTGATGTGCCAGGCTGTCTGAAAGTTGTGGCAGAGCCCCTGAAGTACCAAGCTGTCTGAAAGGCTGCTGCAGAATCTTTGATGTACCAGGCTGTCTGAAAGTTGGTGCAGAAACCCTGATGTACCAAGCTGTCTGAAAGATGTGGCAGAACCCCTGAAGTACCAAGCTGTCTGAATGTCTGCTGCAGAATCTTTGATGTACGAGGCTGTCTGAAAGTTGTGGCAGAGCCCCTTGATGTACCAGGCTGTCTGAAACTTGTGCAGAGCCCCTGAAGTACCAAGATGTCTGAAAGTTTTGGCAGAGCCCTTGATGTACCAGGCTATCTGAAAGTTATGGCAGAGTCCCTGATGTACCAGGCTGTCTGAAACTTGTGGCAGAGCCCCTGAAGTACCAAGCTGTCTGAAAGTTTTGGCAGAGCCCTTGATGTACCAGGCTGTATGAAAGTTGTGGCAGAGCCCATTTATGAACCAGGCTGTCTGAAAGTTACTGCAGAATCCTTGATGTACCAGGCTGTCTGAAAGTTGTGGCAGTCCCCTTGATGTACCAGGCTATCTGAAAGTTGTGGTAGAGCCCTTGATGTACCAGGCTGTCTGAAAGTTGTGGTAGAGCCCTTGATGTACTAGGCTGTCTGAAAGTTACTGCATAATCCTTGTTATAGCAGGCTGTCTGATTGGAAAACACCGGGGTATTTTGGAGACGGGAGTATTTCAACCTGGACCGACCCCACTCTTTCTGTTCAAATGAAAACAGAACTTAAAGGACCTCTTGGTCCATACCCGACCAAAACCATCCATCAATACTCAACCTACCTTGTGGGCACTGCCACCTGTTGAGGGACACCCGTGCGGGTCTTGATCCATGTGTCCACTGACTGGAGCATTGAAACAAATCACTCTGGGTCTGGCTAGACCTTGGGTCCAAAAAAGACACACAACTGCAATACATAAAATTGCATATATCTAATCACATGCCTGTGCCACAAGCAATACGTTGGGATGACAACAAAACCTGCTAAAGGTGCGCATAGGGGAACACAAGAGCACCATACGATGCAAGAAGACCAGCATTAATCTACTGAGTCACTTCCTAGAGATGAACCATGCTCAGAATAGCCTGAAATGGACCATCATGGAATCCAATCCCAATTGGACCCCCACCACTTTGGTTAGGCAAGAACAACGCTGGGTGTTCCGATTGAAATGCAATACACTGGGATTGAACAATGATATACAATGGGCAAAACTTGTCACCTGAAACACTTAAGGAAGTTATCAAAAACTAACCACACAAAGACTGAATATCCTGATACTGGCTACTGAGGGTTACTTAACTACCTAGAAAACACTCCCTTCGTAGCACACTTTATTGTCATCCAACATGGTATAGTTTAATGGTATTCCAAAGTTCGGGGTCCATATATTTTAAACACATACTGGTGACATAGGGTGATGTGAGACACTCATTATACTTCTGTACATGATTTCCACTTATCACTAAAAGTCTCAGTACAGCCAACATATGTCACTGTATAGCCGACATATATACATCTAGAGCCGCCAAAGGTGATTGAGTGATCATGACCTGTACAACTTTAGTGAATCCCGGTTTGCATTGCAAGTCAGTCAAATCTCCACTGCAAAACACAGCATAGTTATTACATCCACCATCTGCATTGCAATGTCAAAACGATATTATCGCCCACATGCATCAAGTGATTTTGGAGTCGCAAACGGTGCGATTCGGAAAAATCGGCTGTTTGCGATTCAAAAATCACTTTTTGGGATGCATTAAACAATTTCACAAAACTCGCAATTTTTTGCAATTCCTAAAAATGCGATTGCATTTAAGGAATCGCATTTGTGCGATTCCTTAAATGCAATGCATGATTTGTTTTAAAAATGCGAATTCGGAAATAGGAGGTGCAAATTAACACGAGGTTGACCCTTGTGTTAATTTGCGAAATCTTTAAAAAATGCTCCAAAAAGCATTTTTGAAAGTGTCATGTTACACACACACACATGTCCTCTGGACATGTGTGTGTGAAACTTGCACTTAAAAAACGTTTCAAGGGTGCAGGGGGGGGGGTCCTTTGGACCCCCCTCAGCACCCTTGAAATGCATCAACAGATTGTCATTCGCAAAATAAAATTCGCAAAATGCTAATGCCTTTCCATTGATTCCTATGGGCCTCTAGGCCCATAGGAATCAATTAAATGCCATTCCTTAATTGCGATTCGCAATTAAGGAATCGCAAATACAGAAAATTAAGAAATCGTAAAAACACTTCAGATTTCTTGATGCATAGGATTTTGCAATTCCTAAATTGCGATTCCTTAATTTTCGCAATTTAGGAAATGCTAAATCCTACAATGATGCATGTGGCCGATTGTGTGTGAGTTAAGCACCACACAAGCACATAACACATAACACTAATGATGACATACAGACATAATAAACTATTCCAATATGGCCGGCGTATTCTGCGTATCCTACGCGTCAGTGTTTTGCCACAGCTTTCTCTCCCCAGCATATGCCCCCAGTTGGAGCCACGTTATTCCTGTCCCCACGCATTTTAAACCGGGTGGACGCTTCCTTTCATTTCTCCGGCGTCCATCCAGCAGCAGAGCAGGTATTGGGCCATAATGAAGGGGCTTTCTTGTAAGTATTACCTTGCTGCCTCTCACCGATAAAACAGATACGTCCATCATGCTTTAGGCTCATTATTGCATTATTGTCCAACAGATATCCCGAATCGAGACCGCGGGTTTTGCCGAGGAGGCAGCCATTCTTTGTAAAGGGGTAATCAGTATGAATGTTTTGAATACGTTTGTGCATTTCTCTTACAGATATAATGAGTCACGTAACTTTAGAGTGTGCCGCACTACCAAATAACGGTAATGGACTGCCTTGGGACTCCGTGGCAGCTACGCCCTTTTTCTGTCTCACTCATGGAGTGTGCTTTGCATAAATTAACACTGGTGACCACCATGATGCAAACTAGTTTGTTTTGAATTACTCACTCGGTAAAAACACGACGAGCACAGTCAACACGAGGCCAGTGCATGAGGCCTCCCCACAAATCATAGATAAAGACAGCAGATGCTGTCAAACGTGCACATGTGGCAGTACGATAATGTCAAGGGCACTTTTCCCACAATTGCTGCAACAAGATGCATGGTGTAATTCGGACGCAGCTGCTGAAATTAAGTTAAATGTGGATTCTTATTCACTATGACTTATGTTTGTCTCTATATGTTTATCTTTTATTCCTGTTGTTGTTTTTCTCCATCAGGTAATAACAGGAATACGCTTGAGATGTTCCCATGAGCGCAATGACGCACTTACACCTTACTAGAGGTATCATAGGAATATAGGGTGTCTTTCCCTCATCCTATTTTTATTCATGTTTTCACACTGCACAGTCCTGATGAAGCGCACCAGGATCCATTAGGGCCCTATTTCCCAGCTCGAAACATGTTGACCAATTTTCACATTCACAAAAACACACAGGAACTGAGAGCAGCAAAGTAATACCCTGAACTCTATGATATTTGTTATTAGAGGTGCTCCACCTCCCCTGTATAATTCTTGTACTCTTACCTCTCGAACATATGAATAAAACTTGACCTCAGGGTACCAATGGGGTAACTTTAATACACTTGCACTAACCCCTTTTATGCCCCGCACCCACATTAACAACTGCAGCGTCTCCTAAAAGATCTCCAACAAAGAACCCTTTCACGGGGCCCGTGGAGGACAGCAGCGCCACCCCCACGAGGAGCAACGCCCGATGATGAAGCATGACACTTGCAAGAGTGTGTGAGGGACTCATTTCTAAAGGAGAAATTCTCCCACCTTCTTCAATTGGAAACCACATATAGAGACCATTTTCCTTTTTTCTCTTCTATGTAACCAAGTTGGTTATGGTTCTTTGTTTAGGAACAGTTACCAATCAGTGATTATATGGCTGTCTGAAAGTTGTGGCAGAGACCTTGATGTACAAGGATGTCTGAAAGTTACTGGAGAATCCTAAATGTATCAGGCTGTCTGAACGTTGTGGCAGAATCCCTCATGAACCAGGCTGTGTGAAAGTTGTGCGGAGCCTTGATGTACCAGGCTGTCTGAAAGATGTGGCAGAGCCCCGGATTTCTGAAAGTTACTGTAGAATCCTTAATGTACCAGGATGTCTGAAAGTTACTGTAGAATCCTTGATGTACCAGGCTGTCTGAAAGTTGTGCCGAGCCCTTGATGTACCAGGCTGTCTTAAAGTTACTGCAGAATCCTTGGTGTACCAGGCTAAGTGCTGCATGCAAGGCCTGAAGAGTGCATAAGTATCTGAACGTTGGTTGATGAGCATATGGTGAACCAGGCTGCCGCCCTGTCTGCACGGCACATAAAGTGATAAGCTGTCAGAACGATGTATGCAGAGAATACGGTGACCCTGAGATGTCTGTGCGTTCTGCGGGGAGTCATTGATTTGCGAGGAAGTCTGAACACAGCCTGTATATAGCGCATCATGAGCCAGGCTGTCACCAGTTGATCCCTATGTGTGGAGCCCATAATGAAAAATTAACAAATTATTATTTTAAAAAGAAAGCATATATACTATTGTGTACCAACATGTTTTGTTCTTCTAGCCTATAAAAAAATGTTATACAAATTCCATTTAACCAAGTAAAAAAGGTTTTAACTGCTTGTGGCATACAGGTTTTTAGATATGTGACTGTGAATATCCAATGGAGAATTAGTATACACATTATATTACTTAATGTAAATTGCAACTAAAAGCAACAGATATCCATACCTAGTTTCAATACAAAGCTGCAACTGAAAGCGCCAATGGTGAGCCAGGCTGGCTGTGCCTTGTATGGCGAGCCCATAATGCCAACAGTTGCATGAATACAGAGTCCAAAGGTCAGCATGAGCTGGGCTGTCTGAATGCTGAGGTCATTGGCTACAACAAACCTTTCTGTGTATACCTCCTGATGAGCCACACTGTCTAAACACTTCGAAGCCTATCAACAAAGATACATTTATATGTGAGTAAATTCAATAGTGTAAATTTACCCTTACACTTAGTAGTTTTAGTAATTTTACTACTTTTGCCTATTTAACATTTCTGGATTGTAAAGTTACTGCAAAGTGTAGACTTACATGTCTCAACCCCCTCAGTATAGAGAGTGGAGGCTGCGTAATTGTAAAATACAACTGTACTTTATGACCATATGTCATGTTTTGCACACTTAGCAGAGAGCCCCGCAACTGGGGTGGAGACTTTCTCATTCATGTCGGAGACCTCTGCAACTGGGACAGAGACCTCTGCAAGCGGGGGGAAGACTCTGCATATGCTAGGGAATACTCTCCATGTGGAGGTGATACCTTCACATGTAGGTGGAAGACCCTTGCATGTAGAGAAAACCCAAAACAATTGATAGTATCGCAAAAATAATAACAGGTTTTGTTTGTGTACTTCATGTATGTGTAGAAAGTAAGGTTTTTAGAATATTGGTCCAAAACATGATTGTATCATGTGAGAGTGTGTACTTAAGTGTTGTTAATGAGACATGTTTGAGTGTTATAGAAAATTAAGAAGCAAATTATTTTTAACTAGACTATAGCATGCTTGTTGATGACATTATGCTAATTAAATTGAGTTTTCTCAGGATTGTATATATGGACAATGAGGATGTAGTTTACCATTCATGACAACAGACCATCTACGCCCATAAATGCAGCATCCAAACTAGCAGCTCAAGAAACAAATGAGTTAACTAACCTGAATACCATGACTTATATTCTTTACCTCACCCAGGGTACCTGGATGTCTGCGTAGATCAGGGTCAAGATCTATATCTAAACCCCATTGCATGTCGATGTTGTGCAACATGCAACAGGCTACAACAACCTTTCACACAAACTTTGGCACCCCCATACAGTCAACACATTTGGATTACAAATTAAGGATCCCAAAAGTGCGTTCCATAATGACTCATGTGTAAATGTGTGCCATATTGCATGTCTGTTGAGGTATTGTGGTTTGACGTCTTTAGTGTGTGAGGAGATGGGGAAAGAGAGTATGCTAACCATCACATGTCCTCTATTGTAAAGGTACATCATGCCTACATACATGTGAGGGTACTGGGTGTGTATTGTGTCATAGGGATTAAAGAGCATGTTTAAGATCCCAAGCCCAACTATACATGTAGTCCCAGTATGTGATGTTGTTAGTGTTGTTAATTACCAATGTGCCACATATCACCAGAATCGCGGGCAGCCAAGGGAAGTGCAAGGGGTGACTGACTGAACATGAAACTATAATATTTACTTCCAATAAAAGTAGTATACGTAAGAGTGAAGCTTGCATGTTGATGGAGTGCCAGCGATGTGTGTTGCATAAAATATGTGCTGCATGGTAAGGTAGCAGTCTGTACATAATAGAAGCGTCTGCTCCCAGTCTGCAACCACATCAAGGATCCAATCTGGTGAGGATGATGATGATGGCTCATCAAAACACGGCCAAAGCAACAAACACATTCACTGACATAGTAAGGGCAGAAAAAGTTGTTTGGTGTGTGAGTACATTTCTTAGGTCGTCAGCGCTGCTGTACAAAATGACCAAACATGACACTGACAAAACCTATAGCTCTCACCTATTGGCTTTGCCAATGCTTGCTATCTGTAGTAGCGTTAGAACTGCAGTTTGTGAATGGCAGTGGTCTTACTCTTCTGGAATGGCATTAGTCCCTCCCCAAGCTTCTCCACTGTGTAGTTAAGTAGTCCCAATCTTCCAGCCAATAACTGTGGTCCCTAACACATTAAACATGAAAACATATGTCTACATGTGTGGAGATAAAAGATAAGATAAAAGAGGCGAAGGTAAAAAGGTTTGTCAAAAGCATTTTGCTGTATGTGTGTAGTACTAATATATATCATGATAGGTACTACAAAGGGTAGTTTGTGATTATGTACCCATGCGGGAAGCTCCTGATATATCTGGGCTGTCAGTCCCCAATGTTTAGAGTCAGAGGCGGATCCTCCATGGGGGCGTTTGGGCGCCGCCCCACTACTTTCTCACCGTGCGAGAAGGCAGAAACAAATAGTAGAGAACTACCATTTGTTTCTGCCTTCTCGCACGGCGAGAAAGGATAAGTTCGAGTTCCTGCTCGAGACAGTGGGAGGGGTTACTCGAGGGAAGGGGGGAGTGGTTTTCCTCACTGTTGTAAATACAGTCTGTTTGACAGCCTGAGAGGCTGTCCAAACAGACAGTATTAACTGTATTCATAACAGCGGGGAAAGCCGCTCCCCCCTGCCCTCGGGTAACCCCTCCCACTCTCCCTGTTCTCTGTATGCTGCAGCATACAGAGAAATCACGTGGTGTTAGGGAAGCCGGCCGAACCAATTGCAGCGCTGTGCTGTGGTGGAGCCAGAGGGGAGGGAGGCTGCCTGGCTTCCTGCATGACGAGTCTGATGAGTCATGATGACGATTCCGAATTCAAGAACTGAACGGCGGCGGGAGTCGGAGCGGACTTGGAGGCGGGAAGCCGGAAAGTTAAGGTAAGTAGTAAAGTTTCTTGACTATTTGACTTATGACTGTTTTATTATGTATTGAAATGTCTTCCGACCTTTTCACATGAAGCGGGAGGCCCCTCTCCGTTTCCTGCCCTAGTGCCCTTTGATGCTCACTTTCCCTCCGTGTCCCTTCGACAGTCTGTGGAGAGAGAGAGAGGTGTCGGTGGCCAGGTGTGGATTAGGGCGTTATGCAGAGGGTTAGACATTGTCGGGTGTGCAGACTCTCTGATGAGTGTTACCACAGAGCCCTGTAAAGCTGCGACAGCTGTCATCACGCCCCGCCACTTTCAAATGTCACCAGCCGCGACTGTTTAGAGTACATGATGATCTATACTGTTGAAATTCTACATGCAAACCCAATAAAGAGCTCGCATTATCTGCATGGTGAATGAAGATGTGGAGAGGTGTGGTGCAGCGGCCAGGGCAGCTGACTCCTTAGCGCAGGGTTCCAGGTTCGATCACCGGTGGCAGCTCAACTCAGCACCACATGATTCTGGGCAATAGCTCACATAGGGGCAGATTTACAAGAAACTGCTGCATCTGTCAGTTTACATGCACCTCCATATGAAAATCTTGTGCCATATTTAATGAAAATCTCATGGCGAAAATGAATTTCAATGGACAGTTCTAGCAGTTATTAATGCAGCTAAATACCCAATCGATATTGAAAGTCATTGCTTCAAAAAGAGGCATATCTAATTTTGAAGTTCAAAAGCACTACCACAGGATTGAACAGTATGACTGAGTTGACTAAAACATAACAACTTCGTAGCCCATAATGCGCCACAGTGATCAATGGAACGATACCTGTTTGATATGTTAGCATAAGCAGGACTACAATTCCCAGAAATCTAACGAAAACCTTAATAGACGCAGCCTTTGTCCAAAATGTCTACCGCTAATAACGGTATCCTGGCACTCGACATGAAATGCAGCTAATTCGCATTAGAAATTGAGGTACGCGTAAGAGGACAAACACCAGAACCCAGAGAATGTTAAGGTTGTGTAAGTCGCCAAGATAATTGGATTTTCACACTGTATTGCAGAAAAACGCAAGCGAGAAAACTCGAACACGAGGACTAGAAGCGGCTTACACCGCGATCACTGCTAAAAGAGGTATGCATACGAATGTTTGTAACCGTTAACTGAGAAACATTGTTGCAAGACCAGATTTAGTAAACAAAGTCTATTCCCTCGCAGATAGCATTAGCAAGCACCGGTACAGAAAAACCCTAGAGACACGAGCGGTCCAGGAAGAGATCGCTCTATAAACAGGTACCTATAAATGTCAAATGACCATAATGGCGAAACGAGGGAAAATACAAACCTCAGTTTAAACAAACTCCAATATGTATATATGTTTTGCAGGGTGCAACACATATAAATGACGGTAAGATCCAGTACAGAAACAAAAGGCTGTATATAAGGTAGGAAACAGTAAATTAAAGGTCCTATATGGACGAGACGTCCTACATGAATATCACTGACAGGCCTTTATGTTTTCAGCAGAATGTCTCCAAACGAAGAGACAACCCGTGGTATAGCCCTCCAAAGCTTGATGGGAAGGAAAATCGATACTTCTCAGGTACAAATGTCAACATAATGATAAAGTGTTAGTAAAACCAAAGTAGAAAAGGAAGGAGTTCCTAAAATTAGTTTTTTTATGTCACACATCCTTTACAGAAAATTAAAAAGCTCTGATGAGAATCCTGGTACTTAACGCCTAGGATTTGAAACGCGTCGGCACATCAATAAAGCACAGAGGAATGACAATTTAAATTCCAGTGTGCGAATGAAGGACTAATTTATCATGTTTATAAACTCTAAACGGTCTCCCTGTGCTAAAACGGATACCATATATAGATATTAAAAGAAAGTCTAGGGTCATCAATCTGTCCACCATAATTGGTGGAATAAGATACAAGTATTGGATGTCTTTTTGTTTTGTTTACTTTTTCCCAATTTTTTGTAAAAGTCTACTGTGATGTATTAAATATAGCATGTTTTATCACTTCTGTGGATATGGAATGTTTTGCAAAATGTTTGTATATGTAATGTGGATATGATTAGACAATTCTCTTTTTCATGTTGAAATGAATCAATGAAAAACACAAAGGAAAAAAAGTGAAAGGTATAAATAAAAACCTGGTACAAACAAAAAAAGAATGTGTTTGGCCAGTAAGCGGAAATTGTACATGCTTCTATAAAAACTTGAGGTACAGGCTCATCCCCCTTTTTAGGTCTCGGCCTAGTGTTACACTGCGCAGCAGTGTTCTCGCAGCCGAGATTTTATGTTCCCTAGAGTGGGGCTTGAACCCGCCCCTCTTCTCAATTGGCTGGCTTCCTAAACGGAGGTCCGCCATTGGAGGAGAGGGGCATCACTCCGTTCAAGCCCTGTCTTTTGGGGATTGAGGGGTGTGTTTTTTTGTTTCTTTCTGTTTACTTTCTCTCCTCTTCCCATTGGCTGGAATTTAACATTTCAGTCAATGTGAAGAGGAGAGACGAAAACACGCCCCTCAATCCCAAAAATGTTGCTGGTTTCTCCGAGGCATTCCTGCCTCGCCTCGGCGTCCCCCGAGTCGGTAAGTTTTCTTGCCTCCTGGCTGCGTTCGTCTTTTTTCTTGCCTTTTTCCCTAGCTGCGCTCGTCTTTTTCTTGTTCCCTAGCTGCGCTCGTCTTTTTCTTGCCTTTTTCCCTAGCTGCGCTCGTCTTTTTCTTGCCTTTTTCCCTAGCTGCGCCCGTCTTTTTAGAGCAGTGTGCGGCCCAGCGTTAGGCGCTTGAACGCCTCGTCAGTGGTAGTAAGCGCTTAACCGTGTTTGGGGTTGCGTTTTATGGCACGGGGCGAAAAGGCCACGGAATTCCGTTTTTGTTTTGATATAGTGCATGATGGATGCAGAACGTCAGAGAAAGGCAGGAATCTTCATAGACGGCACACGCTCTCATGGACGGAAGCTCGAGATGGACTGTAGAACACAAGAGGAAGCCCCCTCTCGCCCCGCTGTCAGGCGCCCCAGGTCACCGACACCAGACAAGGGAGCACAACACACTATCAGAGACCAGCCCACCTCTTCCCATGCCTCCTCTCACAGCAGCCACACCCCACTCACAGCAGCCAGACCCCACTCAAAGCAGCCAGCTCCCACTCACAGCAGCCAGCCCCCACTCACCACCCTGACCTTAAAATGAGAGCAGGCAGCCACCTCGTAGAGCAGGCAGGCACCACCCCATCTCCAGCTCGGGGGGGCGGGGGAACATGCGACTCCGCCACGCTGATGTCCGAGGCTGGTCCAGGAGCAGCAGCAACAGCCCCAGCCTGTGCCGGGCGCACTCCGCCTACAGGCAGCAGAGATGGAGCAGATGCGAGCCGTGGAGAGCGGGGACGGACAGCGGGGCTCTCGGGGATGAGCTGGCCCTTGAGGATGCACTATGAGAAGGTGCCGTGGAGACAGCCATGCCGCAGAGGATACACTGAACGCCGGTCTCTCGGGGAGGACACCACCCGCTGCCTCTGCGGCCCCGGAGGATGCGCGGGGAGCAGCATGTGCCACGGAGGCCCAGGACACGGACAGAGTCGAAGCCAGCGCCCCTCCAGCGGGACCGCCATGAGCAAGGCAGGTGTGAGCACTCACCCTTTCAGGGGCCTCCTATCGAGGCAGGTGTGTTAGCCCCTCCCTCTAATATCACCCTTATTAAAGGAGGTAGCTCCGACCTCGACCCCTCCCCCGCAGTTTCTAGTGGGACCCAATACCCATCCTAACATCTCGTTTATAGGCGACCCCTTAAGACGTACCCGCCATCCCAGCGGTGTCAGATGTCCCCGGGCTTCGCTGGAATATTTTCTGGGCTGCAACTATATCCAAGAGCAATACCTGCCAGCAAGTGCCCTAGCAGCATTCCCCATCAATCCCCGCTCTCCCCATCCTTTCCCGCTTCTTACATCCTCTTCCACTCAGTATCTTCTGACTCTTCTGTATAGCGCCTTACTTTCTCCTTGGTTAGCACCTATGTACTGCTTTACTACCCAATGGCACTGAGCGACTCAGATATCAGTCTGGTCTCTACGGACAGCAGTACAGCAGGGGATGTTCTAATCCGCTCCACCAGCATTAAACGCAGTTTGGTTGCCAAGAAGCAATGGACCCTCCGTCAGAGGCAGCAAGAGACACCCAGAACTTCATACACCCCTCCTGCACTGTCAGCTAACAAACCCCGGGAGCGCAGGCTAAATCCTAGGACACTACAAGCAGGTACCAGTAGAGAAGATTCAAAGAAACTGCTTGTTTTTTCTTGCCTCTGTTTCCAGGGGTGTTACTGGGCGTGTGGCTGACCTAGACTGAGGGATGTCTGTGTGTGTGTTGGGCTATGTGTGTGTGTATAGGGCTCTGTGTGTGTGTATTGGGCTCTGTGTTTGTGTGTTGGGCTCTGTATGTGTGTGTGTTTGGCTCTGTGTGGCTCTGTGTGTGTGAGTGTGTGTGTGTGTGTGTGTGTGTGTGGCTCTGTGTGGATAGCTATTTTTGTAGGTGGCTCTATGTGGGTGGCTCTGTGTGTAGGTGGCTCTGTGTGTGTGTAGGTGGCTCTGTGTGTGTGGGTGGCTCTGTGTGTGTGTGGGTGGCTCTGCATGTGTGTGTGGGTGGCTCTGTGTGGGCGGCTCTGTGTGTGTGGGTGGCTTTGTGTGAATGACTTGTGTGGGTGGCTATGTGTGGGTGGCTCTGTATGTGTGTGTGGGTGCAAATGCAATAGGTCTCACATTTGTGAGCGATTAAGCTATTGGCATTGTAAATGACAATGTCATTTATTTATGTTTTAAAAACAAAAACATAAATAAAAATGTCATGAGCAATGCCAATAGCTTTAACTTTAACAATGCCGAGACCATTGCATTGAAAATGCTTGTTTCTACATATTTACAATACGGCACACAATGCAAGGATTGACAGATGCGTCTGAAATTCTGATGCCCTGACTTATCTATTGGCCCAAAAGTGACGCATTGCTGGAGTTGCTCATGAAAGTGATGCAACTCCAGCAATGCACCACCACAGATCGGTGGGGCCTATTCAAAAAGTCCTGCGTCATTACTTATGCCTGGTCTGAGCAGGCGTAGGGATTTTGATGCAGTGAAGGCCTAGAGTGACGCAGTGAAATGTAAATTTCAGGTATAATGTGGCGCAGGGCTTTTATAAGGTGACGCATCTCCCTAGATGTCACGTTGTGAATTGGCCGCAACGTGTCGCATTGTTTACTCCGCCGCTGCATCACAAAAAGTGACGCAACAGCGGTGCAAAAGTGTCACAAGTGACTTGTAAATCTGCCCTTAATCTCCCTGACGGCTCCCAGCGCCTTGAGACTGTTTGTACTACAAACACTGTATTTATTTATTGAAGAGGATAATGAGTATGCCATTGCCTTGTGCAGGTAGGCAGCGATAAACTGGGCATCCTTTGCACAGTGCAGAATGCTTGGCGTGCTAGGCTCCCTCACCAATCCGTACACAGCCAATGACGAATAATGTTGTTTCAACTCTGTCTGCAGAGCCCATGGCTATTCGAGCCCTCATCTGTGCCCTGGTTGTGGAGCCCAAGATGGCTGACCGGCCGTTTGCAGATCCCATGAAGTGCGACCTGTCTATGACGTATGCGTGGGGCCCATGATTAGCCACGGTACGTTAACACTGTAGGCCCCGTCCTGTAACGTTGTTTGCAGTACGCGTGTAGAGTTGGGCTTCCTGACCAGTGTGAGGCGGACTGTCTGCGCCCTGTGTGCGGAGCCAATGACTGTCCGTGTCCCGTTTGTGTAGATACTGCTGATTGCTTCACTTGAGCATGTATCCATTTGGTAAACAACCTTCAGTGGCTCTCTGTGGCTGAATTATATAATATTCCACAGATTATTTGTTAAGCCTTTTATGCGCGAAACATTTTTTATTTATTAGTTACCGTGAGCACAACATGAAGGATTCTTATTTTCAGGTGAGAGGCGGCAGAGTGGAGAAGAATAGACGTGTAATTTTGGCATGGTATATATTTTGCACCGACATGCACCATATTGAGTGGCGTGAAGGGGTCTGACACTGGTCCATATCAAATACAGATTTTTGTTTAATGGCAAATCACATTGTAACTGAATTTGCTTTATGTTGCTGTATTTAGAGACGGAATAAAGGTGGTGTCTCCTCTTTTAAAATTACCTGGCCACATTTGATATTGTGATTGAAGCGTAGAGAGTGAACACCTCTTGGCTTCATTAGTAACTAAAGTTTATTTGTGGGTTATATCTATTTAATGCGCTTGCAAAATTATTTGAAAGCAAAATATGCAATCTAATAATTGTTTCATCCTCTGTTGTCTCAATTCCTCACAGTGATGTAATATGTTTATTTAACCGTGACTTGTGTAAGATGAGTTTGGTGCTGTCAGGAAATGGCTTCTTAGGACTGCTTTTCAACCACAGAGTCCCGGGGTCGTAAAGGCAGTGCCAGCCAAGGAACAAGCCAGGGGTCGCGGCTGCATCCCCTGGTGACCCGTAAATGACGTTGATAAAATGAGCCTGAAGATTGTATTACATCCATTCCATTGCGTTGTTTAGAATCAAGTGACGTTAACTGAGACACATTTTCTTTTAGTACACTCTGGAAATCACCACTAGGGGGAGCGACTCTACGAAGGTTTCCACCAACAACTTTATTTTCTGGTTATGTTCCTGAATGTAGTTGGGTATAACGACTATTCAGTGAATAAGATCATTTAACGTTATGAACACACACGATCGTTTTATTTACGAAAATGCTTTCTTTCTTGTGATTTTATAATGTTATCCTATGACTATGCATGTTTAAGGATGAAACACATTGCCTTAATTGAAATTTATTTGGCTTGTTATACCGTTTATCATGCTCAGTTCAGTTTATTTTGTTGCAGCCCTGGCTACACTAAAACAGTATAAAGAAAGTAAACTCAAAGAATTAAATATAAATTATAAATATGTCCTATTATATTTTTTATATATTCTATTTAATTTAATTAACTAAAAATAATTATGTACATAACTTAACCTTTTAATACATAATAAATAAATATAAGACATTAGTTGTTAGTGATTAAAAAAATAGAATTGTAATTTATTTTAATATACATCAATTAATTAATTATTAAATGCAAAATTAATTTAATACTGCTGAAGGGTTTTTCCTTTGTCCTGCTTTTAAATTAAATATGTAAAATTAACAATATTTAATATACAAATATTTAAATACATTTTTTTATGTTAATAAACTTTAAACCCATTCCCTATACTTTACGTCAGCCAGAATTGCGAAAGTTTCTGCCAAGTGAGTGTAACTTAAAATATGCTAATAAAGTCACTACTAGTAGTAAATTTACAGTCATATAGCACATTTTTACATGACCCCCCCAGCCCAGTCTGTTCTAAAGTAAAGATGACTCATCACTAAGCTTTTGGCCTACTGCAACCGTTGCCTATAGCTCCTGACCCCTAGCATAAAATTGCTACTGATTTTATTATAGTGCTTCCTCAATTGTGTGGGCAAATCACTATTATGGTGACTGTTGACACATTTTCTAAGATAGCCCTATCATCGCCTTGTCTCAACTTCCCTCTGCCACAGACATGGGTTTGATTTCCATCAAAGAGATGTGTTGATTCCTTCGATTTCCTGTACAAATAATTTTCAATTGTGAACCACAATACATTTCAATTTTTTAAGGCACTCTGTGCATCAGTAGAAACTTCTAAGTTGACATGTTTTCATTTTCACCCGCAGACCAAAGGCTTGACAGAAAGAACAAACTAGATTTTAGAGCAGAGGTCTTCAAACTTTTTTAGGTTGAGCCCCCCAGCTGAATTGTTTTAGATGTTGGGGCCCCCCCACCACCTGACAGAAATTTCTGGAATCTGGTACACTACATGATCGACTGCCACACGCATATTACGGGCAATATCCGGCAAATAATGTTCAACACAATAAGAGTGTTTAGTAAACTGCAGGTTTGTGAGTGGGTGTGGTGAAATGACAGAGGCGTATTACACAGCTCAAAACATAATTTTCCAAGATAAAATGTGCGCAAATTCTTTTTACTAGGATGCTTTGTTTTACACAGGACATAGATTAATAATAACACCACCAACATGAATGTGACTGGTGTGCCGGTGTTTAGCCACATTTAGACTATCAATCTGTTGGTGGATTTTTGCTACTGCCATCCTCAGGTTGTGCTCCACATCCAGTCTTGAACGGTACTTAGTCTTTAATACCGCAAGTGCTGAGAACCAAATCTCACAAACTCCTTAATAAATAAATTGTAAGATGTAAAGCACCATGCATAAGTGAACTAAAGGGAGGATTGCTGTGATGAACCCACTATAGGGAACACATTATGGGTGTTTCATTAAGTGGAACTTAAAATATGGAACCCGACTTTGCCAATGGGGGCTTTGCATTCAAGTGGCAGTTGAATGTCACACAAAATGTCATATGCATGATGTATAGATCCCACACATGAGCACACATAAAATACAGAATAGTAACACATAGGCAAGGGAGTAGCCAGACAATTTAAATACCACCCACTCTAAACTACAGTTCTTATGGCACCAAGAAAGCAAAGAAAGTCATCACAACCCTCCCCAATTATCATGTATATTCTGTCATCTATTAATTATTTCACCATTCATTCTGGCCTTCCATCTGTGTCCCATCCATATCCAAACCTTTTTAACCGTTTGCAAACCTATCCATCATCTATCATTCCATCCATCATTTCACTCATCCACCCTTTCACTCATCCATCCATCCTTTCACCCAATCCATCCTTTCACTAATCCATCCACTCTTCCACCCATCCATTCACTCATCCATCCAACCATTTACCCTTTCACCCATCGAGCCATCCTTTCACTTACTCATCCATCCACCCAGTCACTCATCCGTCCACTCAATCAACCTTTCACTCATCCATCAATCCATCCCTTCTTACTGCTCTCCACCCTCCCTTTCACCTATGTATGCATTCTTTGACTCATCCATCTTTATGTTCTTCTTTTCACTCATCCATGCACACATTTGCCCATCCATTCTGCCAATCATTCATCCATGTTTTCACTCATCCATCTATCCATCCTCCCTTTCTCTGTCCATTCCCCTTTCACTGAGCCACCCATTCTTCTATCCCTTCACCAATCCACCCACTCATCCATTTACTCATCCACTCATGAATCCATCCATTAACCACTCATCCACCCTTTCACTCTTCTATCCATCCTTTTGTCCATCTACCCTCCTCACTCACTCATCCATCCTTACATTCAACCTTTCACTCATCCATCCATCTATCTATTAATTCATTCACCCTTTCACTTATCAATACATCAATCCATCCATCATTTCTCTCATCTATCCACCCATTGACTCGTCCATCATCCACCCTTTCACTGATCCATCCACCATTTCACTGATCCATCCACCCTTTTACCCATCCATCTACCCTTCCACCCATACATACATCTATTTACCCTCATCAATCCTTCCACTCATGCATCCATCCATCCTTTCTCTCATTATCCATCCACCCTTGCTCTCATTATCCATCCACCCTTTCACTCATTATCCATCCACCCTTTCACTCATTATCCATCCACCCTTTCACTTATCCATCCACCCTTTTACCCATAGATACACCATTTCACCCATACATCCACCATTCCACCCATACATCCACCATCCCACCCATACATCTATTTATTTACCCTTTCTCTCATCCATCCTTCCACTCATTCACTCATCTATCCATCGTTTCCCTCATCCTTCCATTCACCTCTTCACTCATCCATTCATACTTTCACTAATCCATCCAGCTATTCATCCATTCCTTCACTTATTCACGCACCCCCCTTTTCACATTAATTATGAGCTAAGCCTTTGTGTGTAGAGTTGCAGACAGAAGAGGCCCATCAAGAACTTAGCCCCTGGTGTATTTCCTAAAGCAAGAGGTGGGGTGAGGTGGGGGGAGCGTTCACTATGCCACCGCACATAGGCAATCTGAAAACTTGGAAGTCATGAGTCATGCATGATGCACAGTGCCAGGACCTCAGGTGACTGTGACATGGTGTTGTTTCCAAGGCTTTAAGTGGGATGAGAATACTGGGGGTCTCTCCAAGAGGCCTGTCTGATGCAAGTAAGGGCGTGTCCTAAAACACTGAAGCTAAAAATATGTACTGAGCATAATGTGCAGCGACTGGTATTTTGCTGTTTCTATCATTGCATCCAGTAACGTTAGAACTACAACAATCCATGAAAATAGGCTTTGTCAATGGATTTTAGTTGCATAAAATGAAAAAACAGCAACTATGGCTTCCTTGTATAACACATTTTGTCTGCAAAATGTCTGTAATAGACTCTTACACATTAAATATGAATGATAGAAAAACGCTATTTACAACATTGTGTTTAAAAATTACTCAGGGTCATGAGGGCAAGACTCTGTAGAACAGAGCTGGCTCTTTCACCCCCCCCCCCTTCACTCCCACCCCCTTTGAAAGGCTGGGGCCCTGGACAGAGCCCACTTTGCCCATGCCTTAAAACTTCTCTGAAAACTTTGGGGCTCATTATGATCGCAGACGGACTTGAGTCCGTCCGCGACCATAGAGGAGGAGGGAACCTCCACATGGCCTGCGGAGTTCCCTCCTGTCCAATTAGGATGTGACCGCCACCCTGGCAGTCACATCCTCTATTTTTACCATTGCTGCGGGTGCGGCTTCAAGCTGCACCCGCCGCAATGGTAAAAATGCATACATTGCATTTGTATGCAGAAAGCGGCAGGCACCGTGCGGTGCCTGCCGATTTCTGCATACAAATGCAGGGGGGTACCATAGGTACCCCCCATGTGCACCCCCCCAACCCCCCCCATCACCCAGGGGGCCCGCAACGGGCCCCCGCAGTGAAGTTCCACGTGCTTTTCCACGGCAGAAAAGCAGCCGTGGAAAAGCATCTCTTTTGCACCATCCTAATATGGCTGGCGGTGCCTGATAGACACCGCCAGCCATGTTACAGCTTTTCCGCCGCGGTTGTAAGTCAACCGCGGCGGAATAGCGGCGGACTGAAACCAGGACCCACCAGCCATCCTAATGTGGCGGTGGGTCTTTGGTGGGTCCGCAGAGGATTTTCCGCATCCTCCGGGCCGGTGCTGGCTCCCGCCGGCCCGGAGGATGCGGAAAATCCTCCATCATAATCAGCCCCTTTGTCTCCTTTCTTTCCTTCTAAGTCTCCCAGGAGTGGGTTAATTCACGGAGTTGACAGCTTCAGCAGCAGTGGGAGGCAAGGGGTCTCCTCTGCTAAAACCGAAAGCTTGTCTGTTTGTTTGCTTTCGTTTTTAGCAGAGGAGACTCCTTGCCTCGCACTGCAGCTGAGGCTGTCAACTCCTTGAATTAACCCCCTCCTGGGAGAGTTATCCAGACAAAAGAACGGGCATGTAGTGCCCCATCGATTTCCCCTCGCACCCCCCTCCAGCCATACCAGAGTTCTACAAACAAAGGTGAGATTGGAGTGGAGTGGCGCCCCCCCTGGGATGGTTTCGCGCCCCACAGATTGAAGAACTCCTTTTTAGAGCAATATTTGTGATGCTTTTGCAATGCTACCTCTGATAAATGGGCACATTTATTTCCATAGGCAGAGTTTGCCTTTAACAATATTTGTCAGAGTTCTACCAAGGTAGCTCCTTTCTACTGTATGCAGGGAATTCATCCTAGTATAGGGCCTGAGATTATTCCTATTTTAACCCCTGTTCCAGTAGTTAACGATTGCTTAGACAAGGTTAAGAAAGTAAGTGAGAGATGGGTTAGGATTTGTCTCCAGTCAGTTGAAGGAAACTGGCATTGGTATGTAGAGCCTAATTACTCTGTTTAAAGCAAAGCTTATCTTTTAAACTTACCTAACAAAATATGGATGCTCAAAATGTGAGTATCGTTGTTTGGTTAATTTTTTTAATTTAATTTAGGATCAATCTAGTTACCGTCTGAAAAAGGTTTGCCCCTAACTTGGAGTTTCCATTCAGTTTTTCTTGTTTCCCCTGTTAAAGCCCTACGCTTCGGACAAATTCTTAAGAGCTCCTCCTCCACCTCCTCCGATGAGGGTGGACTTTCAAAGTATGAGATTTCAGCCTTTGTTGACTCATGCATTTCTCATGACTGATTACAGTTTTCTGTCACATAGCAGGGTTACCCAATTAGTGATCTACATGATAGCTTGCCTTTGCTGTCAACACTAGATGGCAGTTTGTTAGGGAAATACGGTGGAGACTTTGATGTGGGGATGAAATGAATTAAGGAAAAGAAGGGGGCTCTCCAGTTTATACACCCCATCCATCCCACTTGCACGACATCCCCACATTCCCATGCTACAGGATAGTGGTGCAAAAAGACAAGCAAGTAACCTTCACATCACTAAATTTTGCAGACCTTTACCCAGATGACTAATTTATGCCAGCCTGCCAAGAGACGAGGCCCTCCCCACCCCCCCCTATATTTGTCTGACGCTCTACTACCAATTGCGGGCCACTTGCTGAAAATTGCATCCCACCCCGACCCTAGCTGCACTGGAACACTTATTGATGCATGCGTCACCACGCAAACTAATCACTTGAACACACTCTGCCACACAGCGAGTGCACCTGATAACTCACCCACGGGCTTTGGATGCCTGGAGCTCCGATCTTACGTCCCCAATCAGAGCTGAACAATTGCTCTACTGTTGTGGCCAATTGGAGTTTCTGTCCCCCAAATGCAGATTACGGTTATTCCACTTCAAGTTCCTACACCAACTGTATAGCACATCTTTGCAAATCTTCAACATGGGTCTAAGGACAATCAGCAAATATTGGAAATGCAAGTTGCTAGACACCACATTTCTTCACTTGGCATGGTACTGCCCTCTGATAGTGGGATACTGTGTCAAATGTTGCTGTGTCTGGCCAAGCGCAGAATAGCAGTGCACTGGGGGAAACACACAAGCCCATCCATTGACTCCTGGATCAAAGATGTTGCATTCTGTCAAGAACAACTGTTCGCATTCTGGGAACTCATGCCACCGCCTCTAGACCCAAAGATATTCGGGGTCTATCTGTAGTCTGGCTGAGACAGAGCAAGTCAATCAGCCCCACCCTGCCAGCACCCATTGGAGGGATATTTGCCCAACGAAGCCCAAGCCCAACCGATCCTGTAGTGCTGCCTATTGCATAATTTGCTGTCATCCTGTACTCTAGAAATGGGTGAAATTGGTAGCCCTCAAGATCACTTACACTGTCGGTATCTTCAATTTGATGCTTTATGTAATGCACCCCAATGTTACTGAGTGTTACCATGCGCCCTACAACCTTTAAAGACTGCATTGATGGCTGGGACCCGGTACAAAGGATGTTAACCATTCTCGCGCCCAAGTGTTATTTTTTTAGTTGTAAAAATGGCTATATAACATGTGAAATGTGTCAGGCGAACGCGGAAAACCCCCCACTAGATGACAGTTTTTTTCGGAACCATGTAAAATAATACCCGGTAGCCAAGGAGGAAGTATACTGGAGAAATCAGTCTTATCTGTGCAGCTGTCCCGGCAGCGGTTCTTGGCTACACTTGCTGCTGGTGAATGCTGCAACCGAGCGACCATGGGTGTGTTACAGGAAGGGAATGGCAGCACAAGGCATTTTGGCAGCCTGGTAGGGTGTTGACTTGTGGGGGTGGCAGAGTTACTTTGGCAGCCATATTGGAAGGATTTAATTAATTCCTTCACTATATGAATTTGTTATCATTACCAGGCATGGCTGCTGCAGTAGTGTGTGGTGACCCCATTTCCTTTATCGCTTTCTATAGAAAATATTGCAAACCTTTTGGGTTGTACTCCTTCCGGTAGGTTCTTTGCACTTCCACCTAAGAGTTACTGTGCCCATCCAAGTGATTGCAATGTGGGGTTTGGCAAGGACAAGGAGTAAGTGTAGAAACTTGATCCCGATCTGGGTCACACACCCCTCGTATGGAGGAATATTTAAATAGTCAGCAGGCACGTACACACAGCTCTGCCAGTAGGAGTGCATTTTGTTTCCTTTTAACACACTAAGGGGAATATTCCCAAGGAACTATCGCCAAATTAACAGCACTTTATCCTAGCCAAAGTCGTGATAAATTTACCCCACCATTCACAAGCAGGTGCTAACAGCCCACAGCACCAGTTTCCCCACAATAGCTGCACTTAGCTGCAAAAAACTTAGCCACAGAGGACCCCTGCAACTATCGCTAATGAGATGCAAAGTAGGCGTTCCCGTGAAAAAAGCCGATATAACTTCACACCTCAACATTCACAACGACCAGACAGGTCGGCGATAAGAACACAAAACATGCGATAAGGCGTGTTAGCAGCAGGAATTTTACACCTGCTCTAACCTGGTGTAAAGTTGGACTGCAGCCTGCACCATAATAGGGATCCCTGCCCAGGGCATCATCGGAAGGGCAACAGATGCCATTGAGCCACTCATCATGCAGCACAGACAACCAGGAGGGCCAAAACACCAACCCGGCACCCCCCACACCATCCGGACCACCACAGAGGCAGCGCAGGCAAAGACAGTGCCCACCCAGTTAACGCACCTGCCTCACAGGTCCAACATCTGACAATGTCACTGTCCACAACAGGCTGAAAGGGGCAACCATCCTACACATCCTGGCCGTCATCGCCCAAAAGGCCAACTGTACCTACACAGCGGACAACTAACATCCCACCCCACACCAAGCTGCTGGCTGTGCACCACCTGTTGGCCCCTGCCACACCCCGAACAACACCCACCAGAGTCGGCCGAGTCTCACAGCCAGCCACATCCAAGACCCCCACACCTGTCCTGGACATCACCATCATCCTGGCACCCCAGTCCCCGTAGGGCCAACACAATGCACAGGAACCTCTGGAGACCAAGCAAGGACCATATGCCATAGCCGAATGCACGCAAGTGTAGGAGACAATCCACTGCACACATGTCCCACCTGTGCCCCCTGGTGACACAGCACACAATCAGTGCAACAGGAAGCACATGTCACACATCAATGTGCAGGCAACATCTGAACACCGTGGGACCTTCACCAATGTCGCCTCCAAATACACAGCCAGTGAGGATGATCCCTTCACCCTCTGACAGTCCAACAGCAACCAGCGTTCCCAGGGTGGCACCAAGGGAAATACACAGCCACTTGGCAACTTCCCAATTAACACCCCACTCACCTCAACTCCATAACCATGTAATCCACAACTCTGGCAATGCACACGCCACAAGTCCACAACCAAGATGCACAACAACATGCCCACCCACCAGACACGATAGAACAACTCACAATCGTAACCTGGGCAAGCCATGAACATGACCAATCTACGGCATGGTACCTCCGCCACACAATAGATGAATGTTGGGAGAGGAGGCATATGCGAAGAATGCAGTAGAACCATGATTGGTAAAGTACACAATGCCAAGAGTGGCGGCTATATTCACAGCGACATACACCTCTGGTGAATGGGGTGTAGTGGACAGTGGACCAACCATGTCACCCCAGCCAGTGGCATTCCATGCAGAAATGTTGCCTGTTACTCTCCACCCATAAGCGTGAGCACAGTGGGATGGGCCGACGAATGTAGGGGTGTGAATAAAAAGCATGTAGCTCTGGGCGTTGTCCTCTTCTGGAAAGCCAAATGTCTCTGCCAGGGTGGCTCCTCCCATACCCGTCACAAGGCCGACGCCGTCCTCGTTATCGGAGTTGCCTGAGATCCTGTGCGCCTGCCATACCCCAGCCCCTAGACCACAAACCTGTCAGGCCCGACCCTACACAGCAAGGCCACACTAATAAGCATCCAACACTGGCGGGTGTCATGGAGTGCCCACCATGTGCCAGTGGAAGCTCCAAGCCCAAGGCCCGCAACCCAGCCAGCCTTTCAGACCACTGATGTCCCCCTGATGCTGGTCCGCATTACTCCTTTCTCGTTTACATATTCCACCGGTGACCTCTGCGGCCCTGTGGGTCCCGTATTTGAGACTGTGTCCTGGCTCCTGAATGGCAGTGACCTCTAATCCGGGACAGGGGCCACAGCACCGGAATCCCTTCGATCAGTGAGGCATAGTGCCATATGCGCCTCTTGCGCCACATCCTGCCACAAACCCTGTCCAACGCCATTCGGCGAGCTGTGCTGCCACTAACCCTGTACAACGCCAGCTGGCGAGCAGTGGATGAGGGACCAGGACAAACCTGCGGACCAGTAAGTCTCACAACCAGCACCTAGTCGCGAATCACGAATGGCTGAGTCCACACCAGTGGTCGCACAGAGAGGAGTAAGAGGAAGATGCAGCTCAGTCCGTTCAAAAGCCGCGTCACAGTCACGGAGGTGGCCGAACACGTGGTGCCACTAAACCTGAACTACGCGGGCTGGTGGGGCCACCAACCTATGCCGGTGACACTCGGTGAATGGCCCGTGCTGACTGCTGCCTCCGGCCTAAATTGCTCTCGGCCTAGGCTGTGCTCGAGTAGGCCACAGATTTGGAACTGAACATCGAGTATGTAAAGACAGATTACACATCATTGCTCGCAAAGAGAGGCCTAAGAGGATGTTTCCTAGCATCTTGGCGGAGAGAAATGGATCATCGTTACGGAGGTGTTCGTACAATACTGACAACTGCCCTGGTGTCACTAGAGATGTGCATTGTGAGCCAAAGACACGTGGCTGTGGGCCACTCCTGACCACTTCCTACAGCCTACACTGCGGTCCAGTAGGCCACAGAGTCATGATTCAGTAATGGCGGAGTCCATATCAGTGTACCGGCATCATCGCAGTTTGCATCCCCACTCAGCCCAGGTGCCACAAAGTTTGATCCCCAACATTCATGGACGCTCTCTGGTCGAACAGTGGTGGCGTCTGAGCCTTTGGACTAAGGGGCAGTTTTCACCCCCATGGAGCTGATACAGAATTGGTGGTGGCAACCGGCTGCCGCATTCCACTCCTCCATTTGCGGCTTACTGATGAAATCAAACCTTTCAGTATCTTGCCCTGGAGGACACCTTCCACTGTCCCCAGAAACACTTTGAAACATACACCGCGGATAATGATGGTTACCCGCTCAGGTGGCATGGCCCATCTGACTGCACTGCAAGTCAACATCCCGTGGCTGGGTGCCTGTACCGACCGGAGTGCATCCGAGGCCACTAACTCTGTGCTGGTCAAGTACATAGGGTGTCTCCTGAGGCGTGGGCCTTGAGCTTATTAACGCAATGACTCTGTGGCCTTGCGCTGTACGCAGCCTCCGGGCCCAAATGTGTCCCACCAGGGCTCACACACCCAAGCGAGTCCAGACCGGCCGCGATGAGGCATCACCGCAGGAGGCACACACCACCACAGCAAGGACCACCTCCAAACGCCATCTGCCAGAGTTGAAGCGGTGGTCCTGACAGACTTTGTGGTTGCTCAGGCCTGTTGTGGGGGCCATCATCCTCCTGATTCCCCGCGCAGCACTCCAGGTGCCAGTGACTCAGTGCACCGCAGGCATTGTCCATAGCTGATTGTGTTTTGTGCTGTGGAACAGTTGCGCAGGTATGTCACCCGAAACAGTGTTGCGGCCCTGAGACATTGATGGTGAAGATGATGCAGGTCTGACACACCCCACTGCATCTGCATCAGGAATATATATTGAAGGGACACAATCCGAGACTTTTTCTGCACATGAGAGCACTCATCTCTACTGTCCACAGCCCAGTTCACTGCGACTCACGGACACTTCTGTTTGCATGTTGGCTGTCCTCTGGACTTTATCCAGATCATCCCATGTTGCTCAGCAGTTGACTCTGTATTGCATGTGTTTACTATTTGCATTGCACTGGTGTCCAATGTCCGAGTGGTTGCCAACACCAGACATTCTGTGCGGGTTGGCTTACACTCACCCCACACACATCCAGTACAAGCGTGCGGGTTGGCTTACACTCACCCCACACACGTCCAGTACAAGCGTCACTGTGCCCTGCCAATAAAGGGGCTGGGCGCATGTGCCCGTAGCCAGTTCAGCATGATCTCTGCGTGTGTCCCTGTGGTCTTGTAGTATGCATGTGGGCCCTGGGCCCTATGACTTTACATTGTGCAGTGTACATCGGATGCAGACATGTCACCAGAGGCAGCGGGTTGGGGCTTGGACATGTAGCTTTGTCGTCACCCACTCCATTCGTGAGGGGAGTGGCCAGGGCCATCATACGCACAGCCAACATGGGTGTGTGACTGCTAATTGCGTGTGCCCTGGGAGTGGTTCTGTGCAGTGCATGTGCATCTGCACGTGTCTCTATGGCAACGAAGGTCTACTTAGTGGGGTGCGGGTGGATCCTGTAGGATAATAGACCCCTACGCATGTGTCCTGGTTCTCATTCCATGGGTTCGGCCCCACCCACACCTGTTGGGCCACCTCCTTTTGACGTGCTGACACATGCCATTGGGGTGCCATGTGTGGGTGGGTGAAGTGTTGTGAGCCAGCTGTGCCTGCGGGTACTTCCTGCTGTGAGGTCTGTTGCAGGCTTGATATTCTCCTCTGAGTAGGTTGGCTGTTCGGGTCCTGGTGGGGTGTTGCGTGGGATATCCATGGGCTGTTGTAGGGCGTCAGTGTCAACGGTGTGGTGGTCCTCTCTGGCATCACAGATGCGTTGTATTATGTGCTCTGCTGCAGGTGTTGTGTGCCCGTCTGCGATGTGAAGAAGAGGTGCATGTTGCCTTTGTGTTGGCCTATATGTTGTGCTACTTTGCATGCAGACTGTAGGCAGTGTACATTGTGACAGTTTGGGGGTGCTGGATTCGTCTGTGGGTATGTGTACATTTGGACTAGATGACGAATGTAAGGTTGTACGCGTATATTACCATTGCACTGTTACCGGTTCTGTCAGCTGTAGTGGGCATGTTTGTGTGCATGTGCAGAGCCAGTTGTGTCCTCTGTTCTGCAGTGTCGGCTATGCTCGTAGTTCCACGTTGTCGTCAATGAGGGTGTGCTGTTCGTGCTATGAGTGTGTGTTGCAGTGTGAGAGGGGGATCTGGTACATGATCCTGGGTGTTTGTGGGTGTGCAGTGTGCTAAGCCTCGTTGGGCATGTGTGCCATTGTGCCTATCTCCCCCGTCCCCCCAGGCCCTGTTTGTTGCACTCCCTGTTGGTGTTGTGTCCGGTCCTCTCAAGCAGTGTCCGTACTCCCTACTCCTTGCACCGTCTCCACACTGATGACTGTGGGCTGGGTTTCCTCCAGCTCCCCCGGTGGCGCTGGACTGCCACCTCCTGTCGCCATTACTGCTTTGCTGTTGGCAGCGGGTTGGTGCCTGGTTTGGGTTGTCACGTCATGCTGTCGCCTATTGGCCTCCTGGATTGGCCTCCTCGGCACTCCAACTGCATACCAGCTGATCTGCTTGTGGCTAAGTTGCTCGTATTGTTCTGTCACCTCCGTGACGCTGGTCTTGTTTTCCTGCAGTCTGCACTTCGTCCTCCCCTCCCTCTTCTCCTTGGCCTTCCCCGACCCCATTGTTCCTTGCTGTTGGTCTGTGGGGTCGAGTAGGCGTCTGCGCTGGGTCAGGGTTCATCCATGTTGCTACGTGATTTGGCTTGTTTCTGGTGTTTTTTTAACCCCTAAATCCTGCGCTGCCATATTGGAAGGGCTTTGGTCCATTTTATTAATGTTATGCTTTTTAGCGTTGTCACTTATTCTGTTGCCATAATCTTTCTTTACCAGTAGCTCCCCCTCACAGGGGAGCCTGGGTGGGGATTGCGGGGGTTACGGGATCCTAGTTTTGTTTAACTTCACCCACCTCTTTGTTTTGGAACAACGCTGTGAAGCGTCAGATCTGGGCCACGCTCCCTTCGCACGGAGGGATATTTAAATTGGCAGCAAGAGCGTCCACATTTCTGGCATGCCAAATGTGCACCAAAGGAAAGATAATTTATGCCCGTCCTCTCCGGACTATGCCCGGCGCCAGCCACAACGCCAGTTTGAAAATCCAACAAAGGCTAGGTATACGCTATACTACGGAAAAGCTGATCGCTCTTAATCCTAAAAGTAAAAATCCAGTGTGTGGTCTTCTCGAACCGCACTGGTTAGCTCTTAATCCTGAGATGTATAACTCAAGCAGTGAGTTGTTCCAAGAGGCTCCTATCAGCTAACCAGGATAACTTGGGAGGGGCAAGTAAAATCTCAGAAACTGACATTTTAGCAATTTTATTAAATGCACGCTCATTAATAAAACATAAACTTTAATTTGCAGAACTCCTATAAAACATGCAAATGTATATAGCCTTTGTGACTGAAACATGGGCAGATCAAACTTCCAGTCCAGATTTAGCAACAGAACTGCCCACAAATTACGTCATGTTTAGACTTGACAGACCCATTAAGAGGGTTGGAGGAATTGCAGTAATTTATAGAGATTCCAACACAGCCATGTTTGTACCAGCATCCAGGACGGACTGTGAGGCGCTGTCATTAAATATTGAAATAATCAAAACTTAGTCCCTCAAGGGGATTTTAATCTACTGCCTTCCAGGCTGGAGAATCACCCTTGTTTCTACCCTAATCTCACTGTTGGAAACCAGTCTCCTTACTAATAATATCACCATTATAGGAGACCTTAACTATCATCTGGAAATCCTAGAGGATAAAGATACACAGGAACTTAACAATACACTTGCATTCTTTTAATTATCTCAGTTTATGGATGGGCCCATATATAAGGCGGGAACCATGCTAGATGGAATTTTCTTTAATGCCCCTTCCCTAACACTATTAGAACGCCGGCCACTAGTTTGGCACTTTTGTTTGCAGTCAAATTACAACCTACTCCAAAACCAGGAAAAATCCCTGATAATGCAGTAAAACATCATGCCTGGAATAAAATTAAGGCGTCGGTCCTTAATCAAAGGAATCTGGCCCTAACTGAAGATCTAGATATAACCATTGCAAACTATGAGAAATGGCTGACCTCTGCTACAGACCAGAGAGCACCATTGAAAATGATTCATTCCAAAACGGATAAGCTCTCGCACCCTGGTTTTCAGAGGAACTTAGAGTGATGAGGCAATCATGATGGAGACAGGAATGTAAGTGGCTAGAGGAGTACAGTGAAACTGAATAAATAAAATATAAAACTGCCATCAGCCAATACAAATCACAATTTTTGTAAAGAAAAATCCAGCTATTTTACTGAAAATATTGAATCAGCTAAAAACACAACTAAGGAACTTGTTAGAGCAGTCACAAAGCGAAAAAGTGGAAAAGATCTTTAATAAGTTTAAGCATAAGTATAATGACTGTCAGAAATCTCACTCTCAGCAGACTAGGGGCCATATGTATGAAGCTGTATTGCGCTCGCAAACACTGTGATTCGTAGAAAAACGGTGTTTGCAATCGCAAAACAGAGTGTTCCTATGTAGGAAAGGGTTCCGGTGCCCAAGAATGGTAATCGCAAATTTACCAATTACCAATTTTGCGAAGAATGCAATCTGCGAATAAATTTGTGAACTCGCAACCAGCGGCACGTCATTTGCGAAAGTCACTAAGAGCGTGCTCGCAAATTTGCACATCGCAATTACCACCAACTCTGAGCAGGGGATAACAGGGGGTGTCAGCGGGAACACTGCAAGCAAGATAAAAACAAACTGCTCGCAAGTGAAGAACTGATCTGGCCTGGCCTGACAATAAAATGGCGACTAAAAAGTCAACCTGAGCAGAGAATCAGCCAAAACAAGCACAACCAACTGGGAAAAACAAGACCTGGGCCCGACTGAACATAAAAAGGAGGACGGTGTGGAAAACAACCCTACACCAGCAGCACATGAGCAAATTGCTTCGCGCAAACAAGACTATACTGCTGCATTTACTTAAGAGGAGAAAGGATCTCATCAAGGAGAACCTGAGAAAATAATCTTGGCAAGAGTTGAGAAAAGACATTGAGGGACTTGTATTCAATCCTACTATGAAATCAAAACAAAATACGACAGGGAAGGAGTTCATATAACGGTGCACAACGATGGCCACAAGAAGAAATTATAGTCAATAATCAATAAAGAATCTCACATAACGGCTCTCAATGTCGGTTACATGAAGAAAAGATAAACAATAATAAATTGAGAAGCTCACTGGAAGTCATCTTAAAAAGAGCTCACCCCACTTAAGAGTCAGAAACACCAAAAAGCGGTACACCAAACTGCAAAATGGCCGATAACAACTTAGAAGCGGCAGGAATAAACGCACATATCATAAAATATCCATCCTTTCTTTCCAAAACATCAGCCAAAAAATTTAAACATAATCTATTGAGGAAAAACCCTGACACATTGATCTTGGACCCGTGCTGTAATCGAAACCTAAACATGATCGTAAACGACATGATATTCTTCACCAGAAAAACGGCCATATGGCGCACAGTCATTACAGAGAAGCTCAACATAAAATCAGTCAGCAATATACCACATGGCACTAAACTAGTGAGCATACCGTCACCCAGACTCAAGGCAGACTTGTGCATAACGCTATGTAAGAATGGAATTGTGCTCATACAAGCAGCCAATGCCGACTTAGAAAACTTTGACCTCATATTCCCTACGTTAAAGGAATGTGTAGAGAACACAAGGAAACAACAAGGCCCTCGGGACGTGCAAGGAGATAGTCCAGACTCCATTGAATCTACCAACACAGGCAGCAGTCTACTGAGAGACACACAGGACTCGCAACACGTAACGCCTCCAAGTGACACAGGCGCTACCCAACCTAATGATTATCAACACTCCCAACAATCAATGACATTAAAAGACACATCTGAGACAAAAGATAATCTGAACAGAGAAGGTACAGAGAGCTCAGAAACACGGATACCTTGGGATGTAACAGCTCTAGCTCCAGCACAAGCACAGAGGGAAGTAGCATCTCTGCACCACCAAGAAGTTGAGCTGCAAGCCCTAGCAACGCCAGAAGACTCAACGGAGAGAGAAATCAGGATGGATGAAGTGACTGAAGACGGAGAGGAAATACCCATAAGCCCTAATAATATTGCCACGCAGCAAACACTGAGGGAAGAATCAAGGTTGCGCTCACAGGCTATGACTTCGCCTTTAAATAGGCCACCCAGGAGGAATCTAAACGCAAGTGATCTGGAAAACGCTACCACCCCAGCAAGCGCCCCATGTTCAAGCCAAAGGTCAGGAAAGAACACACAAAATAGTCGTCACCCAATACCGAAAGTGAGCGAGCACAAAAGAGTTTTTACCGCACGCATCCCACACAATAGAGGCACGGCCACCAGAAATGGGGGCAACAAGGAAAGGAACCTGAGAAAAGGAATGGAACCTACACATGGGGAAACAAAAGATGAGGACCGAACGGAGAGGAGGAACACTACGAATACAGGGCCGTAGTCTCAAAAAGAAATTAAAGGAATACAGACACAAATGGACAACATGTCAAAAGACATACAAAACACACTGAAAACAGTGGAAAGGATCCTGGAATTCACGGTAGATACACACGCCAAAGTTGAGCACATGCAAGAATTATTGCAGAAGTCGAGCAGGCAAAATCGACCAATGAGAACCCTCAGGTACTTAACAGAAGAAGAAACCCTGTCCCTACTAAATAGTTACGAACCCAAAGAACACAGTAGAGGGGAGATCATTAAAACAGTTCCGATTGATGCTAACAGAACATCCAAACAAAATGGAAGGAAACCAGACCTCAAAAACTTGCAACAAGTCCAAATAGCCACGAACCTGAATGAACAGGTAACTAATAATGCAAGAAAACCGTTGAATTGTCTGTTGCTCAACTGCAGGTCAGCAGTAAAACATGCGTCAGACGTCGCTGCTCTTATCATTAACCAGGAAATTGATCTAGCGATACTAACTGAAACATGGCTTGCGGAATCATCATCTCCATGCATGGACCTGTTAGTGCCTCCCCAGTATAACATAGTAAGACTGGATAGACCAAAAAAGATAGGGGGGGGATAGCCTGCATCCACCGATCGGATATAGAAATCAACCAAATTCAATCTGATCCTATGGAATCCTTTGAATACCTAGGCCTTAATGTACGATCAACAGGCATTCAAAGTTGCATCCTACATGCCATTTATCATCCCCCAGGAAATAATGCTACCTTTATAGACCAGTTAATGGAGATTATCACGGAAAACTCTAACATTCACTCTAACAACATTTTCCTGGGTGATTTTAACTTACATTGGGACGACAGTAAGGACAAACTGATCAACACTCTGAAAGACTTCCTGACTGAGTTAAACTTTACCCAAGCATGCACACAACCAACACACTCAAAAGGAGGAACCCTAGATTGGATACTTTCAAGAAGCAATAACATACAGATCGATTATGCCATGCGACTGGTCGGATCACCATGCCATAACGTTCCTAATACCAACGCTGAAAAGGGGAAAGACTATGCAGACTACTAAACTCAAAAACTAAGAATCGAATATCGAACGATTAGCAGAAGAGTGTGAGAAAGATCTCAAGCTACCGAATAACATGCAGAACGTGAATGACCTAATAGACCACTTCAACACAACAGTCACAAATATAGTTAACACCTCCATGCCACTAAAGTTAAAAAGAGTGTCAGAAAAGGACAAAACCCCTTGGTTTAATGATTCACTAAATGAGGATAGACGGAAACTAAGAATGGCCGAAAGGAAATGGAGACAACATCCGGCAACACCAGAGCTGAAATCATTAAGAAAAATAAGAAATGAGTACAACAAAAAGATCCTAAAGTCAAAAAAGGAATATATTAGATCAGAATTGGATAACGCCAAAAACATACCAAGGAAACTATTTGAGGTCCTAAAGTAACAATCCAACAAATCGGCAAAATCGGCCCAAGAAACTACTAAAACACTTCTGAGCTGTGAAGTATTCGCTAATTTTTTCACCGACACGGCCAGCACTTTGGATACAGAACTCAAATCCGAAGCGGACAACCTACCCATTCAACCTCACAGTCTGTACAAAAACAATCAGACAAACGACCTAGAGAAAACTAAAAACAAAGCGCAATGGGACATATTCAAGATATATGATCAGAACACCATAGCCAAAACACTAGCGGACATCAAACCAAATAACCACTTCAATGATCCACTCCCCAGCAAATGTCTACAAAACATCAACCACATCATCATCCCAAAAAGGACAAAAATAATAAATGCGTCTCTATCGCAAGGGGTCCTTCCAGAATGCCTAAAAGCAGGCCAAGTTACACCGATCATCAAGAAACCAACAGCGGACCCAGCAGATCCTAATAACTTTCGCCCAGTTACCAATATTCCATTACTGGCCAAACTAATCGAGAAATGCGTACAAAATCAACTAAGCCAACACATCACAAACTTCAGACTGTTGGACAACTGCCAATCAGGATTCAGAACAGGACACAGTACGGAAACAGCGATTCTACATATCGCGGATGACGCTTTACAGGCCTTAGATCTTAATAGAACATGCCTACTAGTCCTTCTAGACCTATCGTCAGCTTTCGACACAGTAAACCATGTAAAACTACTGGACAGACTACACAAGAGGATGGGAATGTCAGGACTTTTACTGAAATGGTTTGAATCCTTCCTTCAGAACAGATCGCAAAGATTCTTGGTCAACCAGTCTTTATCCCCCTCCTGTCCAAACTCGATAGGGGTCCCTCAAGGATCTACCTTATCTCCTTCACTCTTTAACCTATATGTTGAACCTCTGACAGAAATCCTCCAAGACGCAAACATATCCTATCACATGTACGCGGACGACATGCAGATTTACATCAAAGTAGCATCTCTAGAGGATATCAAGTTAATCAATGAGGCCCTAAAAAAGACAATTTATTGGTTAACCAGTAATCACCTGAAGCTGAACGCACACAAAACGGAATTCCTATTAATTTCACCGCCAAAGAACAATACAGAGATGATAGAATGGACCAAAATGATCACAGCACTAAACTGCACCCCTACGCTGGTGGACTCAGCCAAATCGTTAGGAGTCACTTTGGATAAGAACCTAGACATGAAAGCACACATCAAACTAATGGCAAAAAGCGCACGCTTTCATCTGAACTACCTAAGGAAAGTGAAACCGTTCATTTCGTCGGCAGATCTCAAACTAGCAATTCAATCTTTAGTTATCTCAAGGATTGAATATGGATGTACAACCTTAGCAGGCCTGCCAAAAATGTCCACGGCACCACTAAAAGCATGCCTCAATGCAGCTGCAAGACTCATCACCGGTTTGAAGAAATTTGACCATATTTCTCCCCACCTAAAAGCGTTAAACTGGCTTCCATATGAAGCCAGAATCCAATTCAAATTGGCATGTATTACCCACAAAGCACTCCATTACAAAACACTGAGTTACCTGGCCCAGAAGATCGAGATATCGGGAGGTTGCAGACCGGCCAGAAGTGCCAAGGAGCTGCTGCTTAGGCCACCCAAATTCAGGAAGAAGAAAACTTATGACAGAGCGTTCTCTGGGGCAGCCCCCAGAGTTTGGAACTCACTCCCTCCGAATATCAGGAAAATTACTAACATTTCTGCATTCAAAAAGGAAGCTAAGATCTTCCTAATGAGTATGTTCCTTACATAGTCAAATACGGACTTCAACGCCACCGCATCTGGAAGGTGCCTACACGGAGCGGCGGATGGAAAATAGAAACAACGTCCAGTAAGCAGTATTCAACCTAGAGGCACTACACTCGATTAGAACTAGAAGAAGACTGTACAATCAAAGCCAAATCAATATGATCTATACAGGAATTTAGCACGTAATGTAGTAGGATACCGAAAAACAGTTATAGCATTTATTGTAACTTGGGGAAAGACGCAGGTTGAAATTATAGCATTATGTAATCCCGGTGGTAGTACTAACCGAATCTTTAGCAAACTAGTATACATAGTTCAATATATAGCTCGTGATGGACATATGCCGAATCTACCTCTTATCAGTGTGTTACACTTCCTACTTAGAGTTATAACTTACCTACCTCAGTCCGGTAGGGCAATGTTATTTGATTTGTAGCAGTAGGTTACATCTAATATATGGAACTATAACCACCTACCTCATTCCCTTCATGGTAACGTTATGTGAATTGTATTGCTAATCTACCTCATGTATATGTATGCTGTATCTCTAATCTACCTCATGTATATGTGCTCTGTGAAGCGCTCTGATACCCAAGGGTCACGTTCGCGCTATATAAAACTTTCTAATAAATAAATACATAAATAAACCAGGTGCATCCTATTTAAACAGGCCCACAATGCCACAGGGGCTTGCCACAATGGCTGGGCTGTATGTGATAAGCAGGAGGCTGCGAATCATAGTTGCTGCAGATAGGAGACGCCAGGAAAGGATCTTCGGAACGCGCATCACCCTGTTCCAGCAGACCGAGGAGGAGATCCATGTGAACTATTCTGCATAAATGGGTACCGCCTCAACAAAAACTTAACTTAAGGCCAAGGAGAAGAGGGTACGAATGCAACATACAAGTGACACTGACATTTATAATTTGATTCTCATTATTTATTTCATTTCTCTATATATTTTATAACAATTGATTTTTTCCTTTTTTCATATTTAAAACTTTTTTAGATGTATACATTACAATAAAAAGTCAATACTAATCATCAAATACAAAAAACACACATAATATATCATTAAACAAGGAAACCCTGAAAAAATCACATAAAAACCTCAATTTCCCCAAATTCATTCAAACACATACAGACTCATACAACAATCATACAAAATGCATCTGAGAGAGGGGGAGATTGTAGATAGCAAAATCTCCACAACCAGGTTGAATAAATATGTTCAAAAAGGTCTGAACAGTGGTTCCCTATGTCCCCCCCTCTCTCAGATGCATTTTTTATGATTGTTATATGAGTCTGTATGTGTTCTCATTGTAAGGAAATTCATGTGAACTACAGGCTGGACGCAGATAGCATCCTGGACTTAATAGAGGAGCTCAAACCCATGCTAGAACACCCCACACGCAGCGTACACACCATTCCCACCCATGTACAGCTCCTGTGCTCACTGCACTTACTGGCATCAGGGAGTTTTCAGAGGCTGATAGCCACAGCAGGAGGCGTCTCCCAGAGTGCACTGTCGCGCTTCTTCCACGCTTTCCTTGATACAATGGTACAGAGGTTGCATCACCACATCCAATTCCCCAGCACACAACAGGCATTAGATCGGATCAAGCAGGAGTTCTACCAGATAGCCCAATTCCCCCACGTAATTGGCTGCATAGATGGGACCCATGTCGCTATCTCCCCCCTCACAGAATGAGTATGTGTTCCGGAACCGCAAGTCCTATCATTCCCTGAACATACAGGTAGTGTGCAATGCCAAACATGTCATCACTGATTTTGTTACTAAATACCAGGGCAACACACACAACTCATTCATTTTTCGCCACAGTGGAATTCACCAACGACTCACAGATGGGGAGTTTGGTGAGGGCTACCTGCTAGGTAAATGCATGGCTGTCAAAGACACAATCAGTGAAGGTCAGAAGTGGCAGGACAGTGTTTAACCTGATTTTTGCTACCCTGCAGATGACAGTGCATATGCTGTACGTGACTACATCCTGACTCTGTACCTGAATTCAGCCACTGCTGGAGAGCGTAGGTATACAAGCGCCCACAGAGCCACACGCTGTGCCATTGAGAGAACATTTGGAATCCTTAAAAGCTGTTTCTGCTGCCTACATACGAGTGGAGGAGCGCTACAGTACAGCCCCGAGACATGCTGCAAAATCGTGGTCACATGTGCCATGCTACACAACATTGCCACCAAGAAAGGCATCCCAGTGGAGCTTACAGATTATGACTCATCAGATGAGGAGGGGCCAGCTCCACGATGCAGACCAGCCGGTGGTGTTGGTGCGGCTGCTGGCCACCGGCCGCCAGAGACGAGATGAGATCACATGGAACTATTTCTAGGTGAGTAATGTTGACACAATGGGTGCAGGAACATATCCGTCACACAGCCTGATGTGCACGTAATGTGGGTCTGAAGTGCTTGCACATGTTAAACACACAGTGCACGTATGTTGTTCAAACATGAATCAAGATGTAATGTATTGCATCACACATTTCCATGTGCCCCTCATGACACTTCACCTTTTGCGGGCACAGCCTGTTTCCCCTCGCTCAGGGTGCCCACTGCCCTCCCCTGAGTCATCGGCTGTTCTCCCCCGCCTCTCACTCCAACGTCTGTCCTGGGGAATAGGTGGAGTGATGCTGCTCCTGCTGGACTGGTCCTCACTCTCCAGTGGGTCCTGTGGCTGCTGCCTGCAGCTGGTCCATGGCATGTGTGACCTGCACCAGGCCCTTGGCCATATCCTGGCAGCAGTGAGCCATTTCATGCTGCATGCTAACACAGCGATGTGCCAGCAGTGACATGGCAGTGGACCGGAGGTCCACAGTTTTGGTGTATATGTCCAGCCGGCTGTGGAGACGTTGTCTCTCCCTGCCCATGGCTGCCTGGTCTCCTGGTCTCTCCTCATCTCCGTACACAGTCCTTCTAGTGCAGCTGTCATGCCCATGTAACCATTCTTCATCTGGGTCATGTTGTTGTTATGTGTGACAAACTTGTGCTGTATTGACTTTAATGCCTTTGCTTGCAGGCGCTGGACATTTAGCATGCTGCCTTCAAGCCTTGCAAACACTGTGTCTTCGCCTACGGCTGCTGTGCTGGTGGACGGCCGTGCCCTGCGCCTGGAAGATGTTCCTAGACTAGGACGGACATGGGACTGTGCTGTGTGTTGTGCTGCATGCTGGCCCTGGACTGGCTGATCTTCTCCACTTGTGTCCTGTGGACCTGCCTCCAGCGGTGGGAGTGGTGGCCCTATGAGCCGCCGTCTGCATGTCACAGGGATTGCTGGTCTGCCTTCCTCCTGCTCCTCTTGCCCTGACTGGTCTTCAGTGTGGGATGCATCCTCCCCTTCTGCAATTGATTCCTGTGTTTCAGGTGGTGCTGTGAATGTAAATGCACACATTAATTTGGTGTTCTGCCTTGCATTGGTTATGCAATACAGTTTTCAGATTTGGAGTTACATGGGTACTATCTGTCTGGTTTTTGCCTTTCCTGAATTACTCATCCTGATTCTACCTTGCTGGGTCTCACTGCTCCACTGTTTGGTGCATGTGACTACATCTTCCATACAAAGAGGGACTCGATTGCGTGGCGGCCATATGGAGAGGGTAAAGTGAACCCTCTCAATACCCTCTCAATATGGCCGCCACGCAATAGAGTCCCTCTTCATTTACCAGTGACCTTAACCTTTAACACTCCCGACGCGTGCGCACTACACATCCCCCGAGTTCCGAGACCGGAGTTTATCGCCAGAGTGAAAGACCGGGGGGGGAATCCATATGCGGTAAGATTGCAACTATTTTTAATATCCTGAAGTTACACGAAAGGGCAGTGTCAAATTTTACTGTGAACATCTTTCACTAAACCACAACATTTTTGCTCCAAGCATTGAGTCACACAGTTCACCTGACGCACAATAAATGTACGGACCGTACCTAACGTTATTGTGAATGCCTTTCACCGAACCACGGCGTGTCACGCCATTCATTGAGCTGTGCACCCTTCATGAAGTTAATACTCTTCAAGCACTGTTAACAATTTCTGTTGGGCACTGAAACATCGTTTGGTTGTTTATCCTTCCACACAAACTCCAATTCGGCTTGCTAGTCAGAACCCAGGTTTGCTTTTCATGCTGCCATCACATCACAGCCATTTTTCACTCATTGTTATGACCTGTAGCACCCTTCACTGTCACGTGCACGTTCACTTCACCATGTCACCATTATTAGGAAGAGTAACCACACCTGAACATCATACTACAACCTTCATTTTTTCACTTTCAGATCGTACATTAGTCCCCTGATGAAGGGCACGAGTCCCGAAATGCATAGGGATGTACATTTCGCAATTTGATTCTCTATTAAATGAAGAAGCGACATTTACTTCTTTTGAAAAACATTTCTTGAATGTTACTATGAATCGACCTTCATGAACTACTGAAGATAATAAATATACCATTGTATACAACAAGCACGAATGGATGTTGAGTACATTATTCAACTTAAACGGATTACAATTTAACTACAGTCAGAGACAGTGTCTCACAAGGAGTGCCAGAAGGGCACAGTGTCGTTTGGTTGACACTGCACCTATTGTTGTTTCAATTTCAAACTCCCCAGGGTCAGAGGGGGTTTACCCACTGGCACCCAGAAAAGTCATCCAGAATTTACACAGATAAAACACTACGTCAACTTTGATTATACCAAGGAGTGCCGCACACCGTTTCTTTCTTCTCCTTAAGATCCAAATCTCAGGTTTTATCACTAATTCACAGCGCTAAGTCCGGGTCATCATTAGACCTTTGTCCCCCTGACACAATCAAACTAGCTGCCAATATCATTGCAGACTCGTTAACTGTCATCTTTAACAGTATGCTCAACTCAGGTTACTTTCCCAAGTAATGGAAGAGAGCCTCCATTCTGCCCTTGCAGAAAAAACCCAATGTAAGCACCTTTGATCCTGCTAACTTTCGACCCATCTCTCTGCTGCCTATTCCAGCCCAACTATTAGAAAAGGAAATGAATAGACAACTAGCAAATTTTATTAATAGCAATGAGCTATTAGATGACTCACAATTTGGTTTTAGAAACGGCCACAGAACCGATAAAGCTTAATAACAAGCATTTGCAATGCAATCGGTCTCGCCTTTGTGACCTAATATGTATTTAGCTATGCAGCACATTCGCATGGTTGCTGAAATATCTACTGTTCCTTAATATGGAGGGAAAGTAAGCACCAAACTGCATTACACGCCAGGTATGGGAACACATGGAGAGAAATATCACCTTTTCAGCTGGAAATGGTATAGTCCAAAGCTCTTTTAATATAAAATTAGGGCCTTCGGTGGTCATATCATTGAAAATTTACATTTTGAAAAAAACAGTATTGTCTACGGTTGCTCGTGGAAGACAATTTCTATGGGCTGGAATCTAGAGAATGCTAAAGTGATTCTGAAATTTTACTGACCTCTGCTGGTTGTTTTCTATCAAGAAATTTAAGTCGCTTAGCAGATAGTAATTCTGGTATTTTACTGACCTCTACTGGTCATTTTCTATCAAGACAGTTAAATAGAGACAGTTGAACAGAAAAAAAGTCCCTAAGAAGAAGCAGACCAGTCCTAGGGCTGGTTTCCAGAGCCCACAAAGTACATACACATATAAGTATATACTAAAGTATATACAAGAGGCCTCGAATGCTCAACCTAAAAACCACTGAGGAAATAGAAATGGCCATAGATAAAAGAGGCAAGGCTGCGATGATTCTGCTTGACTTATCGGCAGCGCTTGATATGGTCAACCACACTTTATTGGCAGACTGTCTTCAGGCCTTAGGGTTTAAAGGAACATCACTTAGCCTTCTAAAATCATTTTTATCTGAACACACACAGGTAGAAACCTATGATTTGTTTGTATCAGACATCTTTTCTGTCCCCTGTGGAGTTTCACAAGTTTATTCCATCAGCCCGACACTGTTTAACATATATGTTACCTCTCTCACGCCACTGATTAAATCATTTGGCTCTGATATTACCTCGCATGTGGATGATACGCAGATAGTAGTATCAGTGGCAGCAAACGACAGGCTCATAGGAGTAAGATTTCAAGGCTGTATGTTAGAAATTAGCAATTTGGATAAACATAAACTGCCTGAGACTTAACTCAGCTAAGGCTGAGGTTATCCAGTTTTGGAACCCGCCTACCTTTTGGTCCCCATCTTGTTCCACAGAGGAGCTGTCTCCCTTCCTGTCCCAGTCTAGAAAGCCAAAAAGTTAGGAGTCACAGTGGATAGCCTACATTTGAAGAACAAGTATACTCAGTGGTCTATTCAGCATTCTATACTTTAAATTCCTCCCTATTTACCTGAAGATACCAAAAGGATGGTAGTCACTGCTCGAACGGGGCAATACGCAAACTCCATTGGCTTCCTGTCAAACAGCAAACTAAATTTAAGGCACTATGTATCACCTATAAGGCATTGAATGGTGGCGGACAAACATTTCTAAGACTCAGCTTCAGAAAACATGAGCCACCCAGATATCTGCTCTCATCCGTTGCCAAATACTTGGGGATCTTCAGGATACACAGATCCAGTTGGGAAGGAAGAAGTTTTGTCTGGACTACAGCCAAACTCTGGAACAAACTACTGCCATCTATCAGAGCCACACCCAAACAATTGGCCTTCAGAAAGGCACTTAAGACAAGGCTATTTCTCTGAGTCAACTCTTTTCCTTTTTTGCACCCTGCTATAATTGAGGCTAGCTCCTTGACGCCCTCTGGCATTTAGGCGCTTAAGAAATGTATTAACATATTAACATAACAAAAGGAACCCCCGGGGCAACAATATTAGGACCCCCTTGGCAAATGTGGAGTACTTAGGAAAGTAAAGCTTCCCCTTCCATCACCTACCTAATTTACTGGCTTCTGAGTTAGAGAGATGGGATTCCTGTTGAAATGCCATCTGGACAGCATTCTGCTTCTGGAAGGACATCATTCTATATCTTTTTGTATAGGTACCCAATTTATAGGTGTCGGACTGACAATGGTAAATGTAAGTGTGAGTGTGAGTGTGAATGAAAACACCCCTCCCAGCAACCTAATGGCATAAACCTTTAAGGTGACTTTAAAAAAAAATTACGAACCCCTCGCAACAGACAGATATAACAGAACAACATTTGCATACTATTCCAATCAGATCAAAGTGCCAGGATGGACACTACTATGCCCTGAATCCCCAACAGACACCAACGAGTGTCACCTCTAAGGGAAAGGAGAAAGAAAAGAAAAGAACAGGGAGAGAGGGATAGAAGCCCTGCCGCTATAAGCATCCCTCCCACCAATGCAAAAAGAAGGAATCAAAGGTGTACAATCCCATCTGCCCTACTCAGTGATAGTGCGCCACCCATACCAAAAGGGCACAGGGGGTAGTCATTAAAAGGTTCCATCCCAATAGCAAACATCCCCCCAGGTGGGGGAGTAAAATGATCAAAGCTGATGTGCGAAACCAACAAGGTTAATCTATACTACTATAATAAAGGAAGAAATTTCAGCCTTTGAGGCGGGTAAACTCGGGAACCACAGCGCCAATCCACACACCCGATACACCGTTGGAATCGTCAGGGGTTGTAGATGGTTATAGGCTATAAATAAAAATTTTGAAACGTTATTTAAAAAATTTACAGTAAAAAAAAAGTAGTCCCTCCGAAGTAGCGCTGGCCGCGACGTGCGTGCTCACGTCAGGAGCGCGGGGACGAGCGGCGCCCAGGAGCGTGACGAGGAGTGGCGGACATGGCACGGGGGAGGAGCGGTGACGTGAGGAGCAGCAGACAGGCCAGCGGCGGTGCGAGCAGCGGACAGGCTGGAGGAGCGGTGGCTGAGGTAAGGGAGCAGCGGACATGGCGCGGGGGAGGAGCGGTGACGTAAGGAGCAGCGGACAGGCCAGCGGAGGTGCGAGCAGCAGACAGGCGGGAGGAGCGGCGGCTGAGGTAAGGGGACCCAGGTCGGGGCAGGCGGGGTCGGGGCAGGCGGAGGACGGGCCGGGCGGGGGCCCGGGCTGCTGGATAATGTCGGGGCGGGCGGGGGTCGGGGAAGCTTGTTGCTCCCGGACAAGGTCGGGACGGGCTGCTAGTGTTCAATAAGAAATGGAGAACTGCCCAAATCAGGATATCACAATTTGAGCCACCCCGGCAGTGGTCCATGGAGAGTCAAGGGCACCATCTCCAGCGGGGGTTGCAGTAATCAAAGTCTCGGGCACCAATTATTGATCTTCTGCAGCAGAGTCTATTGGGCTGTTTTCTGTGGCCACAATGCAGCTGAGCTCCCTTGGCACCCTCTGGCCACCTTTTCCACCTCAATGGCGTCTATTCGAGCCACTCCTAGCACTCAATGGATGTGCCGAGCTCAGGGGAGATAAATCCCACCAGGGCCACACCTCCTCCAGATAGTCGAAGAAGTGTGATTTCCCATTAGCGTTAACTCAGATTTTCGCAGGGTATAACAGCATACACTTCAAGTTCAACTCCCAGTACTTTCTTTTACAGCAAGGAAGAACTTGTGCCTCTCCTGAACCTTATGAGTGTAGTCTGGGTATATGGCAATGTTGTGATTCTTAAATTGCGGGACCAAAAGTTCCCTGGCGACCCTCAGGATAATGTCCCTGTCCCAGTAGTTCATAATCCTGGCAATGAAAGCACTGGGAGTGGCTCCTGGTGGCAGCAATGGGGTCAATGCCCAGTGGGCCCTCTCCACCACAAAAAAGTCTGAGTGGCCCCTAGGGCGCAGAGTGCTGTGCACCCCACCCTCAAGAAAGGCCTCCGCTGACTGACTGTTAACCCATTAAGGAAACCCAAATATTCTTACATTGTGAGATAGGAACAGAATGCCAAGGGGGGTTGCAGCGTGAATCACAGGTATTTTAAATTTGGGGAAAAAGTGTTGCTTCAAAGCAATAATTTTCGACAAGATCTTATAACTCACTTTCTTCTGTATTTTGGGTTCATTAATGGCTCTCGACAAACTGACTAAACCACAGCGGCTGAGCATATAAAAAGTTGTCATACTGAGACCCCTACATAGCAAAGCAGTGTAACTGTAAAGCAACATAAGCAGAGTGGTAGGTCCTGAGTCAGGGGAGTGCCAAACCACCCTCCATCTTAGGAAGTTGGAGTATCTTTAAATTAGCCCTAGAATATTTATTAATCCATATGAATGTTGAAAAACAACTCTCCAACTTGTAAAACAACCCTGCTTCCAATCTGCAGGGGTAATGTATTAAGAGGAATAATATAGGAGGAAGAATCAATTTCGTTATTAGTGATATCTGTCCTATCAAGAAAATAGGGAGAGATTTCCAAAGGGCGAAGAGAGAATGGATTTTGGTTTAAAAGATGGATGAAATGTAAGCAATAACTATTCATTACAGAATCAGCAGAAAATATCCCTAGATATCCCTTGGTGTGGATTTGTAATTGCATCTGACATCCAAGGGTAGAACATCCATAGAGGTATTGAACAATAAAGACTGAGTTCATCCATTTTATACCCCCCAAGTCTTGTATATCTCCGTATCCCTTGCTGCCCCGTCTCAATATTCTGCTTTCTGGGAGCAAATACAGAGGATCGTCATCAACATATAATTTTATTTTTGCCTCACCAGGATATGGGGGTTGGATACCATTATGTGACCGTTCTGTAGCCATCTGCCATTAAGAAGTGGGCAAAGATTCATATTTTTAAGATTAGAGACTTTTTTTATCAGTATACAGTAAAATCGGTGGGAGATATTTACTTTGGTAATACTTCGCAGGAAGTTCCTTTTAGCTTCTCTTATAAACAGATGATCTCTGTTCTTAATAGCCGCTCATTATATGAGGTTTGCAGTTTGGCTAGGTTGATCAGGAAATTGTTCAGATCTGATAACGTGAATGTTTCCCTGAGTTTTTGGTATAGGGAACTTTGGCCTGACAGTTCTATAGTTAGCTATAATATTTGGGCAAAATGTTTTGAGGCATACATAGATAGAAATGGATGAAGAGACTTGTGCGAAGTACTTTTGTAGTGTAGTTCCTATATTCTCAATAGGTTCTGCGCATTGGAATAATATACACTATAGATTTGACATAGGACTGAGGTCAGTATGTCTCTATCGAGTATATTAAACTTAATTGTGTGTTCCAGCTAACTCAGAGGTCACTACAAACTTTCTTGAATAAACAAGAAGGGATTAGTCTCTGACAACCGCATAAACATGACAACTTTGTTTCCCCTAGAACCAGAACAATATCTTCAGAGTCGTGGAAAAAATAGATAACTATTTCACACAGTCAATCGTGCATGCTTCGTTTCCACAGAGTTGCATGGAAATAGACGGGTGTTTCAATAAAAAGGGGTTCATTGAACAGTCTTATTTCTCATGCAAGAGATATGAACTGCTACAATCGTTAGACAGAATGCGAAGTATAATGCGTACAGTGTGAACAGTAATAGACAATATTAATGTAATAGCATTGTCTGTTGCTATGACATATATAAAAATACATACATAAATAACACAGGCTAAAATACTCAACTGGTGCTTCTAAAATACGCCTACCCCAGTGTACCTAAGCTAAGTCTAGTACGAGGGAAGGAGTAGGTGCTGTTTAGAACCTTGGCAATTCTTGGCAGAACTACATCTATATCTAATCAGCTCCATACCTTAGAATGAGAGAGGTTGGTATCTCTTTCCCAAGACTTGATCTCCCAATACTCTGCAAGGGGAGTCAGAAACACTGGAGCTGGATTCTCGGCAGGAAGATGACAGCTTCTTGTCAGTGCCTCAGCTGGAGAGTTGGCTTCCTTCGGCACTTGCTGTAGCGAGCTGCGTCGTGCAAGTAGGTAGTCGAACTGCACTGAACCACACCGTGATTTGCTATAGCAAGTGAAGGTATATTTATACCTTGAAGGTGTTTAGGAATGCCAGTATTGACGTAAAAGTCTGGCATATGAACATCATGAATGAACCCCTAAGGAATAGATGGTCATGCATAATAAATGAGTTCTTCATATATCCAGGCTAGGGGTATGTCCCTTCAGCTTAAGAGTCTGCTTTTCCAAGAAACCGTTGTGACGTAGATGAACGGATGGAAGTAGCCATGCCTGTATTTGGGTAGCATGGGCTATGCCTAAATAAGGACTGGTTTTCAATGCCTATATAAGGGCAATGTGAATTGTACCTATATAAGGACATGAATTGGGGAAATGCATACGGAATCTAAATTGATACACAACACCCACTCCACTTTCTTATGTACGACGTTATTAAACATGTTTAACATATCTAAAACATATCTACACATGATGTGCTAAAACCCCTCAAAATACATAAAAAATGCATTAGAACAGGTTGTAAGCATAAAAAATGCCTTGGTGCTGTACACATTAAAGCAATTTTTCATTCAAAGCATATATTTACATTCAATTGCTAAACGTATGAAGCACAAAAATATACATTTATGAAATGGCTCGTAAATACAGAAGAAAGAAGGCCGAAACCATTTCATGTCAGATTACATAATACTGTTTGTTGTGGACAAGGTCAAGGTCATATATTGTCTCTGGAAGTATTCAAAGAATTCTTGTTCTCTTTGAATAGTTCTACTATAAGCAGATTACTTTTACCAAAAAAAGAAAAAATACAAATTTGGGAAAAAAAATTAATCATAGGAAAAAGTTATTTGTTTTCATGAATGAAGGTCAAATTCAAAGTCTCTCAGACCACTGTGTGCCAGTTTCAAAAGTCAGTGTTAGCGCTTGGAGAAAACATGAAATCTTCTATATCTGTAAAAAAATCATCAATCATTGTAGGTGACAGTTGGATTACCTTGTTTAGAAGATTAACCACACATAGATGTGAAGCATCGCTTTCAGCATTGATCGCATTAGCAAGGTTTGAATCGGATGTTACATGCGCGCCTGAAGTTTCCTATCGTACCTCAGCATCAGCATTTTGCGTCTGTGAGATCTCAATGAATGCCATCATCAGAATTGGTAGCCACTTGGGACAACACAAAGCATCGGCCGTTACGGGGTCTAGCAAAGTATCAACATCCGTTGGCTGACTGATGGGACTGTTAGACAGATGTCTAGCACGCATTCTTCTCCGCATAGCAGGCAGCGTAGAACAGGTAAGATGCAATCTTGCCAGATTTGTCTGAATGACAGAAACCATGTGGTATTTAATTCTCATAGATGAGTTAATCCAAAAATGTGGACGATGCGCTCACGACACTTCATCTCCAATAGAGCTCTTTTTATGGTTCTTGGAGTGACACTGGTGGTTTGGCTTGTCATATCGTAGCAGTAGGAGCAAAAATAGTATCCCTGCAACGAGTCCCGAAAGGAGGGGCAGTCCGCCAAACACAGAGCGCACAAAGTTTGGAAATATTCCTAGGACTGCTTGAAAAGGTGCTATCAGTCCAGAACATATGTTCTTAAATAGATGTACAATACTGCTCATATCAGACATGTTTAAGATACGACTTAACATTTCCAAGAAATGTATAGGGCAGTCTATAGTTAAAAGGGCATGTATCTCAGCAGAAGTCCTTTCGACTTGCAGATCAAGGTCAGTGGCACAGTTATTTTGTAATAGAATGGCTTTCATTCTGCTTAGAGTATCAATTCGTATAGAAGAGATGTTCAGTGAAGGCCATAATTGCGACTCCCTGGCTATCTTGGTTTTAAGAAACAATACTTGCATCCAGCAAGTGACCCTGGCTGACACAGTTACTACATAAGGTATGCCTGGCAACATGCCACAGCAGCTGTGATCGTTCAACATGAGGTTACTTCCATTTGAAAGTTGCCCAAATATTGGATCAATCACTGCAGCTGGTGAACGTTGCAGGTGACAGGATAAGTTGTTAGAGGAACTATCGCAGGCCCCGTGTAAATTATTACCCTGACAAAGGAGAGAACCGCTTAGTGCGTTTTCACAGTTTTTACAGCTAAGAAACACTTCACGTCCCCCCCTTTAACATTTGTATGTGTATGGTAAATTCCAGGATCTCTTGATGTATTCTTTGCCTAACCTTTCATATGTGCCTGCTGGTATGTTTTTTTTAGAAAATACTAAAAATGGAAAATTGTAACAGGCAGAGTGATTGTTCCATGTATTATCCATTCAGTAGCTGGTTTCTCTGCTACCTTAAATTGCAATCTTTCCAGTTTTTCAATGCTCAGCAGTATATAGTATGCTCCCCTTTGTGCCAATTTGATCCACTTATCAGCGAGATTGAATTCTGAAAACAGTGATGTGGTGTTGATTAAACGCCAAGGCACATGGCTTGACCGAAGGTTTTGTAACATCCAGCCTAATAGCATGATAGAATGTAATTGCGACTGACCATTTTGCAGCATGACCAAGTCCTGTTCCATGATGTCTATGGCAGAAGATACTATGCTGTCCAATGAATATATCCTGGACGACAGAGTAGTTAACCCATTATCGACTACAGAGAGAGTTTTCTCTAAATTAATACGATCAATTTCTCGTAGTCTCTGCTTGTGTAATCTTCCATGCTTCATTATAAGCAGCATATATACCGGCATATATAAAACATTTATGACATGGTTTTCATGGTCCTAGCAAGAATTCCCTAAGGTCTGCGCCATCTTTAAGTAAAGATAAGTGTTTCTTTACATCCTTATGTGTAGATCTTTGTAGCCAATCAAGGCAGAGCTTCCCTACACTGTATGTTGTTACTATTCCAGGATGCTGTCTTTGAACATATCTTGGGTCTGGCTTATCGTATTTAACTCCTCTGTGTTTTGTTCAGGAATCTATTTTGACAGTTGTTTGTGCCTGTGGGCCAGATCAACCATTTATTCCAATCTGGATCTGTTCTGTTGTGATGCAAAATAGTAAGTATGTCAACCTCCCCCTCTGAAGTGTCTTCATTATCAGGTGTAGGTGTAGGTATGGATGGGTTGTTCATGTCCTTATTCTTGGCTAACCCAAGGCAAGACGTCTGTTGGACAGTGTCATTCAAAAACATAATTTGTTCAGGTATTATACAGGCTCTAAATAAAGCTTCTACCCCATGTACTTGCCAATCTTTTGTACCCCAGACAGTTTTTGTCTCAATGTTGTCTTTCCAAAAGTAGAAACCTAGTCAAGACAATTGGGTATAAAAGGCTGCAGAATAAATCTGTTTTGTATTGGTCACATACTTTTCATTCCTGTCTTGTTTACATTTCTACAGTAAAATGATTCTGGATTTGATACATTAAAACCTGAAAAGTATGGAAACTTATTAGCAAACGTTTTTGAGCTACCCTTTGGTGACGTAGGACAATGTTCCCATTGGTTATACATGTATACATTTCTAGGCATTGTTGATTTTTGCAAGAAATGATGACCATAGTAAATATAACAATACATTTGTTCATAGTCTGAAGAACCTTCTAAATATTCATGATTAGTGAACACTGCAGACATTTGTAGGTCTGACATCATATTATTAACAGTCTCGAAGTCCCAATCATCAGAAAAGGTACCAGATGAAACAAAGTCACTTTATGAAATCTAGAACTGGTGTGAAATCTTCAACAGCTCTGACGGGCCAAAAATGTCATATTCTGCTCTGTCCCAAGCTATACCATCAGGTACAGGTACGGCTGTAATGTTCGCTGCTGACAAGTCTCTTTGTTCACAATGAGATGATTTGTGTGGTTTGAGGACTAATTTGATGTTCTTACTTGCTGTGTCCATTTTGACATATCTTTCATTTATCAGCATACCCAGAGTTATTACCAGATCTAACCAAAGTAGAAGAAAAAATATACCCAACACAATCCAAAGTTCAATCCATGGTGAAATCAGATAAGTCTGTTCCAGGTGATGAAAAAAGTCAGTTGCTTGTTCTTTGAAAGTTCTTTTCGCTTGTGTCGTTTCAGGCTCGCTGGGATCTTCCAGAAAACATACCAAATTTAATGAAATAGCCAGAGGCAGTTCTGGCAATTGTAGGGATTGTATCAGGATTCGTTGAAATCGCTGGAACCACTTGATCACTTGTTACTTCGTTGTAGACAGTTGCTTCTTGACAAACTGTTCTTTGGGTCTCAGGAAGTACAAGTTCCATAGCTTTGTTGCTTAGTACTTCTTTTCGCACTGCAGATTCCTCATGAGTCTCTCAGTTTGAACCTCTTGGATTGTAGCTAGAGGAGTGCATCTGCCACTTGGTCAGAGTCCATTTGGCCTACTGCTTAGTATCGGCCATATAGTGTAGTTTGATCAGGTCGATAGACACAAACCTGTTCTCCTTCTTACCAGCAAGGGGCAGCAGTAAAACTGTTCTTGATCCGTGGATGGCTAGGACAGGTACTGGTTGTCTGTGAGAATGCCCACATTCCTTATTCTCCGCGATCTTTTCTCTGACTAGATTACCAAGCTTTGGGATCCAGACAAGCCTTGCTGGTTTTTCTCCAGTGGTGGTTGGCTTCAGGAACACGTTGCTTTGTTTTGTTCTTAGTTCATTTAAGTCCTGCAAAACAGCTAAACGATCTTTGATATCAAATGTTTTTTGTTCCACCACGGATGTCTGACAATCAAGGTCGGGGACCAACATTATTGTCCCAAAAAGGACCTCATATGGAGTGATACCCCCTAGAGAACTTCTTGGCAAGTTATTTAAACTACGTTGGATACTTATTAGATGTTTGACCCACCCGTCACCCGAACCTAATACCCTAGCTGTTACAGATTGCTTTTTGTCCCGTTTTTGTCTCTCCGCAACCGAATTTCCCTCAGGATGTAATGGATTAGAATACCGCAATGCAACGCCCAAACTGGCCATGGCTTCTTTGTGAAATCGAGAGCTAAACACAGGACCCTGGTCAGAATGTAGCGTGCCGATTACGTGTGTATCGATAAGGACTCGTGAATCTTTTATAACAGTTCGAGGGTCAGCAGAGTGCTAAGGCCACATCCAAATTAACCTTGAACACAAATCCACTGCGACCATGATATATTTATAGTTACCATCCCTTTGTAAGGGACCGTAGTGGTCCAGGTAAACACACGCTAATGGTTTAGCTGAAATTAACAGGGGCGTCTGCGCAGGACGTTTCACAGTAGAGACTTTCATCTTTTGGCATATTTCACAGTCCAGGACATAGTTTCTGGTCTGTTTCCTCATGCATGGCCACCAGTACCTCTGTTTTAATAACGATACTGTGGCGGAAACACCTGCATGTGCAGAGACGAGCTCTTCCTGTGCTGTTAGGATTAGTCCTAATCTATGTTCCATGTTTGGAATTACCCTATTCCCCACTCCAGGGATTCGAGCAAACGGAACATTGTTCGCATCAGTTATATATTGAGTACTACTGCTGCCTTTGCTTGTAGCATTGACAGCCAGCATCATTTCACTGTCTATTTTCGTGATTGCAGCTACAGAAGCCGATTGCACAGCCCCCTTCATGGCTTCATCAGCCAATGAATTCCTTTCAACGTGAACGCCATCACGTTGATGACTCAGCGTATGTATCACGCGAGTGTTTTGTAGTCCTTTCCATAACTGAACTACGTGTTCCCAAAGCGTTTTATGCTTAATTGTGCCACCTTTTGCATCTTTGAACCAGTTTTGAAGCCAATTCTGTTAAAATTCATTATAAGACTTTACACAATAGAAAGAATCGCACACTATGAGTGTGGGGAATTTGCGATCCGTATTTTCAAATGCCATTTTGAATGCTTGTAGTTCAGCTTGCTGAGCTGTACAATCTCCTAAAGATTGCGTTTTAGTGACCATAGGTCGGACTTTGCCATCGCGCATACGACCTATAAAGATCGCGCACGCTGCACTATAGGCTTGTTTACACCCCCAACCCTTGTAGCAGGTTGAGCTGATCCATCAGTAGATATGCTTGTGTTTTTAAATAGGGATCAAAAACGTATTTAACATCTGTTGCAGTAGGAGAATTAACTCATTGTATCCCTCTCAGATGTAAAGCTTTAGCATTTGCAATGCTTGCTAAGGCAGGTACAGGAGTTACGACCATAATGCGTTTCCACTGTGCCACGGCTCTTTCTTTTGCTACAACGGTCTGAACAGATGTCAGAATTTTTTCTGTTGAAGTGAATTTCATTTCTGCTTATGTCTACAAATGTGATTTGTATGCGATTTTCACATTCGTTAAAAGTTAAGTAGGTGAATCGCATTGACCCTGAATGACTCGGATCACTAATTTGCGTACGTTTACGCGTGTTTGCAAATGTGTAGCTGCTATCATGTCTTTTTGTAATGAGCGCAACATATCTGTGTTTTTGTGTCCAATTTACTGTTTTAAAATCATGTTTGATTAATTCGTAGAGAGGTTTAACCCTTTCTGCGTAGTTTAGAATGTAAGTTCTTCAGAAATTTAGGAAACAGAGAATCAACTGTAAGTTTTTCAGCGTTTTTGGAGGTTGGAGCAGCGCACACTTTTCTAGAAAGTTTGCTGCCAGGCTTTTTCCTTCACTTGAAAGTTCATAGCCTAGAAAAAGGACATTGAGATGGGCAATTCTAGTTTTTTTTTTTATTCAACTTATAACCTTCAGAGGCGAAACCAAGTATAATGGTGTTCACCCTATTCAAGTACCTATCCAAGTCATCATCTGTCATATAGATGTCATCCACATATGATGATGCTTCATCATCATAAGTTTGTACTCTGTTACTCTTGCTGAGAATAACCCAGGACTGTTCTTGAATCCTTGAGGGAGATGACAGAAGTGACGCTGTGTCCCCATAATTGAGAAAGCGGTCAAATACTACTTTCTGGTGCAATGTATTGACAAAAGAAAGCGTTAGAAATATCTAATGTGGTTTTATATTTTTTACACACAATGTTATTCATTAATGCTGTACTGTGTGCATTTTGCACTGCATTTGTTTTGCAACAAGAGTTTAGATGCCTTTAATCCAATACTAGACCATATGTATTGTCTGGTTTCGAGACAGGAAACAAAGGATTATTCATTGACGAGGTGCATTTTTCAATCACCCCTTGGTATTCAAGTTGATCTAATATCTCCCTAACCTGTTTTTTAGTTCCTAGCTTAACTGGGTACTGCCTTTGTGCAGTTGGTTGATTTTTTTTAGTTGGATTTTATGGTGAGGCGAGTCCTTATCCCATCCTACATGATTATTGTATAATGCTGGGGCTTGGGCGACTGACCATTTCCTGGCATATGCATACTTTAAATGAATTTGAATATGGTTAGAGAAGGCTGGCATAATGATGTCTTCGCCATCTAGGCACTCCCTGACAAATGTTGGTGGCCAGTCTTTTTCAGCTAGAAGTATGGCCTCTGCATCCATTTTCCGTGACAAATTTCTCACGATTTCATTCCTATACATCTGTGAATGTATGTATCAGAATTTGAATTATGGATTATGTCTCCAGTACTGATCTAGCGATACTATATAAGGATTCAGTGATTTTTGATCATAGTTTCTCCCTGCTTCCTCCTCCTAGTATTTCATGTTCAGGGACCCTCTTGTGTTTTTTGATTGGATATTATCCCTTACCAACTCCAGACGTCTATTGGAGTTTTATGAGTATGGGGTCTCTGAGAAAAGCACAAGTAAGTTACTCCAGCATCTAGCGTTAAATTAGTGCCTTACCAAACCGTTGGGCGCCATGTAGTGTAGTTCCTATATTCCCAATAGTTTTTGCGCATTGGAATAATATACACTATAGATTTGACATAGGACTGAGGTCAGTATGTATCTATATTAAACTTAATTGTGTTTGCCAGCTAACTCAGAGGTCACTAGAAACTTTCTCGAATAAACAAGAAGGGATTAGTCTCTGACAACTGCATAAACATGACAACTTTGTTTCCCCTAGAACTGGAACAATATCTTCAGAGTCGTGGAAACAATAGATAACTATTTCACTCAGTCAATCGAGCATGCTTCGTTTCTACAGAGTTGATAGAAATAGAGAGACAGGCGTTTCAATAAAAAGAGGTTTATTGAACAGTCCTTTTTCCCATGCAAGAGATATGAACTGCTACAATCGTAAGACAGAATGCGAAGTATAATGGGTACAGCGTGAACAGTAATATAAAATAATACTGTAATAGCATTGTCTGTTGCTATGACCTATATAAAAATACATACATAAATAACACATGCTAAAATACTCAACTGGTGCTTCTAAAATTTGCCTACCCCAGTGTACCTAACCTAAGTCTCGTATGAGGGAAGGAGTAGGTGCTGTTTAGATATAGTTGTAGTTCTGCCAAGAATTGCCAAAGGTTTCTCTAGGTTCTAATCAGCTCCATACATGAGAGAGGATGGTATCTCTTTCCCTGGACTCCATCTCCCAACACCCCGCAAGGGGAGTCAGAAACACTGGAGCTGGATTCTCGGCAGGAGGATGACAGCTTCTGGTCAGTGCATCAGCTGGAGAGTTGGCTTCCTTCGGCAATTGCTGTAGTGAGCTGCGTGAGCAAGTGAAGGTATATTTATACCTTAAAGGTGTTTGGGAATGCCAGTATTGATGTAAAAGTTGGGCCTATGAACATCATGAAAAACCTTAGAATACAACTGTTAAAGAAGGGTCTAGGGGACTATATTTACTGACCTATCAAGCTCATACCCCTCATGAACTATACTACCACAACAAGAAAACTTGAAGGTCTTGGAAGTTGAGAAAAAGAAGTGGCCACAAGGAAACTTACACACCACTATCACGACTAACGGTGTAGGACCATCAGTTGTAAAGAAGTCCTATCAGCCCACCCATATGGCGGAACATCGTCATCTAGGACTTTATCAGCAGGTTCTTATATGGCCAAGCCCAATAGTCTTTGCTTGGTACCAGTAGATCCTTATGCTGAAAAAAGATGGATCCTCACTGAGAGTGGTACTGATAGGGTGCAGTGCTCATAAAGATAAGTGACGGTGATTAAAATGACGGTCAGGGTAGAAAAATATGTTTATTGGTATCTCCCGGACGTCAAGTAAAAGAAGGTGTGATGACAGTGTGAAAATATCACTGTACAGTAAGTATATACAATCTAGGCCAACATGTTTCTGCCGTAATGGTATCAGTTTACCGGCATTCTTCAGGGCCAGGCTGGAATATCAGCTACTGCAACAACCACCATTATTAGTGTGAGAAAGTAATCAAAAAATATATATATAACATGGTTTATAAAAAGTGGAGTTGTGTGGCTCAATGAACCACCCTACCGTATCCTGGTTAATAACCATGTAACGCGCAATCCTTTCCTGCAAACATCAAGAAAAGGGAACAATTTTGTGACAACAAAGGGACAACAAAATATATATCAGTGTGTGAACAAAATTAGTGGCATTCATTTACTCAATAGGCCAGTTATTTCTATAACGACCAAAATAAAGAACTGTGCTTAATATGAAGTCACATCCAGATAATCTGTATTTATACAAAATAAGAAGTCTAAGATGTACTTACCCAGCTTTATGTGGGAAGTAAGCCTCACCTCACCCGGCAACGGCTCGGATAAAAGAGGCCCGCTCTATTTGACATATGGAGAAGGACAATTTCAGGATATGATAGCTGTCACTATCCCAATATGTATTAAATTTATAAAAAAGAAACTAAAAAACTTGGTTGTTCAAATCAAGCCCATAAGGTCATACAAACACGATGTGCTATATATACTAAGAGGGCTCCATTCTACTAGGGATGTTGTTGTTACCCCATCTACCCACTTCATATCACATTTCCGAAATTAAGGGGTTCAGAAACTCAGAATATGGGAATATCTAAACATCTTGGGAGTCTAAGTGTCGACTACCACCAATGTTATAAAATGCTGTCAACTTAAGGGCTCTCAAACTCCACCAGGTTCTTGAAACAAGCGTAATTGGAGCTACCAAGGAGGAACTGGGGCGGTTCTAGGGTTTAAATCTACAAGCAAGTACCCAGTATCATAGTTTCCTTACCTGTCCGTCGGTACCTCCAGGAGTGTGCCTGAACCGAAGGGGAGGTACCGACGGATGGAAGGAAGTGCGCTTATATACGCCCACTGATTGGATAGGCGCTGGCCAATTCTAAACAATTCTAAACACCTGTATGTCAAGGCGCGGCAATACACAACGCGCATGACGCGGGGCTGTTGTCATTCCCTCGCGCATGCGTAGAAACGCTGTTTTCTTCAAAGCGGAGCTTTGTGTTTACTTCGCATGACGCGAGGCACTCGTCGATCCCTCGCGCATGCGCAGGAACGCTGTATTCTGCAAAGCTTAGTTAGTTAAGGGAACAACATTATCCTAATCATTTGGTTAGACGTGCCTGCAAAAGAGCGTCTAACAACGATCGGGAAGCGCTCATTGACCCCCTGAACAGAACAACAACTGTAGATCGCATGACCATGGTACACACTTTCAACACCCTTTCCAATGGTGTCAAGAAAATTGTCCTGAGACACTGGAAAATATTGAATACAGTATCAGGAGATGTTCCACGCCCCCTGTTCGCCTTTAAAAGAGGCCCTAGTATCAGAGACAGTCTTGTCCATACTAGACCAAGATACCATCGAAAAGAAGTCATAAACACTCTCTGGAACACAGAACCAGTACGCGGTCACTATCCATGTGGAGGGTGCGCCGTCTGTTCACAAACATGCAAAACCCTGACAATAGATATAGGGACTGGCAGACCTTGGCGCTTGAATAACCACACTAATTGTAATTCTGAAAAGTTGATCTACATGATCACATGTCCGTGCAAGCTGGTGTACATCGGACATACTATCAGGAAGATCAAGCTCCGTATAAGCGAGCATAAAAGCACCATCCGGTGCAACAAACAATCCACTCGTTTGACTAATCATTTTTTGGAGCTTAAACATAAAGCAGACAAACTTAAATGGGTAGTACTGGAACAACCTTTTATTCCCCCACATGTGACTGATGTTTCATGCTTTTTGTTCATTAAGGAACAGCGTTGGATTTTTAAACTTAGGACGGATGTCCAGGGGTTAAATGATAATATACCTTGGGTGTCTATTTGAAAGTCAAGGAATTCAGTTACAACACCAAACATATCACATTAAGAAGCACATTACATTTTGCCAGAACAAGGCTCTGTGCCCTTGGAATATACACCCCATTCAAGATTAGCACAGAAACCAATATTTGTAAAATACCCCTGATGGCTTTTACCCTATACAGTATTTTTATTATCAACTCTTAATTATTAAATCTGTATAGGAGTTATGTTACTTCGCATTGTTAGTAAATTAGTGGTTAGATCAAACTTTCATCATCTTCAGTTTACAAGTAGATTCTTCAAACACAATCCTCATGACTCTATATGGAGGATTGATCTCCACAAATAATATTATTTTACCAGCATAAGCGTCAGGATACATATCTCCGAACACCTTGCAACATGGGGCTAATTCTCATAACAACTATTCAATCACATTGGCTGTTCGGACATTGTAGCATACAGATCGAGCATGCGCTTAGCCAGGACATTGATTCCCGTGACATAATGTCTGATTTACGCGCATGCTCAGAACTGTTCTGGCCTGTGCCGCACCATGATTGACTGTCCCGGAATAAACACTAAGCTTTGCAGAATACAGCGTTCCTGCGCATGCGCGAGGGATCGACGAGTGCCTCGAGTCATGCGAAGTAAACACAAAGCTCCGCTTTGAAGAAAACAGCGTTTCTACGCATGCGCGAGGGAATGACAACAGCCCCGCGTCATGCGCGTTGTGTATTGCCGCGCCTTGACCTACAGGTGTTTAGAAATGTTTAGAATTGGCCAGCGCCTATCCAATCAGTGGGCGTATATAAGCGCACTTCCTTCCGTCCGTCGGTACCTCCCCTTCGGTTCAGGCACACTCCTGGAGGTACCGACGGACAGGTAAGGAAACTATGATACTGGGTACTTGCTTGTAGATTTATACCCTAGAACCGCCCCAGTTCCTCCTTGGTAGCTCCAATTACGCTTGTTTCAAGAACCTGGTGGAGTTTGAGAGCCCTTAAGTTGACAGCATTTTATAACATTGGTGGTAGTCGACACTTAGACTCCCAAGATGTTTAGATATTCCCATATTCTGAGTTTCTGAACCCCTTAATTTCGGAAATGTGATATGAAGTGGGTAGATGGGGTAACAACAACATCCCTAGTAGAATGGAGCCCTCTTAGTATAGCACATCGTGTTTGTATGACCTTAAGGGCTTGATTTGAACAACCAAGTTTTTTAGTTTCTTTTTTATAAATTTAATACATATTGGGATAGTGACAGCTATCATATCCTGAAATTGTCCTTCTCCATATGTCAAATAGAGCGGGGCCTCTTTTATCCGAGCCGTTGCCGGGTGAGGTGAGGCTTACTTCCCACATAAAGCTGGGTAAGTACATCTTAGACTTCTTATTTTGTATATATACAGATTATCTGGATGTGACTTCATATTAAGCACAGTTCTATATTTTGGTCGTTATAGAAATAACTGGCCTATTGAGTAAATGAATGCCACTAATTTTGTTCACACACTGATATATATTTTGTTGTCCCTTTGTTGTCACAAAATTGTTCCCTTTTCTTGATGTTTGCAGGAAAGGATTGCACGTTACATGGTTATTAACCAGGATACGGTAGGGTGGTTCATTGAGCCACACAACTCCACTTTTTATAAACCATGTTATATATATTTGTTTTGATTACTTTCTCACACTAATAATGGTGGTTGTTGCAGTAGCTGATATTCCAGCCTGGCCCTGAAGAATGCCGGTAAACTGATACCATTACGGCAGAAACATGTTGGCCTAGATTGTATATACTTACTGTACAGTGATATTTTCACACTGTCATCACACCTTCTTTTACTTGACGTCCGGGAGATACCAATAAACATATTTTTCTACCCTGACCGTCATTTTAATCACCGTCACTTATCTTTATGAGCACTGCACCCTATCAGTACCACTCTCAGTGAGGATCCATCTCTTTTCAGCATAAGGATCTACTGGTACCAAGCAAAGACTATTGTGCTCGGCCATATAAGAACCTGCTGATAAAGTCCTAGATGACGATGTTCCGCCATATGGGTGGGCTTATAGGACTTCTTTACAACTGATGGTCCTAGACCGTTAGTCGTGATAGTGGTGTGTAAGTTTCCTTGTGGCCATTTCTTTTTCTCAACTTCCAAGACCTTCAAGTTTTCTCATCATGAAGAACCCCCAAGGAATAGATGTTCATTTATAATACATGAGTTCTTGGAGAAATCAATATCCAGGCTAGGGGAATCCCTTCAGCTTAAGAGTCTGGTTTTCCAAGAAATCGTTGTGATGTAGATGAACGGATGGAAGTAGCTATGCCTGTATTTGGGTAGCATGTGCTGTTCCTAAAAAAAGGACTGGTTTTCTATGCCTATATGAGGCCAATGTGAATTGTACCTATATAAGGGCATGAATTGGGAAAATGCATACAGAATCTAAATCGATACCCAACACTTTGAATATGGATTGCTGCAGGGGGGTAAACTTTAACAGAATTATGTTTTTTAATGCTTGGATGCTCTAATACACCCAGAAAGGTGCTTGGATGCTCTATTAAACCCCAAAAAGGCTTAACAAAATGTTGCACACTACTACCAGAATATGCCCTTGGTTTAAGGGAGTGGGAAATTGGGGACATATGTTTATGACTTGTGAGGCCATCTATAAATTTTGGTCACAGATTTATTAGCATATTTCTCTTAAGGTTGGATGTGAGGTTAAACCCTCAGCCAGTAATATTTTGCTTGGCCTCACTATCTCTTCACAGCTTGGGAAATAATGTGCTCAATTTATTTTTATTTTTATTTTAGTGTCTCACTCTATTATTACCAGCCATTGTAAGTCCTCACGGAAGCCAAAATTTGAGGAGTGGCTAAAGAAGATGAGACAACGAGCAGTAGGAAATACTGGTATTTGGCTTGTGTGCATAATATACTTAGCTAACAACGATCTGGGAGTCAACCTTTGTGGAAGATGATGTTCAGGATAAATTGACATAGACTTTTCCCAACATTTTAGGAGTATCTTTCAATGGGAGGTTGGGTTCTCGCACTCTCACTTTACTCTGCGGCAGCATTTAGCTAGCATTTTGCTAGATGGTTTACAATAGTACTGTATCAGCACTATCACTTTATTGCTAAGACACTCGGTTAGATGAAAAGGGAGGTTGCATTATATCAGTTTTTTGCACTGTTGCTTTATATTGTCAGCCATTTGGCGAATGCTAGGCCTTTCGCACACGGCTGCCCCATTACTTCTTACGAGCACTTGACCGTTTATATCGGTACTGTACTCGGCTCTTTATTGTGCTGTTTATTCCTTTTGATTTGTTTCCACCTTCAGCACTGCATTCAGCTACAATGTGTTTAAGTTATGCACTGTCACTTTATTGATCGCCATTTATTTCCAGTGCTGTTGCTAAGGGCCACTTCATTGTTTTGCACACTTAGGGGCCGATTCTGATCTGGGTCTGAAGGACACTGAATGAGATCCGGACGGAAAAAGAAAGCCATACGAGTATTTTCCGCCCGACTCGTACAGCTGTACGAGCGAGCAAGTACGATGCGAGCAATGCGAAATCCACAGACCAAGTCTTTCCGGGTCCGAACCTCTCCGTACATCTCGTCCAGAAGCAAAACGTGGTGCAATGGATGCGATTTACGACCGAGCCAGTATGATGCACGCTTCGGATAGCCGGTGCGAGCCGAAGTTTCCGTCTCGCAAAACGTCTGAGAAGTTGCCTTTGGGGGTCCACGTCGGACCCCTTTTCACCTGCAGCCTTACGACTCAGACACACACAGGCATGTACGGTACAGATGGTACCAACGCGTACCCACTGTAGGGGGCGCCCTTGTGCGAAACATACCCATTCAGTCAATGGGAGCCCATGTACGCGTCGTACGACTGGGCCCCATTGACTTCTATGGGAGTCCGACCGAACCGAGTCCAGCAGTATGGGGCCGCATTGTACTCATTCGGTCGGACTGCAGGACTCTGGATCGGTCTGAAAACACTCCGGATCCGGCTTGGTTGGAGAGCTTTCCGACCCAGATCGGAATCGGACCCTTAGTAATGTCATATCCTGCTGGGAGAGATTGAGGAAATGTGTGCTGTATTCGCATTGTTTTCCAGCGAATTCGTGACCACCTACATTTGTAATATCTGTTGCTTGAGTGGATAGACCTCAGATCGCAAGGTATTAATATTGGATTCTGCGCTGTCTACCTTGTCGGATACCTTGAGTAGATGTGCACGTTGAAGATTGACTTCACCTGCTATTTGTCCCTCAAGTGCTTCCCTGGAACCCCTGAATGGCTACTAGTAGAGGTGGCCTGGATGGCTCTGTCTCCTACTCCTGGGACTATTTCAGCGAGGTCACCTGACTTTTTGAGATGTCTAATGGATTAAGAAGTAATGAAGGGCCAGTTGCCCTCTGGGTGCCAACAAGAGGATGGTCATGTATGATTATGTAATGACTGAATCAAACCATCTTGATACTCTTTGTACAATCATCTCTAGATATATTTAATAGATTGTTGGTCTTTGGGCACTTTTATTGGTACAAGACTGGCATTGCGGTGAGTAGGCGGCTGCCTGACCCCACCAACATCCTTTGAGACCAAAACTCTTGGTGTTTCACCTATGAATTGTGTAGCGCTTTTATTTACTTTTAAAACTCAGCAGCGATTTTAAAATGAGTGCGATTTTAAAACTGTTAAACCTGCCTAACTTTGCACACGTATAGTACTGTACCTTCTTGACTCCCGCCTCGGTCCCCGCAGCTGTGTGCTGCTTGTGTGGAGGGCGTGGAGACCGGGCACTAGAACGCGCAGGGCATTCCCGGCAGTACATGGGGCGGAGCTGATCACGAGCTTCGCTTACTATATAACCATGTGCCAGCGTGCACGCAGTGGACGAGCGCAGCGGGCGCGCCCAGGTCCGGCCACTCTGCCCAAATCGACCTGTCAGAGTGCCGCAGATGGACTAGAGAGAGTCTCCTAGAACTTAGACCCACAATAGATGGTAATCACACAAGGTGCAACCCTGGGCTATTTCAGGAACGGTTTTTCTGTATAGACTGCCCTTCCCCCCCCCCCCCCACTCTACCTCGTCCACGCAGGGACATGAGAGAGGAACGCTTCCTGACTCCTCCACATGGGTAAACAGACATAATATCGAGTCCAAAATATCGATTGGACAAAATATCGAGTAAAAAATATAGACTGGACAAAATATCGACTAGAAAAAATATAGACAACAAAAATATCGACTAATATCGACTAGAATAGCCAAAATATCGAATCAAAAATATAGACTAGACATAATATAGACTAGAAAAAATATAGACAACAAAAATATCGAAAATAAGGTAAGTTATTAATATTTAATAATATTTGAGTAATATAAATCTGTAGCGGATTGTGGGTTTATAGGGGAATAGGGTGGGAAGTAATTTAATTATAAATAATTAATTATGTACATTTAATGTAATTGTTACTTAAATAATAATTGGTAATTAATTAAAATATAATAGTTAATTAATTAAAAATGATTAATTGATAAATAATTAATTTTTAGTAATTTATTTTCTGTAGCGGGTTGTGTGTTTATAGGGGAATAGGGTGGGAAGTAATTTAATTATAATTAATTAATTATGTAAATTTAATCTAATTATTAATTAAATAATAATTGGTAAATAATTAAAATATAATTGGTAATTAATTTAAAAAAAATTGATAAATAATTAATTTTTTTAAATTTATTTTCTGTAGCGGGTTGTGTGTTTATAGGGTTCAGGGTCAGTTTTCAGTTTTTGGGTAAAGGGGTATTTTTAGGGTTCAGGGTCAGTTTTCAGTTTTTGGGTTAAGGGGTATTTTTAGGGTTCAGGGTCAGTTTTAAGTTTTTGGGTAAAGGGGTATTTTTAGGGTTCAGGGTCAGTTTTCAGTTTTTGGGTAAAGGGGTATTTTTAGGGTTCAGGGTCAGTTTTCAGTTTTTGGGTAAAGGGGTATTTTTAGGGTTCAGGGTCAGTTTTCAGTTTTTGGGTAAAGGGGTATTTTTAGGGTTCAGGGTCAGTTTTGGGTTTTTTGGTAAAGGGGTATTTTTAGGGTTCAGGGTCAGTTTTGGGTTTTTGGGGTACAGGGATATTTTTAGGGTTCAGGGTCAGTTTTGGGTTTTTGGGGTACAGGCGTACGCTTTCTCTACTGTAGCACCCACTGGAGTGGGAATAGTAATTTTTACCCCTACGCTATCCAACGATCTCTGTAATGTAGCACCCACTGGAGTGGTTACATTAAATTTAAACCTTTTGCTATGCCACGGTAAATATATTCTATATGTTTTATTAATAACATGTATTTATATATATATGTATTATTATTATTAATTTTTAAATTTACATTAATTATGTAATAATGTTACATTTATTTAATTATTTTAACAATGTTTATATTAAAGATATGTAATATTATAATAGTTTTAACTTATTTTAAAGACATAAAAAAATCGATATTTTGACAGTCTATATTTTTAACACTCGATATTTTAAAGTCGATATTTTTGTACTTACCTTAGTGAAGATAGAAAGTCGATATTATGTCCGTCGATATTTTGTCATCGATATTATGGGAACTCGATATTTTGGTAGTAGATATTATTTCAGTGATCCCTCCACATGAACTTAAAGCCAGCCTGGTCAATTGCCGGTCCCTGCCTAAACACGCAAGTGATATCTGGCTTTCCCTCATGTCTAACGCCTGGGACGTGATGTTCCTTACGGAAACATGGACTAAAGATGCCTCTAACCCTGATATCTTTCTAGCAGTCCCCCCTGAATATCAATTTGTCGGGTTAAACAGACCCGGATCAAAGACAGGCGGAGGCCTAGCTATTATTCTCAGATCCCACTGGAAAATTTCCACCAGAAAATTAATTAACCTAGGATCTATAGAAACCATGTACTTCAGCATATCCGAGGCCTCTCTTCTTATCTGTGCGGGGTGCTGATTTATAACCCACCCAATCCCCCCCCCTACCCATATGACGGATTTACTTACGATCCTGCTGATCTCTCCTTAAAACACCCCCACTTCACTGTCCTTGGTGACTTTAACATACATGTAGACGACAGTAACTGTGCAAAAGCATGTTCCCTAGTAGAAACTATGGCGGGCATTAACCTTTTCCAGAAAGTTGCTGGCCCCACACACACAGCTGGCCACACTCTAGACCTTATTTTTACGAACTTACCAGGCCTTTCTACCCTTGCCCCCCTCCCTCTGACTTAGTCAGACCATTTCATCATTCCTTTTAACCTCAAATTCATACCCACTACGGCTCCCACATGCAGGACAGAGAAAGTGGGAAGAAAGTGGTTCAAAGTAACGCTTGAGGCGTTAGAGCCTGCATTAGCTGAGCTCAAATGGCATCCATCCAAAGATAAAAATATTGATGTGGCAAAAATAAATCAATACTTTACCACGGCCATTGAGACCATCTCTCCCCTAACTAGTCTCTCTTCAGCCAGAACTAAACCATCCGCACCATGGTTCTCCCAGTTGTTACGGGAAGAAAAAAGCAAATGTAAACGGTTAGAACGCCTCTGGCGCCGCACCTACGATCCAGTTGCCAAAACAACGTACAGAGTGGCGCTAAAAAAAGTCACAAAACTAAACAAAGCATTATGAGAGAATACTTTGCCAGCAAAATTACACCTGCAGACATCTCAGCAAAGGTGCTCTTTCAGATTGTGAAAGACTTCACCAACTCTACGGCCCTCACTCACCTGACTGAGCCCTGCCAAGAGCTCTGTGATGGATTGTCAGATTTCTTCCACGAGAAAATCACTGATATTTACGCCTCATTTAATGCGGCGAATAGGTCCGACACAGAGGTCGCACTTCCCACGCATGCTCCAGCTAAGGACATAAGGCTGAGTGCACTCAAACCTATCACCTTAGACGTAGCATTGAATAAATTACAACTATGTAAATCAGGTTCGCCCCTAGTCCGATGCCCGCCCAGGTGTTCACGGCAGTAGCTCCTGCGATTGTACAACCCCTGACAACATTACTGAACTCCTCCCTCTCATCAAGTCAGTTCCCGGAGACATGGAAACAGGCCATTCTTATCCCCCTTCTGAAAACCTGAGGCTGACCCTGCTGTATTTAGCAACTATCGCCCTATGTCATTGCTCCCAAAACCGGCTAAAATCCTGGAAAAAATTGTCCAGGAACAACTTGCTGACTATTTAGAAACCAATGAACTTCTACAAGACTCACAATCCGGATTTAGGACCGGGTACAGTACCGAGACAGCACTACTGGAGGTCTCGGAGACCGTGCGAGAAAGCGTGGGCAGGGGAGAGGTAGCCATGCTTGTGCTACTCGACCTGTCCGCAGCTTTGGACACAGTCTCTCACGCCATCCTCCAGAACAGACTCCTAGAGATGGGAATTTGTGATACCCTGCTAGCCTGGATCATCTCGTTTCTGACAGACCGCACACAACAAGTTTGGTGCCGACCGTTTTGGTCTAAAGATAAGAAACCACTTGGTTGTGGGGTGCCCCAAGGATCTGCCCTTAGTCTTCTTTTTTTTAACGTTTATCTCGCACCCCTGGCAAAGGTGATTGAGACTTTTGGGGTTAGAGTGGTCTCTTACGCTGACGACACCCAGCTCATTTTCTCCTTTAGAGACCACTCGCCCCTCGGTTTAGAGAATTTTAGATCCTGTCTTTCTAATATTGTAGACTGGATGACTCTGAACACGCTTAAACTCAATACAGACAAAACGGAGGTGCTGTTCTTCAATCAAGCGACCCCCCCTGTTACCTGCCACCTGGTGGCCCACAGATCTCAACCCTCCACCCACCCTGGTAAAAGTTGCACGCAATCTTGGTGTCCAATTCAACAACAAACTATCCTTTAAAGTCCAGATTCAGAAAGTCACCTCGGCTTGCTTTGGCAAACTCCACATGATAAAAAAGATCTCCCCCTTTCTCCCCACGGAGGCACTGAAGACAGTGACGCATGCCCTGGTCACTTCGCATTTGGACTATGCGAACAGTTTGTATTTGGGACTTCCTGCCTACCTTCTCCACAGGCTGCAGATCATGCAGAATGCCGCAGCCAGGCTGATTTGCAAGGTCCCCTACCGACATTCCATCTCACCTCACTTAAGGAAGTTGCATTGGCTCCCCATCACTGCTCGCGTCAAATTTAAGGCCCTTGTTCTCGTCTTCAGGGCCTTGAATGGAAAAGGCCCTAGATACCTCAGACACAGACTAAAAATAGTCCAATCTTCTCTTAATCTCAGATTAAACCACCTCAGTCTCTTGCTCCCTCTCAGATTCTGCCTTGTACGAAAGGGTGGTAGAGCATTTGCAGTGGTGGTATCGAAACTATGGAACTCCCTACCCATAAGTCTTCGTCTTGAAGAACCGGGTTTTAGAACCCAGCGGCGCCAGGATAACGCCCGATGTCTTCGGATTCCCCTGCCTCGGCAAACAGACACACAGGACACTTCTTGATGACGTCAAAGACCAAAGTTTTTTGGCTGCAACCAGGAACAGAGGTCTACGAAGCACAACACGGGTGGTTCGCTAGAGACTGCACAAATTCAAGGAGCGGAGCATGGTCTTTTATGCCAAAAATCACATTCCTGGCTAGCATCAATTACATACAAACTGACCAATGGAAACATGACATTTCAAACATAGCGCATGACGACAATCCCACTTTTCGTTGTCCAGCCCACCAGAAATGACCAAGCACATTCCAATATTCCTGTTCGATCAGGCCAGACAAACCCATCATAAAACCTCAACCCAAATCAGTGATTAAGCCATAAAGGAAGGAACAGAAACAGATGAGAAGCAAGATAGAAGGGTGGGTGCGTGTACCATAAACTCAGCAATGTCCTGCTCTTTGACCTTTACTTGCTCAGCTGCTTAACAAGGAACTGGCTCAGCGGGGTCAGCCTCGGGCAAGGGAGTCAGTTCGGCCAGGTCACGCAAAAGTCAGCTAAGGAGTACGTGTCCCAAGGACTCGTTCGGCCGTAGTCATCGGCCTATGTGAGGGCAACCACACAAAATGGCTGCCGCACACAAAATGGAACCCAAGGGTTCAAACGAAATCCCTGAATACGTAGTGTTCTCATTGATCGATTATGACGAAAACACTCGTACACACCGCACTCATGATTTGCGGTTCGCTGATACCAAACTCATCTATATCCGACGACCTTTATTGAACGGGTTCAGAATCTATGAACCACAGACCCTCGAACTACGGAACTACAGACCCTCCTTTTGCCCTTACATAGGCAATAAACCCAAACCCATGTCAGTCTGAATCCAGGTCTATATTCATCAGATCATCAAGATGTTGCTGTAGCATCATCCTAGTACTTAGCAACTCTCTCTGGACAGGTCTCCTCGCACACGAAGTAGCACAGAGGCCACATATAGCCGTAGCACACTGCACACAGAGACAGAACAGGAAAAGGATAGCTAAGATCATCCCAATGACCATCAGAATCTTCCATCCCCACGTGGATATCAATCCCCAAAACCATCCCATCAACGACCAATCTCCCTTGTCTATATGTACAGACTCGGAGATCTTATGTAGCCTGGAAATGGCCTGGAAGACTGTCGGAGCGTTGTCTGGAATGAAAACGCAGCAGCTCGATTGAATCAGTTTACACACTCCACCTCTATCTGCAAGTATGACATTAAGAGCAACTCTATTCTGAAGTGTCATAAGTCGATCCGACTGGAGCTCAGCAGTCAAGTTACTAAGGGCACCGGCAGTTTCGACTATGGTGGACTCAACCCCTCTCGTCAACTGGCGAATGTTTCTGCTGTTAGCCATCGGTCCCCAGAACGGCAGAAAACCCTTAAAGAAATCTCCCAACTCTTGCCCTGCGGTATCTTCCTTACTGAAGACACCTCTGGCAACTCTCGTCTTATGGTAATCTGCCACAGCTGTAAAAGTGGGAGGCAACAGGAAAGAAATAAAACATGTGCCTGAGAAGTCAGGGGGCAAGCATGTATACGCTTTGTCGTAGCAGATGAAATAGGTACCCTTAGCTGCCAAAAACGCTGGGGAAGTCTGCGACGCAAATACATAAGTCTGAGTGCAAACACTCTTCCCTAACTGAGCTCTAGGATTCTTGCCATTTTCTTGCAGATAATAGCGACCCTGATGAGGCACTATCCAAATTGGTGGAGAACTTTTCGCTCGCTGGTTAACACTCAGACTAACTCCATATCCAGTAACGTTCCAACCAATGTATGCTTGTGTCTCATCTCTTGGAATAGTCTCATACGAACTAATTCCTCTAATCATGTCGACTATACCCTTGACCAGAGCACTATTCTTCGATTATCTTTCACGGACGTTGGGGATAGACACTATGAGCATAAATGAACATCGTTCCATACGCCCAAATAGAACCATTGTAGCTGAAAGGCAAAACCAGGTACGGAATACCTTTATCGGTCGTATAGGGCATTAGGCCACAAATCCAACAATTTTTCGTGTTCATAACTAGCTGGTGTTGGTGCAGGAGTTGAATAAAGGAATTATTAGCAAACTCCAATCTTCTAACTATTTCATGTTCGGGCAGAGGGTGAAAAGAATGAGAAGAAATAGTAGGAGGAGGTATAGGTTGCGTAGTGGGCATGAACGTCACTTGAAAAGAGAATGTCACATAACCAATTAAAAATATCAGTAAGGTAAGCAACATGAATAAACACAATATTAAAAATCGTTTTCGAGGCATCAGTTTGCAAATTTTGCTCTTAAAGCTTATTGTCTCAACAGGTCTCTCCATCTCGAAGAACTCCATCCTCACTAATATGCTGCTCGCGGTGGTAGGGCGTTCTATGCTAAGGAATGCTTCTGTCAGCCCAGGGCAACTCCCTTAGGCCAGCCAGAACCGTTGACCTAGTGTCTCCGGCTTGCACTCCAAAGACTTCGGCAACCGCGAACCTACAGCTGAACCCGGATGGCGGTCGAAAAACAAAAATCAAAGTAGTTCCTCGGAGGAGAGTTAACCTGCAAACAAAAAAATCATAAAAAGGAACTTTACACTTTTATTAGTCCAGCGACTCTCGGTCGCAAATTATAACGGTCTTTGCCAGGCAATGTTTGTTCACGGAATAAAAGTTCAGGTTCAGTAGTGTTCAAACGGTTCAATGGAGGCAGATCTTCTTGAAGAAGATCGTCACTTTCTTTCTCAGTGTTCGTTCCAATCAAGCGGGCATCGCTGAATGGCAGAAAACGAGGCACGGTCTCAGTCTCAGAGTCAGGAAGTCCCTTCTGGACCCACCGGTCGTACGGCAGAGGCAAAGGAGCCCTTTTGCAAAGTACGCCGTGGATCCAGTTCTTTTTACCGTGCACTCGTACTGCAGAACGGGTAGACAACAAAACAAGGTAGGGTCCGGTCCAGCGGGGCTGCACGTTCTTGCTCCGCTGAAAATTCTTTACCAGGACCCAGCGTCCAGGTTCGATAGCATGTCCTGGATCTTCAGAAGGCTGTGGCAAGGAATCATGAACCTGTTGATGCAAAACACGCAATTAAGCCGTCAATTCACACAAGTAGTCAAGCAACACAGGATGTTCTATCTCACTGAATTTTGTCCGCCTCGGCACACCCCAAAGGTGTGCCGGGCGGCCAAAAACAATCTTGTATGGACTCAAACCCATTTGCGAATGCATAGTCATTCTAGTGGACAGAAGGGCTAAAGGCAAGGCATCTGGCCATTGTAAACCAGAGCTCGCTTGAATTTTGGCCAATTTTAATTATTTCAAGGTGCCATTATAGCACTCGACTAAACCAGCTGATTGGGGGTGATTTGCAGCGTGGAACTTCTGCCATATTCCTAACCCGTCACACACTCTCTTCATCACTTGACCCACAAATTCACTCCCATTGTCACTCCAGATCATTCTCGGCAAACCAAACCTAGGGAAGAACTCTTTGATAAGGGCTTTCGCTGTGGACAAGGCAGTATTATCCTTCAAAGGGTAAGCTTCCACCCATCTAGAAAAAGAGCAAACAACCACTAACACATACTTTAGGTTGCTGCACCTCTCCATGTGGATGAAATCTAGCTGGAAAGCCTCAAACGGATACGTTGGAGGAGCAAAATGACCAGCTGGGGTTGGAATTCCCTTACCAGGATTGTACATCAAACACACCATACAGTTCTTAACCAAATTCTCTGCACACGTAGGAATTCCAGCATTCTGCCAAACCGGGGCCAACAACTTGAAACTCCCTTTCACGCTGATATGTGCCATTCCATGAGCCCTCGTAACCACTGGAAGCACATACGCATCGGGTAACAACCATCTTTGATGCTCTGACAAATCAATCCAACAACCATTCGAATCCAATCTACCCTTACTCTCTCTCCATTCATTCAACTCTTTCTCTGTAGCTTCAGCTTGGATGGATTTCACACTCTCAATCGTATCTTCACACATACTTCTATCTGGAACCCATCTCGCCGGACCTGCAACATACATTCGACTCATCACATTTCTCGCAGTTTCTTTCACGACCTCATCTGCAAACGCATTACCACGATAACTTTCTTATGGGCACTGCATTTTACAATCGCTACTTGCAATGGCAAAGTAAGTGTTTCAAGAAGTTCATTCACCAACTGTCCATGCTGGATCTTAGTCCCATGCGAAGTCAGGAACCCACGCTCTCTCCACAAACGTCCAAAACTATGAGCCACACCAAATGCATACTGTCTGTCAGTGTACACAGTCACTCGTTTTCCTTTCACTAACACACACACTCTCATTAATGCAATCAACTCTGCTGCTTGCGCTGAATTATGTGGGATACGTGCAGCTTCAACAATTGTATACAAAGTCGTAACAGCATATGCCGCAGTCGTATCACCATTCGGAAGCTTAAAGCACGAACCATCAACCCACAAAGTACCATCACATTCTGGAAGAGGAGTATCCCTAAGGTCTATCCTTTCTTTCGTTTCTTCCTCAGTTCTAAGGAGACAATCATGTTGTTCTGTATCATCTAACTCAATTGAAATCGGCAACAACATGGCTGGATTCAACGTGTTGCATCTCTTAATATGCACATGACTCGCTAACAAGGTCAATTCGTAACCCGACAACCGAGCACTAGTTAAGTGCTGTGTCTTGGTACGATTCAACAAGGTATCGACTGCATGTGGAACCATCACAATCAGTGTATTGTCCATAACCAAACCAGCAGACTGTCGATTAGAAACAGCCGCTGCTGCTGTAGCTCTCAGACAACTCGGCAACGCTCTAGCTACCGGATCCAAAGTCGATGAAAAATAAGCACATGGACGCTGCTTATCACCAAACTGTTGAGTCAAGACTGACAATGCACATCCCTCTCTCTCGTGGACATACAACGTGAAAGGCTTACTGTAGTCGGGGGGTACCCAACACAGGAGCCGAACACAACGCATTGCGTAATTCTGAAAAGCTCTTCTGACATTCGTCAGTCCAAGGAATAGGATTTGGAGTATCCTTAACAGTAAGAGCTATCAAAGGCTTCGCGAGCAACGAACAATTAGGGATCCACTGTCTACAGTATGATGTAATACCTAAGAAAGCACGTACTTCTCTCTGTGACGTAGGCACACTAATTTTCGCAATAGCTTGAATTCTTTCTGGGGTCAGTTTCCTTCCCTCCTTCGATAAGAGGTGACCTAAATAGGTAACTTCTTGTCGACAATATTGCAACTTCGAAAGAGAAACCTTGTGATGGAAATCAGACAAGTGACGTAACAACGACAAAGTAGCCTCTCTACAAATCTCTTCATTGTCAGCAGCAACTAACAAGTAGTCAACGTACTGAATAAGAGCAGCATCATCAGGTAAAACCAACAAATCAAGTTGCGTCTTTAAAGCTTGACTATAGATCGATGGACTCTCGCAATAGCCTTGAGGAGCGTGCTTAAAGCGGAAACTTCGTCCTCCTGAAGAGAATCCAAAGATATCTCTACTCTCCACGGCAATCGGGATGCTGAAGAAAGCATTCTTCAAGTCAATCACCGAAAACCACATGGCTGTAGCCGGGATCAAAGTCAGTAAAGCGGTAATATCCAGTACAACAGGAAATTGCGGAACAACGATCTTATTCACCTTGCGGAGATCGATCACAAACCTATATACAGGAGGTTGTGAAGAATCAGTTTTCTTCAAGACAGGCAAAACCGGACTATTGCACACATTACCTCTCGTTTCCTCAATCACACCTTTCTCAATCAGATCATAGATGATCGTCAAAAGTGCTCTTTCACCATCACTCGAGATCCCGTACTGTGGAATACGTTGCAATCTAGCATTTGCTTTCAACGTCACAACATATGACGGAATTGAAGAACCGGGTTTTAGAACCCAGCGGCGCCAGGGATAACGCCCGATGTCTTCGGATTCCCCTGCTTATGCAAACAGAGACACGGGACAGTTCTTGATGACGTCAAAGACCAAGTTTATTGGCTGCAACCAGGAACAGAGGTCTACGAAGCACAACACGGGTGGTTCGCTAGAGACTGCACAAATTCAATGAGCGGAGCATGGTCTTTTATGCCAAAAATCACATTCCAGGCTAGCATCAATTACGTACAAATTGACCAATAGAAACATGACATTTCAAAAGTAGCGCATGATGATAATCCCAATTTCCATTGTCCAGTCCACCAGAAATGACCAAGCACATTCCAATATTCTTGTTCGCTCAGGCCGGACAAACCCATCATAAAACCTCAACCCAAATCAGTGATTAAGCCATAAAGGAAGGAACAGAAACAGATGAGAAGCAAGATAAAAGGGTGGGTGCAGTGTACCATAAACTCAGCAATGTCCTGCTCTTTGATCTTTATCTGACCAGCTGCTTAACAAGGAACTGGCTCAGCGAGGTCAGCCTCGGGCAAGGGAGTCAGTTCGGCCAGGTCACGCAAAAGTCAGCTAAGGTGTACGTGTCCCAAGGACTTGTTCGGCCGCAGTCATCGGCCTATGTGAGGGTAACCACACAAAATGGCTGCCGTACACAAAATGCAACCCGAGGGTTCAAACGAAATCCCTGAATACGTAGTGTTCTCATTGATCGATTATGACGAAAACACTCGTACACACCGCACTCGTGATTTGCGGTCCGCTGATACCAAAATCGTCTATATCCGATGACCTTTATTGCACGGGTTCAGATCTACGAACCACGGACCCTCGAACTACGGAACCACAGACCCTCCTTTTGCCCTTACATAGACAATAAACCCAAACCCATGTCAGTCAAAATCTAGGTCTATATTCATCCGATCATCAATATGTTGCTGTAGCATCATCCTAGTACTTAGCAACTCTCTCTAAACAGGTCTCCTCGCACACAAAGTAGCACAGAGGCCACAAATAGCAGGAGCACACTGTACACAGAGACAGAACAGGAAAAGGATAGCTAAGATCATCCCAATGACCATCAGAATCTTCCATCCCCACGTGGATATCAATCCCCAAAACCATCCCATCAACGACCAATCTCCCTTGTCTATATGTACAGAGTCGGAGATCTTATGTAGCTTGGAAATGGCCTGGAAGACTGTCGGAGCATTGTCTGGAATTAAAACGCAGCAGCTCGATTGAATCAGTTTACACACTCCACCTCTATCTGCAAGTATGACATCAAGAGCAACTCTATTCCCCAGTGTTTTTAGCAGCTAAGGGTACCTATTTCATCTGCTACGACAAAGCGTATACATGGTTGCCCCCTGACTTCTCGGGCACATGTTTTGTTTCTTTCCTGTTGCCTCCCACTTATTCAGCTGCGGCAGATTACCATAAGATGAGAGTTGCTAGAGGTGTCTTCAGCAAGGAAGATACCGCAGGGCAAGAGTTGGGAGATTTCTCTAAAGGTTTTCTGCCGTTCTGGGGACCGATGGCTAACAGCAGGAACATTCGCCAGTTGACGAGAGTGGTTGAGTCCACCATAGTCGAAACTGTCGGTGCCCTTAGGAACTTGACTGCTGAGCTCCAGTGGGATCGACTTATGACACTTCAGGAAGTCTGAGACGCAAATACATAAGTGTCAGTGCAGACACTCTTCCCTAACTGAGCTTTGGGATTCTTGCCATTACCTTGCAGACAATAGCGACCCTGATGGGGCACTATCCAAATCGGTGGAGAACTTTTTGCTCGCTGGTTAACACTCAGACTAACTCCATATCCAGTAACGTTCCAACCAATGTATGGTTGTCTCTCATCTCTCGGAATAGTCTCATACGAACTAGTTCCTTTAACCATATCGACTATACCCTTGGCCAGAGCACTATTCTTCGTATTATCTTTCGCTGAACGTTGGGGATAGACACTATGAGCATAAATGAACATCGTTCTATATGCCCAAATAGAACCATTAAGGCTGAAAGGCAAAACCAAGTACGGAATACCTTTATCGGTCGTATGGGGCATTAGGCCACAAATCCAACAATTTGTTGTGTTCATAACTAGCTGGTGTTGGTGCAAAAGTTGAATAAAGAAATTGTTAGCGCATTCCAATCTTCGAACTATTTCATGTTCGGGCAGAGGGTGAAAAGAATGAGAAGAAATAGTAGGAGGAGGTATAGGTTGCGTAGTGGGCATGAACGTCACTTTAAAAGAGAATGTCACATAACCAATTAAAAATATCATTAAGCTCAGCAACATGAATAAACACAATATTAAAAATCATTTTCGAGTCATCAGTTTGCAAATTTTGCTCTTAAAGCTTATTGTCTCAACAGGTCACTCCATCTCGAAGAACTCCTTCCTCACTAATATGCTGCTCGCGGTGGTACGGTGTTCTATGCTAAGGAATGCCTCTGTCAGCCCAGGGCAACTCCCTTAGGCCAACCAGAACCGTCAACCTAGTTTCTCAGGCTTGCACTCCAAAGCCTTGTCAACCACGACCCTACAGCTGAACCTGGAGGGCGGGTCGAAAAACAAAAATCAAAGTAGTTCCTCGGAGGAGAGTTAACCTGCAAACAGAAAAATCATAAAAATGAATTTATATCTTTATTAGTCCCGCGACTCTCGGTCGCAAATTATAACGGTCTTTGCCAGGCAATGTCTGTTCACGGAACAAGAGTTCAGGTTCAGTAGTGTTCAAGCGGTTCAATGGAGGCACAGCTTCTTGAAAAAGATCGTCACTTTCTTCCTCAGTGTTCGTTCCAATCAAACGGGCATCGCTGAATGGCAGAAAACGAGGCACAGTCTCAGTCTCAGAATCTGGAAGTCCCTTCTGGACCCACCGGTCGTACGGCAGGGGCAAAGGAGCCTTTTTGCAGTGTACGCCGTGGATCCAATTCTTTTTACCGTGCACTCGTACTGCGGAATGGGTGGACAACAACACGAGGTAGGGTCCTGTCCAGCGGGGCTGCTCGTTCTTGCTCTGCTGAAAATTCTTCATCAAAATCCAGCTGCCAAGTTCGATAGCATGTCCTGGATCTTCAGAAGGCTGTGGCAGAGAGTCATGAACCTGTTGATGCAAAACACGCAATTTAGCCGTCAGTTCATACAGGTAATCAAGTAACACAGGATGTTCAATCTCACTGAATTTTGTCAGCCTTGGCACACCCCAAATGTTCGCCGGGCGGCCGAAGACAACCTCATACGGACTCAAACCCATTTGCGAATGCACAGTCATTCTACTGGACAAAAGGGCTAGGGGCAAAGCATCTGGCCATTATAAACCAGAGCTCGCTTGGATTTTGGCCAATTTTGATTTTAAGAGTGCCATTATAGCACTCGACTAAACCAGCAACATACATTCGGCTCATCACATTTCTCGCAGTTTCTTTCGCGACCTCATATGCAAACGCATACCACGACCAACTTCATCCGTAACTTTCTTATGCGCACTGCATTTCACAATCGCTAATTGCAATGGCAAAGTAAGTGATTCAAGGAGTTCATTCACCAACTGTCCATGCTGGATTTTCGTCCCATGCGAAGTCAGGAACCCACGCTCTCTCCACAAACGTCCGAAACTATGAGCCACACCAAACGCATACTGGCTGTCAGTGTACACAGTCACTCGTTTTCCTTACTCCAACACACACGCTCTCGTTAATGCAAACAACTCTGCTGCTTGCGCTGAATTATGTGGGATACGTGCAGCTTCAACAATCGTATGCAAAGTCGTAACAGCCTATGCCGCAGTCGTATCACCATTCGGAAGCTTGAAGCACGAACCATCAACCCACAAAGTACCATCACACTCTGGAAGAGCAGTATCCCTAAGGTCTATCCTCCCTTTTGTTTCTTCCTCAGTTCTAAGGAAACAATCATGCTGTTCTGTGTCATCTGACTCAATTGAAATTGGCAACAACGTGGCTGGATTCAACGTGTTGCATCTCTTAATATGCACATGACTTGCTAACAAGGTCAATTCGTAACCTGACAACCGAGCACTAGTTAAGTGCTGTGTCTTGGTACGATTCAACAAGGTATCCACTGCATGAGGAACCATCACAATCAGTGTATTGTCCATAACCAAACCAGCAGACTGTCGAATCAAAACAGCCGCTGCTTCTGTAGCTCTCAGACAACTCGGCAACGCTCTAGCTACCGGATCCAAAGTCGACGAAAAATAAGCACATGGACGCTGCTTATCGCCAAACTGTTGAGTCAAGACTGACCATGCACATCCCTCTCTCTCGTGGACATACAATGTGAAAGGCTTACTGTAGTCGGGGGTACCCAACACAGGAGCCGAACACAACGCATTGCGTAATTCTGAAAAGCTCTTTTGACATTTGTCGGTCCAAGGAATAGGATTTGGAGTATCCTTAACAGTAAGAGCTATCAAAGGCTTCGCTAGTAACGAAAAATTAGGGATCCACTGTCTACAGTACGACGTAATACCCAAGAAAGCACGTACTTCTCTCTGGGTCGTAGTCACACTCATTTTCGCAATAGCTTGAATTCTTTCTGGGGTCAGTTTCCTTCCCTCCTTCGATAAGAGGTGACCTAAGTAGGTAACTTCTTGTCGACAATATTGCAACTTTGAAAGAGAAACCTTATGATGGAAATCAGACAAGTGACGTAACAACGACAAAGTAGCCTCTCTACAAATCTCTTCAATGTCAGCAGCAACTAACAAATCGTCAACGTACTGTATAAGATCAGCACCATCAGGTAAAACCAACAAATCAAGTTGCGTCTTCAAAGCTTGGCTATAGATCGATGGACTCTCACAATAGCCTTGAGGAGCGCGCTTAAAGTGGAAACTTCGTCCTCCTAAAGAGAATCCAAAGATATCTCTACTCTCCACGGCAATCGGGATGCTGAAGAAAGCATTCTTCAAATCAATCACCGAAAACCACGTGGCTGTAGCCGGAATCAAAGTCAATAAAGCGGTGATATCAGGCAAAACAGGAAATTGTGAAACAACTATCTTATTCCCCTCGCGAAGATCGATCACGAACCTATATACAGGAGGCTGTGAAGAATCAGTTCTCTTCAGCACAGGCAAAACCGGACTATTGCACACATTACCTCTCGTTTCCTCAATCACACCTTTCTCAATCAAATCATAGATGATCGCCAAAAGTGCTCTTTCACCATCACTCGAGATTCGGTACTGTGGAATGCGTGGTAACCTAGCATTCGCTTTCAACGTCACAACATATGGCGGAATCTCTAAAAGGCCAACATCGTTCGGACCAGTAGCCCAAAGAGAATCAGGGAGAGAAGACAATTCAGGTGGAAGTCGATCTTTAGATATATACATCGGAGAGATCACTCTCTCACCCAATGTAAGATGTACTCCTGACGGAGAACAATATAGCGTGGCATACAATCGCTTTAACAAGTCCAATCCCAACAAGTTCTCACCACAACCAGTCGTCAGAATGAGGGGTGCTTCGAATTTACGAGGTCCAACAGAAATAGACAATGGACTAGAAATCGGATTTGTAACCGGGGCGCCAGAAAAACCTACTGAAACATTCTTTAAGCCAGACAAAGGTGCGCCAGGGAGTTTAGAGTGCATAATAGAACTCTTCGCAGCACCAGTATCCAACAGAAAAGGCTCTGACACACCTGATGCAATCACTTCAACATAGGGTCCACTCTGATCTACTGGAACTGAAACAATTCCCTCTCTTTGTCTATGGCTGTCCTAGCAATCATTACCATCCACTTCCTTACCTTCAACATAGTAATCGTCCGCATAGTACTGTGCCGTCCTACCAGACGCACCATTCTGCTGATCAAAGCTATTCATAGAATTCTGTAGAGGCAAAGAACGCATATTCTGACCACGACCTCTACCTCTAGGAGCTTGTTGAGCACCTCGACCTCTCACACCAGAAGCACCATTCGTGCGCTGTAACAGAACCGTACAACTACTCTTGAAATGGCCCTCTTCTTTACAATACGTACACTGATTAGGACCTACGGGAAAACGCTGTTGAGAAGACTCGAACCTTTGCGAGTTTCTCTGATATTGCTGATTTTGCTGATAATCGCGCTGATTATTACGGGGCGGATAAGCTTGCTGTAGAAGAACTTTAGTATTCAATTCCTTAGTTTTCTTATCCGCTTTCTCTATCTCATCCTTGTTCCTATTTTCATAGTACTGGGCAGTAGCCAAAATCTGAGCTGACGTAGAAACGGCCCAAGCACTCTCAGAATCCTTGAACCTATTGCACAATCTGGGAAGTAAATTATGAACAAATTTGTCGATGAACAATCTCTGACCACCTTCGGTACTCATATCCTGACCACTGTGGTCTACAAAGGTCTCTTCGAACAGCGTGAAAAAATCGGACACAGTTTTGTCTTTCTTCTGCTTGCATGCAGACAACTTGTCCCAATTAACACGCAGTTCAGGCATTAGAGTCTTCATATAATCAATATTCCTACCAGGAAGGTCAGCAATCAAATCCTCTGGCTTAGCACCACCTACTTGTCTATTATCTGCATCTCTAGGATTATTCCATGTCTCACCTAGTTCCTGTGCATGATCTGAATGACGAATCTTACCCCAAATAGGCTGTGGAACAACATTCCCAAACAACATATCTATATCTGCCAGATTCATGATACACGAACCCACAGTCTGAGTTAGCTCCTTATAAAACCCTGTTGGATTTTTGCACGGATCAGTTAAAGACTGCTTAAGAGCTAAAACTTCAGCACGCTTCCAAGGAACATGTACCCAAACACGCTGAAAGTGTGGCGGAATCGCTGGATTAACAGCTGCATCGCCAGGTCTCCAAACTGGAGGAACCTCACGCATTGGATATTGACACTCCTTTCTCCTAACTGACGAATCAGGCTCAAACAATCGGTCAGAAGGAGATGCATTCCTAAACTACAACAACGTCGCAACTGCTTTCTCAATTTCGAGACCGACAACAATCCCTTTCGCAAACTCGGAACGTATACGGTACAACTCAGGCGGAGTTTGACCTACCTCACTATCTTCCCATTGTTCACGAAGAAAAGAACACATCATATCAAAAACGTACTGTTGTTTCGGTGCTTCCCATTGCTGGAAAACATCCATAACACCCTCAAGGTCATAATGCGTAGGATACGAAACCCATTTACGCGCCAAGTGATCTAACACTGTCCTTTCACTAGCATCAGGCAACTGACTACACGATTGTCAACAGGAGACATACCTAATGAACCCAACAAAGGAGAAAAGATACTAGCAACCGCATCAGTCATTCTCTGTCGAGCAGAAGGAGAAGGTGACAAAAGAACAGGAGACGAAGCAGAATGAGAGGAAACCAGAGACGAAATAGGAGGAGTATACAAGACAGGCGTAGGAGTAGCAGACGAAGGAGGTAGCAAAGGCGGCAGCCTTTGAGAAGGCTGCACCAAAGGAATAGGAGCCAACGGAAAAGGAGCTGGCTGTTGAGGAATCGCAGGTGGCAAAGCAACCGGAGGTTGCGCAACTACAACTGGTGGCGGAGGTGCCGTAGCATTCTGAGCATAAGGGGGTGGCGAACGCAATAGATGCGACATTAAAGGATCTTTCACAAGATCTTTCTTCTCGTCTTGCTGTTGAGGTGGCAAGGCTGGGTAGCACTTATCTACCGCTAGTTTACGGACCCTAAGCATTTGTTCGCTCTCTTGTTCTTCTTCATTATCCCTAAACTGTATAGCAGCTTGCACCATTGACATACCTCGTTCTCGTTTATTTTTCTTCGCTTACTTAATTTCTTTCTGTTTGGCTTCTTTTCGCCATAAGCGGAAAGAGTCAAACATCGCCGGCCAGGCTTTCTTCTTGAACAATTTAACTTCGAGATTGTCTAAAATCTCCGTTTCAAAGCTACCATAACGGGGCCACTGTAGGACACCGTCTTTTCTGGTATATTTTACCCATATTTCATTATACGCGAGGGGGCCCACTCCATGTTTTACGTAGAGCTCATAGGTCGGAGTTCCAATCGGAGGAACCAGACACAAATCCTCCAATCGGGAATCCCTAGTACAACCAAAACCAAATATCATTCCAAGTCTGCTAAGACCAGGCATCTTCGCTCACTAGTCTAGCTTCAAACTTCAAGGGAAATCTCAAAACGATAGTCTCGTGAATACACGAGTCCCTCGGCTTTGGGGCCCGCAGGTACCAAATCAAAGCGATCCCGAAGGATGCCCAAACAAAACTAAGAACTGGGAGACGCTCCACTCATACTTAACTGAAATGTCGATGGTGTCACCAGAAGACCCGTCTATTGTCTCGCTCTTCAAATCGTCTAATGGCTCCAAGACAGGGCGACAGTCAGGGCAGCAGTCCTTCGTAGCCGTCGGAAAGCGGGGAACCTCGCAGCAAAGACTTTCGGACCACAACGACATACAGGGGTCGATGAAGTGGCAGGCCTTCCTCCAGAATTTCCACACGAAGCTCCTCACGGTCTTCGGGCTTGGACCAGTACCGCTGAAGTCGCCCCACGTTGGGCGCCAACTGAAGAACCAGGTTTTAGAACCCAGCGGCACCAGGGATAACGCCCGATGTCTTCGGATTCCCCTGCCTCGGCAAACAGAGACACGGGACACTTCTTGATGACGTCAAAGACCAAAGTTTATTGGCTGCAACCAGGAACAGAGGTCTACAAAGGCACAACACAGGTGGTTCGCTAGAGACTGCACAAATTCAAGGAGCGGAGCATGGTCTTTTATGCCAAAAATCCCATTCCTGGCTAGCATCAATTACATACAAACTGACCAATGGAAACATGACATTTCAAACATAGCGCATGACGACAATCCCACTTTCCGTTGTCCAGCCCACCAGAAATGACCAAGCACATTCCAATATTCCTCTTCGATCAGGCCGGACACACCCATCATAAAACCTCAACCCAAATCAGTGATTAAGCCATAAAGGAAGGAACAGAAACAGATGAGAAGCAAGATAGAAGGGTGGGTGCGTGTACCATAAACTCAGCAATGTCCTGCTCTTTGATCTTTATCTGACCAGCTGCTTACCAAGGAACTGGCTCAGCAAGGTCAGCCTCGGGCAAGGGAGTCAGTTCGGCCAGGTCACGCAAAAGTCAGCTAAGTTGTACGTGTCCCAAGGACTCGTTCATCCGTAGTCATTGGCCTATGTGAGGGCAACCACGCAAAATGGCTGCCGCACACAAAATGGAACCCGAGCGTTCAAACGAAATGCCTGAATACGTAGTGTTCTCATTGATCGATTATGATGAAAACACTCGTACACACCGCACTCGTGATTTGCGGTCCGCTGATACCAAAATCGTCTATATCCGACGACCTTTATTGAACGGGTTCAGAATCTATGAACCACAGACCCTCGAACTACAGAACTACAGTCTCATTGACACCGAGGCACAATTCAGGGGCAAACTAAAGACCTTTTCATTCTCCAGCTGCTAAATGCTTGTTCCTTCCGCTTGCAGTCCTCAGCGCCGGGACACCCCCGTTGAGGGTAGCCGCGCGCTCAACACATGTCAAATAATAATAATAATAACAATTGTTTGTTGACACTGAGATGGCTCTAACTCACTATGGTGATTTCCTTTATACTTTTTCACTTATTCTGGATCTTTTGTCGGTTTGATCTTAAAATAGGTGACTCCCCGTTTGACTTAGTTCGCTCTAGATGAACTTTATTAAATATTGATTATTCTGATGGGACAACTTGACTCACATATATATGTGTGTATATATATATATATACATATATATATATATATATATAGGGGATCATAAGCGCAATAAATAGCATTTTAGAAAAAACTTCTGTGTACGTTGATTACTTTTTACAGGACTATGTCAACTCTTTACCCTCGTACATCAGGGACACAAGTGACTTTATAAACAAAATTAAGAATTTTACATGGCATGAGGAATATTTATTATTGGCTTTAGATATGTCCTCATTGTACACCAGCATCTCCCATGAGGATGGAATCAATGCTATCTAATATCACCTATCCACTAGGGACCCTATTTACAAACAACACAGCGAAATGTTAACATCTATGATAGAATTTTGCTTATATAACAATTACTTCATGTTTAACCACTTGTTATACTGTCAGGTACAAGGGGTAGCAATGGGGGCTAGCTTCTCCCCGAGCTACGCTTGCCTTCATATGGGCATGTGGGAGAAGCTAGTCCTCATGAGAGAATTTGCCGAAATTATGATTACCAAGATTAAGGTGTGGTTTAGGTTTATAGATGACCTTTTTATTATATGGCATGGCACTAGAACAGAAGCACTGGAGTTTGTAGCACAAATCAATGTTAACAATATAAATCTGAGATTTACAGCAGAGATCAGTGCAAATAATGTAAATTTCCTGGACACCAAGGTATATATACAGAATAACAAACTTGAAACTACCTTATTTAGAAAGAGGACGTCTGGGAATTCGGTTCTACATGCTACAAGTTCACACCCACGCCATTTAATAAATAGCATTCCCTATGGCGAGATGCTTAGAATCAAGAGGGTTTGCAGCACGGCAAATGAATTAGAAAAGGCTCAGCATGAAAGATAGATAAGATTTTTAGCAAGAGGCTATTCAGAACAGGTGATAAACCATGCTATGGCTAAAACAGGGACATTAGTTAGGGAGGACCTACTGTCCAAAAGCAGTAATAAAATTTTGGTCACAATTGGCGAAGAACGTTTATCTAAAGGCAACATGACTACTTTTCGCTTAATCATAGGCTACAGCAGACAACATAAAGAACTAAGAAATATCATTCAAGAAAGCTGGCCAATTCTTTTAAGTGACCAGGTATTAGGACCCCTGCTGCCGCAGAGGGTGTCCATTACCTACAGCAGGGCTCCCTCCATGCGAGATAATTTGGTAATATCCAGTCCCGAAATTCTAGCCAATCCTATTTGGTACCAAAATCTAAAAGGCTTTAAGAGATGTATAACATGCAAAGCCTGTACACATGGCATTAATACAACTACATATATAAGTCCTTTTAGAGTTAAACCTTACAAAATCACCAAAATGCTGACTTGTAAATCTGAATACGTGGTTTACGTTTTAACGTGCCCGTGTGGTAGAATGTATGTTGGAAGCACAAAATTACAAGCCAACTTAAGAATACTGCAACATTTGCGCGCGATAACAAATATGGATAATACCTATCCAGTGGCCAGGCATTTTAAGGAGGTCCAAGGAGCTAACAACAAAGGTTTATCCTATTATCTGATCGACTCTGTACCCCCAAATAGGGAGGGGACAGAGAAAGTAGATTGCGCAAACTAGAAACAAGATACATCCTACTACTAGACTCCAAACAACTGCAGGGTCTCAATAATACGGAAGACCTATACACATGTTTAGAATAAGTAATTTTTTAAATGAAATAAAGATGACACAGGTAGAAAGACTAAACAACATCAACTATGAGATAACATGTCATTAATACACCAAAGAAAACTTTTAATACACAAAAGTATTTATTGTATATTTTAGGATGAGATATTTATATGATATTTTAACTTGTATATAGTATTTATTTATTATATCGATGTTATTTGACATATTGAATATCATTATGAACTCTTTTTGTATATAATTAATCTGTGACAAAGGTTGGATCTAAGTGACTGGTAGACGTACAAAATGTGTGACCAATATAGAATATATGGAATCCAAAACACAGCTAGGAAGCCTTTAATGACTGTATACAATATACAGCAACATACAGAATTATGATGAAATAATGTGCTGTATATATACCAAATGTATTTTATTATATATTTTTTTTATCACAAAATGAATCTTATGATTCGGACACTGGCACTTTAGGGGTTATTTTTATCATTTTTTTTGCATTTAATTTTATCATACGTACATATATATTTTTGAACTATCTCAGGAGAATTAAGAACATACTAAAATGGTATTTTACCACAATCGCCCCCCTTTTTTTTGCGAATTTGCACATACAGTCGAGTTTTCAGTTTGACAAATGGTATTTTACCTTTATTTTGTCTACGCCTATATTTGCACAGTTAGGATATGAAATCTGTAGTACATGAGGTGTCAGGGATACAAAAAGTCTTCTACCTAGTAATTAATGAATTTCTTCCCTCGTTGTACTAACGTATGCTATTTTATGCATAAGGAATTGATTTCATATCGCGTTGATTTTAAATGTCTAAAATGGGTATTTTACCGATATTTATTATGACATTATTTGAACTCTACTGTACATTTGCACGTTTGCGTATTTGCACTAATATGTAAATTTTGACAAAGAAATGTAAACAACATCGATATGTTATAAAGAAGTATCCGCCTGATTCATCATGCTCCCGTTTTGCGAGGCCCTAATAGCGATTCATAGCGAATCGCTATTAAGGACTCGCAAAACGGGATTCAAGTAGGAATATGCAATAAAAATGCGATTCCTTACAATTCCTTATTTGCGATTAGCTAATTGCTAATCGCAAATAAGGAATAACTCGCCATTCATTCCTATGGGCCAAAAGGCCCATAGGAATGAATGGGGAGTATTCCTTATTTGCGATTAGCAATTAGCTAATCGCAAATAAGATTGCGATTTGAAGGGTGCCAGGGATGTCCACAGGACACCCTGTAGCACCCCTCAAATGAAATTTCACACAGGTGTTGCACACACACATGTCCAAAGGACATGTGTGTGCGCAACATGCAACTTAGAAAAATGCTTTTAAAAGCATTTTTCTAAGTTTTTGCTATTTACCGAGAGGTCTGACCTCTCGGTAAATAGCGGCCCGAAATTGCGAATTAGCAATTTAAAAATGGTTGATGAATTGCATTTAAGGAATCTCAAATAGAGATTCCTTAAATGTAATTCCTCGCAATTTAGCGAATTAGCAATTACCGATTTTTGCATTTGGGATGATGAATCCCAAATGCAAAAATAGCGCTCGCAAAGGGCCAGATTCTCAGAATCTGACCCTTTGCGAGCCGATTTCAGCTTGATGAATCAGGCTGTATGTTTTTTATCTCCATTGGGATTGATGTCACGTGAGAGATTCGAAATGTGCACTTTCACTTTAAAAATGCCTTCCATTGGCCATTGCATTGTCAAGTGAACAAGCGGCGGGAGCCGCGAAACGCGTCTTTGACTTTGGGCAAATAAATAACGTAAGAAGGAATTTGGGTCCGTGTCCTGTCTTCTGGCTACATGCGCGATTGAGGCGTGTGCGCTAAAGTTTCTCAGGATTTGGTAATATATATATATACGCGTTTCGCGGCTCCCGCCGCTTGTTCACTTGACAATGCAATGGCCAATGGAAGGCATTTTTAAAGTGAAAGTGCACATTTCGAATCTCTCACGTGACATCAATCCCAATGGAGATAAAAAACATACTTCTTTATAACATATCGATGTATATATATATATATATATATATATATATATATATATATATATATATATATATATAAACAGTCCCCCTCAAAGCTTGAAAAAGAAGACTTAAGCACTCCGGGTACGGCAACAGGGTTTATTCAACGCCTACGGCAGAGATGACAGACGCGTTTTAGACAAAAGTCCTTCCTCAGTGTCAGCAACACGCTGCTCGCTGCTCATTTTTGTAAACGCCCTCATTGAGACTGAGAGCGGACTCAATTTCAGTGCATGCGCATTCTGTTAGAAACGCTGGTAAAACGTGGCAGCCATTTTACATACTCACAAATGCAATCATGTAAATAAAAATTTTCATCCGGCTAATGCCTCAAGTCTATGATGCATGTTATGCACAGTCTATAAAGGCTCAATCAATCAATCAATCAATCAAAGACATTTATAGAGCGCGCTACATACCCGTAGGGTCTCAAGGCGCTGGGGGGGGGTGGGGGGGGGGTGCCGCTACTGCTCGAACAGCCAGGTCTTCAGCTTCTTCCTGAAGGAGAGGTGGTCTTGGGTCAGGCGCAGGTCGGTCGGGAGGGAGTTCCAGGTCTTGGCGGCCAGGTAGGAGAAGGACCTTCCTCCTGTAGTCGCTCTTCGGATGCGGGGGACGTCGGCGAGGGTGTGGTTGGCTGATCGGAGGTGGCGTTTGGGAGCGTAGAAGTTGACTCGGCTGTTGAGGTAGCTCGGGCCTTGGTCGTGTAGGGCTTTGTGTGCGTGGGTGAGGAGGCGGAAGGTGATTCTTTTGTTGACGGGGAGCCAGTGAAGGTCTCTCAGATGTCCGGAGATGTGGCTGGTTCGTGGGATGTCGAGGATGAGTCTGGCTGAGGCGTTCTGGATCCGCTGGAGTCTCTTCTGGAGCTTGGCGGTGGTACCGGCGTAGAGGGCGTTGCCGTAGTCCAGTCGGCTGGTGACGAGGGCCTGGGTGACGGTCTTCCTGGTCTCGGTGGGGATCCACCAGAAGATCTTCCGTAGCATGCGAAGGATGTTGAAGCATGCCGATGAGACGTTGTTGACTTGCCTGGTCATGGAGAGGGAGGAGTCCAGGATGAAGCCCAGGTTGCGCGCATGGTCTGTCGGTTTGGGTGCGGTGCCCAGGGCGGGAGGCCACCAGGAGTCATCCCAGGCGGAGGGTGAGGAGCCCAGGATGAGGACCTCCGTCTTGTCCGAGTTCAGTTTCAGGCGGCTGGTCGTCATCCACTCGGCTACCTCTTTCATCCCTTCGTGCAGGTTGGCTCTGGCGGCGGCGGGGTCGTTGGTCAGGGAGAGGATCAGCTGGGTGTCGTCGGCGTAGGAGATAACCACTGCCAGATAGCAATACAATATCGCCGTGTATCGGCATTACACTGGCTAAATTACCAAAGAAAAAAAACGTTTCTAAACATCAAACAGGTAACCCTTTGCACCATAAACTTAAACCGAGGGCAAATTGCAATCCAGCCGTGTATCGGCATAGCTCCGGCATCACAAAGCATAATGTGTTCCGGAGATAAATTCACAAAAAATTCAATCGTGCTTCTAAAATAGCACAAAGTTAAGAGAGATACAATTTACATAATCCATTAGTGTAAGGCAGAATAACAATGTTCATAATTCTTGTTTAAAGGTATTCAATACTCGCAGTGTGAGTATACGTGTAAACACTTGAAAATAGTAATGGAATAAAGAAGAATTGAAAAGCAAAAGAAGAAAATAAAAGGCCCTATCTAGCAGAGACAAAATCGGAATCATATGAAGACATTTCATTACATCGAATTTGGATATTTCGGACATGGTCTATTGAAAAAAAGACATATTTTAAGGGGGGTTGGAGGATCATCTACCCATATGCACTGTTAGTTCTTCCCCTGTATTGAGCCCTGATGGATTTCTAGTTTGTAAGTCTATTATAAATCTAGACTCCAGTCTACGAAGACTCAGCAATCTGTCTCCCCCTCTGGGATGCAAGGGCACATGATCGATGCCATAGTAACGCAGCAATTCTCTGTTGCTGCCATGTACTTTGGCAAAGTGTCGAGCAACCGGGTAGGTCACGTCCTTGTTGGTGATTGCCCTTTGGTGTTCCAATATACGGAGTGTTACGTTGTTGATTGTACTCCCAATATATTGTAATCCGCATGGGCAGACCAAACAGTACACGACATATGGGGTTGTGCAAGTGATGAATTTGTTAATCATTCTAGGTTTAACAAGACCTGAAACATTATACATTAATGTCCGTCTACTATTCTCACAAGCTCAACATTTTCCACAAGGAAAAAACCCCCTCATGTCTTTCAGAGTACCACCAGATTTAGATTGGAGCGGCATGAGGTAACTTTGTAAAAGATTATCCTTTATTGACTTGGATTTCCTAAACGTCAACAAGGGTTTCACTGGAACATCACTCCCTATTATGGGGTCCGTACGGAGTATGTGCCAGTTTCTTGTAGGGATTTGTCTTAGTTTGTTTGCCTCATCAGAATAGGTGGTAATCATACAGAATTTGGTGTTCAGATCTGACTCATCACTGATCTTAGAAGTTTGTGCTAGTAGATGTTTCCTCGGAATTCTCAATACTCTCTTGAAAGTATCATCCAACAGAGCTTGATCTTATCCTCTAATCGAAAATCTAGCTACGCATTCCTTGGCTGCTGAGATGAAATCTGCTTCCAAGGAGCAATTTCGTCTCAGTCTTAGCAGTTCCCCGTAGGGGATGCTACGAATCAGACTGGGGGGGTGGCTGCCTCCAGCATGTAATATGCTGTTGCCGGCTGTCGGCTTTCTATATAGAGTCGTCTCCAGCCTACCTTTGTGGACAAAAACCCTTAGATCAAGGTAGTGTACCTCCGTCTCACTTATGTCAGATGTAAACTTTTAAATTCAACTCATTATGATTGAGATCCTCAATAAATTCCTCTGCCTGTGTGGTGGAGCCCCTCCACACTAGGAAGAGGTCGTCGATATATCGACGCCATACCACGATGTGCCTGGCCCATCGCTGGTTTTCGCCAGCTAGGGCAACCTGCTCCTCCCACCAGCCTTTTTTTTATTTTTTTTTATTTTCAGGTTGCAAACACACAGAAATTAACACAAATACATGTTACATATATCAGCGTAACACAACAACATTGTCATTTTTAAATGTTTACACAAATGAATATATATATACATATACTACTTTTTTTTTTTTTTTTAAGTCATTTCCTCTTGAATCCATTGTTGTACCGGAGCCCATATTTTCATCCCTAATTGTCTCTTCTTCCTTCCCTTAGTTGCATATAGCTGATTCAAAATTAAGCTTTGCTAAAAAACAGGCTCTCCACATAGAGAACGATGGTGGAATTGAGTTAATCCATTCCTGAGTTATACATGCTCGATATTCAGCTAACATAATGAAAATCAAATGTTGTTGTTCCAATATTAATGTATCTGATGAAATTCCAAATAAAATAAATTCTGGTGTAAGAATTATCAATTTTCCTGTAATCCTTTCAATATAAAATTGTAATTGCTGAATAAGCCCATGTAATTTGATGCATGAGAAAAACATATGTATTGAGTCTGCTCCAATATGCATACATCGGTTGCACATTATACCTGCCGTGCCCCCCCATTTCATAATTTTTTCCGGTGTGTGATAAAGGTTAAACATTGCCATATAATGCTGAGTTCTTGATCGTCCTGTAATCAAAATATTATTAGCCATTATAATTGATTCCTCCAACATCAGATTATCTACATTCAGCTTTTCTTCCCATTTATGTTGAATCCCAGAAAGATCATCGGATAGAAAAGTCATAAAAAGTTTATAATAGTATCCTATTTTTCTTTTAACATACAGACTTTCTATGAACAAGATCGATTTTAAGTCTTGATACTTATTAAGCATTAAAGAGTTTAGAAAACTAGATAACTGTAAATATTTAAAGTAATCTTGTGAAGGAATTTTAAATTTCTGTTGTAAATCGGATATTAGAATATTTGCATTTGTCGGATATAAAAGAAAATATATACCGCTGTTATTCCACCTTTTCATCACTGCGTCTCTAAAAATGGGGGGAAAGCAGTGTGAAGAATTTAGGGGGGTATATCTTATAACCTTTGAGATCCCCACCAATTTTTTAATGATTCTCCATGCTTTGAAAGCTGCTAATATGATCTTAAATTTTGTTTTTTTGTAGTAGCTCGGTTCTATTATTCTTAGAAATTGATTATTAGAATCCTGACCTAGAACTAATTCATAGATCGAGGGAGAGTGTGCATTTGAAATTGGAGTTTTTTTGCCCACAATTAATGGTGCAATACACGGAAGTATCGTAGCAAGATAATAAAATAACAAATGCGGAACAGACCATCCCCCTCTATCCCTTGGCAGTATCATTTTTTTATATGCCCTTCTAATACCCTTGTACCCCCATAATAATCTTCCTGACATTCTTTCAAGTTGTTTAAAATACTCCAGCGGGAATTCCAAAGGAATTGTTTTAAATAAATATATACATTTTGGCAGAATTAGCATTTTTAATACATTATTTCTGCCGTATAGGGATAGATGCAAATGGTCTATTCTTTCCAGTGTTGAGTTCGCTTTACTCAGAATCGGGGCAAAATTTAGGTCTGGAATTTTTATTATAGGAGTAGTTAATTTAATCCCCAAGTATGTTGCTTCCCGGACTATATTGGCAATAGGAGGAGAGTCTTGACCGACATAAATTATTTGCGTCTTAGATAGGTTTAATTTGTAACCTGAAAAGGAGCCGAAATTATTTGCCAGATCTTCAATTCTAGGAAACGTCCTCTCTATATCCGTAGTAAGCACGACTAAATCATCTGCGTATGGTAGGGCTCTATAATTTATACACCCCACTGTCACTGGAGCAATATATTCATCTTGATTTAGTTGATTTAGAAAGATATCAATGTAGATAGCAAAGAGGAGTGGGGAGGATGGGCAACCTTGACGCGTTCCACGTTGAATAGGAAATAAATCTGATTTCATAGCCCCGATTTTAACTGATAACATTGGATTTTTATATAAGGTTTTGAAAGCAGTTATGATTCCCGGACCAAAGCCCTTTATTATTAGCAAATCCCAGAGATAGGGCCAAGTCACCCTATCGAATGCTTTTTCGGCATCCAATAGGGTAATTCCTATTGATGTCTCAGTTCCCTCAGCCCAGTCCATAATAGCCACTACCCTCCGTACATGATCTGCTGTATCCCTATTTGGAATAAACCCGTGTTGCCACCGGGATACAATTGTTGCAATTATTTTTGACAATCGTGTTGGTAGTATTTTTGAATATATCTTACTGTCTGTATTAATTAGAGATATCGGTCTATATGACGCCGGATTTAGTGGATCTTTATCTTTTGTAAGAAATGTCATTATCAACGACTGGGCCCAGGAGTCCGGTGGGGAACCTCTCTGTGCTTCTAAGAAAGTGATAAGTATATCTTGTCTTATGACATGTCTAAAAACCCTATAAAATTCCAATGGGATGCCATCGGGTCCAGTGGCTTTTCCTAATGCTAAGGAATTTAATGCTTTTTCAATTTCTTCCCAAGAGATTTCAGCCTCTAGAGCTAACATTTGATCATTAGATAAGAGTGGTAGAGTATTAGCTCTAGCAAAGTTCATAAAATCTTGCGAAGAATAAGAATCATCATTATACGTATATAGTTTTTGATAAAATTGTCGAAAGGTTTCTAGAATTTCTTCAGGATTATTATGTATATGTCCCGCTTCATCTTTGATTGAATCAATTGTATTGTAAACTTCTTTTTGTCTAGTTCTTTTAGCCAAAATTTTCCCTGCGTTCTCAGCCATCTCATACAGTTGGGATCTATGGGTCGCTATTATCCCTGCCAATTTTGAAGCAAAAGATTCATATAAAGCAGCTTTATGGATTGCTAGATTTGTTTCGATATCTGCAGTTGGAAGATTTTGAATAATTGCAGTTGATAATTTTTTTTCCCATAATAATACATTTTTAAAGCCTTGATCTACCCTTTCTCGTACTATCTTTTGCTTTTTAATAACATATGATAATGATTCCCCTCTGATCCCCGCCTTAAATGTATCCCAAACATTTTGGATTGAGGACGTTCCTCTGTTTATATCAAAAAATTCTTTTACCCATTTAGTCATAATATCTACATATTCAGTATCCACTAACAATTTTCTATCAAAGGTCCATGTCCTAACCTTAGGGAGTCATTAAATTATTTTTAATTTCAATTAGAATCGGGTTGTGATCCGAGATTATTCGCGGGTAGATCTCAAATTTAGTGTCACACAGTAGTATTTTTTTAATAAGAAAATAGTCAAGTCGTACAGATTTTTTGTGGGGAAAAGAGAAATATGTAAATCCAAGTATCAAGAGATTCTTTTCAAAAGCAACATCAAACAACCCATGATCCATTAATAGAGTATTTAGAGATTTAAAAGATTTTTTTTTATCCCTTGATAATGTGAGATGTTACGTATATTCTTCTTTATATCTATATGAAGAATAAGATCCCCACAGAATATTAGTAATGGAGACCAATTAGCTAATTCTAGATTTAAGAAGTTTAGAATCTCTGGGTCATCTGAATTTGGGGCATATACTGAGCAAATAGTCCACATTTTGCTGTCAATTTTTAGCTCTACTATTGCCCATCTACCATATTGATCAGCCTTGTTCCTGATTAAGATCCCCAGCCCTTTTCTAATTAAAATTGCTACTCCTTTGGTTGTTGTACCTTGTGAAGTACATACTAATAATTTCATCCCCAGCTCATCATACATTTTTCTATCATTCCATGTGATATGTGACTCTTGTAAACATAGGATATCCAATTTCATAGTCTGTATAATCTGAGCAGCTACTCCCCTCTTTTTTCTATTATTAATCCCACATATATTCCAAGAACAGATTCTCAATTTTTCCATTTATTTGATATATTTTTTTCTATTCCTACTACCACATTCAGCATATATACAATATTATTGAGAGCATAGATTTCAAAGTTCATCTCAGATCTTATTATATGTCTCATACCTTTCACAAAGCTTAGACAACAAGCAAATTTAGCAAAAAAATAAGGACATTTCCTATAACTATACCTTTAGATAATTTCTGTTTTTGTTTGCAAACCTTTTTTTTCCCCATTTTACCCTCCCAGCGAGCTCACCCCAAGCTCAACCTGAGCCCACCCACCCCTTCTCCCTCCCCAACCTATCAGGGCAAAGGGACTGGTTTGTCCCTCTCATTGATGATGTGATAGGCGCTAAGAGGCTCTCTCCCTATGGTTCCACATCATGTTGTTACTACTACTCCAATATCATACCAAATAAGAATCCTTTAGCCCCGCTTCCTAAATCTTAAGATCTTATGTTTCAGCATATAGTATACATCCATTGTGCATTTAAACTACCTACTAATCACTGTAGCGAGCTACTAAACAGGAAAACAAAATGCCAAAAATACCAAAAAGAAAAAAGAAAGAAAAGAAAAAAAAATACCTTGATACTTATAGGAACATATAGCCACCTTGTCACTATGTCATCATGTCACCATATCATAACTATTGTTTCCCTCTTTTTTTTCCCTTTTTCCTTCTCTCTTCCCTCTCTCACTCCCTCCTCTTCCTTCCTCTCCTTCCTTCCCTCCCCTCTTCCCCTCCCCCTCCTTCTCTTTTTTTTTTTTTAGCCTTTATGTTCCTCTCCTCCTGATCACAGTGAAGTTAATAACTCTTTGGCAGCCTCCTCTGATGTTAGAAAATAAGTACGTTCTTTGTGAATTATTTTTAACTTTGCAGGATTCAACAGAAAAGCCTGTGCTCCTTTCGCCTGAAATTGGGGTATAAGCTGGCGAAATTGCCACCGAAGTTGAACCGTGGCATGACAAAAGTCAGGACGGACAAAGAATTCAATATCTTTGCCCTTACGCTTCCTATTTGGTCTGGCCAAGTCATAAAGGGCTTCCCTAGCTAGAAAATTATTCAATGAAATCAGAATAGCTCGAGGTTTTGCGGCCATATCTTGTCGACTCTTTTGAAAAGGAAATCTGTGCGCCCTTTGAATTTCTGTCTCCCATCTCCATTGTTTTAGTTCAGGAAAGGCTTCTGTGAATAGATCAATCATGTATTGTCTGGGATTAGATCCTTCATTTCCTTCGGGTACTCCAAGGACTCGAAGATTGTTCCGGCGTGATCTATTTTCCAAATCAACCATCTTCCAATTGATATTTTCTTTTAGCCCCTCCATAGCCTTTATTTTTGAATTTTGCTGAACCATAGAATCCTCTATTTGCGATATCCTGGTCTCTGTCTCGGCGACCCTTGCCACTGTGTCATTAGATATCTTCATTACTTTTCTCAGATTATTTTGCAGCTTTTTTACTGCCCCTTGAGTACGGAGGTTCTCTGTTCTTGTCTCCTCCCTATGATGTAGCATGACTTGATACAAAATCTCCAATGTTATTTCAGGTGTTTCAGATCCTTCCTTATTTATGCTAGTTGGATTAGGTACGTTGTCATCCTGTCTTAGTCTGTTAGGAGATTCTTCCAGATCTGACTCTGCTGAGTCAGATAAATCATTATGTTCCGGATCCGAAAAAGATTTTTCAAAATCTTGCAGAGATTGGCCCCTTCTTTCCAGCTCCTGTTCCTCAGTGCTTTCAGAGTCTAAGGCTTGAGACAAGTCTGTCATGGAATAGAATTTTCCCGCAGAGTCTATAGATTCCAAATCCTCCCCTAGATTAGGTGGTCCTGAGCCCATTTGTTCTGGCACCACCTCAAGTTGACTCATTTCTTCATTCGCCGAAATATTTATATTATTACTGGCTGACCCAATAATGGGTGCTTTACCAGGAATTGTATTCAAAACATCAGGACTTTTTGGAAAGTTAGTTGAACTACCGATTTTTTTCACAAACATTCCTGGTATTTTTTTGGGAATCGCGCCTTGCCTACAACTCTCAGAATCCACCTTGTTCATGTTTTGTACATCCGTTAGTGTTTGTACTTCTGGTGTAATTTCGCTGCAAGAGGCATCTATTACAGTCATATTTTGAGAGACTCTCTCATATGAGGCTCCAACAGAAACTGTGCTAGTTGTACTCACTGCGCCAGTTGCTGATAACGCTGTCGATACCGTCTCTCCATTACTCTCCTGTGTTGCTGCTGTAGCCGCTCTTGTCTTAGGCTTCTGCTTCCTTTGCCTTTGAACCACTGGATTGGGGTTTTTTGGCGCCATTATCATTGTCTGCCCACCAGGATAACGTTTTTTGTCTTGTAATTGTAGTTGCAGTAGCTGCTGCTGGCGTTCTCTATTCTTCGGTGCTGCCTGGTAATCACTCTGACTTCTCTGACCAGGTGTGGAGACGGGGGAGGGGTAGGAACGCTGCTGCCACGCTGCTTGCAGGAAATGCGAGTAGCACTTCCACGGGTCTAACCGCATACCAGAGCCGGCAGCTATCCGAAGCTATCCGAACAAATCCGTGAGTTTTGAATTTATTTCTCCCAATATTCTAGCAACTGCAATTCGTCTCTGCTAATACTACTGCTGCCGCTATGCTCTGCTATCAGTCCGTTTCCTCTGCAGTGACTTGTGGAGCCGGTCGGGAGCCTCTGCTGCGCTGCTCACTTGGACACGATCGCGTCCGCCATCTTGCCGCTCCTCCCACCAGCCTACGAAAAGATTTGCGTAGCTGGGGGCGAAGCAGGTTCCCATCACTGTCCTACTGGTTTGCCTAAATAAATCATTCTGGAAGAGGAAGATATTGTTTCTAAGACAGAAATTCAAACATTCTATTAACATCCTTCCATGAACTATGTATTTGGCTGATCTTTTATCCAGAAAGTATTTGATAGCCTCTTTATCTTGATCATGTTGTATACTGGTATAGAGGCTGGCTATATCCAGAGTGATCAAAACATATGATGGATCCCAAACAATTTGATCAATTTGTCCGATAAAGTTCTTGGTGTCTTTAACATATGATTTTAGATCAGAAACAAAACTAGAGAGAAAAGAATCAATGTATATAGACAAGTTTTCCGTCAGACTTCCCTTCGAAGAGACGATGGGTTGTCCCGGTGGATACTGAGGGTCTTTGTGGACCTTTGGTAATTGATAAAAAGGTCGGAATTCATCCATGTCTAGCATCGATTTATTACGCCATTTAGTCAAGAGATCATAATAAGCCTTGATACTTTCTGTATATTCGTCTTTAATTATCTTCTGATAGTTTCTTGGATCTTGAAGCTGTCTCAGTGATTCCTGACAGTATTGGTCTCGAGTTAGTAAAACCACGTTTTCCCCCCTTATCTGAGGGTTTCACAATTATCTCCTTGTTGTTGTTCAAATTGGAAAGAGCATCAGTTTGTGCCATGGTTAAATTATTCCTTTTCTTAATCCTTTTGTTATTTGAAAGTCTGTGATTCATAAGATCTTGTGTCACAGCATCTGCAAAAGTATCACTTGCATCATACGGCATCTGCGGATTGAACTGTGATGGAGCCTTAAAATCCGTTACTGGTGATTGTTGCTGAATGCTTTCCACATTTGGTGTTCCAATAGTATCTTCAACAGTCTCTGCCAGTTGTTCGGTTCTCAGGTCCTCCAATGCTTGTGCCGTGTGAAGATCCTTGATGGATAGAATATCTGTAGGACACGCTGTGATTTTCTTTCTTATTTTCTTCGTGCCTTCAGTTTGAGGTTTCATTTTATGAAACTTGTGTAATTTGATTTTGCGGGTCAATTTGAACAAATCAATACGGGTTTGGGGTTACTCCAGTCCTTTATTGGGGCAGAAACTCAGCCCCAATTGTAAGGTGTCCTCCTCATCTCGTGTTAACACCTGATCAGTCAGGTTAACAACCGTCGGACTGGGGTCCACCATTTCTTCCCTCTTTTCTTGCGGATGGTTTGAGCTGCCGCTCTGCCCCTTCCTCCGGCTCTGCCAGCCACCTCGTCGGGTTCTCCGTCGTTTTCTGGTGGTTTCAGTTTGCCCCCTCTTAGCCACGTGCTGCGGATGAGGTCGAATTCTAAATGAAAAGGTGTTTTCTCCCTTCCCTGCTTGATGTTGGCTTCTCATCTCCTGATAGCTCTTCTTCCGTGGCTGAGGATTCGGAAGTAGGGGGTGGTTCTACCGGTCCGGTGCTCTTCGTCCTATTAAGAGCTTTCCGAGGACCGTCGAATTTCTTTGAAAAGGTAAGGATTCTTCCTTGAGCGTAATCACGCTCATCTCTTTCAAACTTTTCTTGCTTTCGCTGTCGTATTTTGAGTTCATATTTGACCAAACGTTTCTTCATATCCTCTCGTAGTTGTGTTAATGTATCTGAATCAGTTTCTTTTGCAATTTCAAGTTCTAGGGAGGCTATCTCATCAATTGCTTTCGCTCTATCACTCCAAGCGAATTTTACAAGCAACTTGAGCATAGCTTTACAGGATGCTGCTGTAAGTCCAGCCCATTGTTCCAAAAGCATGGGGTCAGGGCTCTCATATGCAGGTACTGTATATATGCGGAGCCCCCTGGGCACTCGATCCACGTCAATGTAATTTTGTAGAGAGGTGGCCTCCCACCATTTGCGTATCTCTCTCTCACTTAATCGTTCCAGTTTCAAGAAAAGATTTTGTAGGGAACTCTGTGGTACATTCCCCCTGCCTCCGGTGTTAGGTGCAGCAGTAAGATTTGGTGTGCGTTTCTTAAACACATCAAGAGCAGCTTTGCGGCGTTCTTCCTCATCACATATGCCTTTGGGAGTTTCTTAGAAACCACAGGGAAGCCTCCCCGGGTTTGGCCGCCAATACCCACTCGCCTTACTGTTTGTTTTGTTTGGACCCTCGCAAATGCAAGCAGCAGAAAATAGGAGTGTAATAACGGGAACGGCGACTTACCAGCGTTTCAGATGTCAGCCGTGCGCCCATCCGTTTACTCCTCACGTTTCTGATCCAGAAAACAGTGGTGCTCCCGATAAACAAAACAACAGCTCCGTGCTACCAGAGATCTCGGGACACTCAGTGGCGGGTGCTATGTCGCGCTGGTAGACACGTAATATATTCTAGCTCAACAGTCCCCCTCAAAGCTTGAAAAAGAGGACTTAAGCACTCCGGGTACGGCAACAGGGTTTATTCAACGCCTACGGCAGAGATGACAGACGTGTTTAAGACAAAAGTCCTTCCTCAGTGTCAGCAACACGCTGCTCGCGGCTCATTTTTGTAAGCGCCCTCATTGAGACTGAGAGCGGACTCAATTTCAGTGCATGCACATTCTGTTAGAAACGCTGGTATATATACATACTCTCGGTCTCCTCTTCCAACAGTGAAAGGAATGGATCGCACTCCCAGGCTTGAGATTCTTTCAATATTTATTATCGTGATTCACAAACAAAACAGGACCCGTTTCGGCATCGCGCCTTTTTCGACTGTTGTCTAATCAGTGTGTATAACATTCTTAAATAAAGTTACACAGTTCATTCAAAACGATGTCACTTCCTCTCAGTAATCCACAAAATGGAAGGGCTAAAATTAAAGGTCAAAATGGGACGGCCATCTTATAGTGGGTTAATTTTACACTCATTTTGATAATGACCATGGCAATGTGCACAAACAATTATTAAGCCGTGGATGGGCGTTTGTTGAATATCAATTAATATTTTACGTCAAATGCAGTTAATTTAAACCTAACAAAAGGAAGCTCGAAAAATTATTAAGCCCTGTATGGGCATTCCCACATATCATTACCACAAAATTCTACTGCAAACAACGGTTATACATTTCATTATGATATTCATGATTTTTGTCAGATCAGATTAATTTGAGAAAATCAACGACAATGCAGAGATTATAGTCTATATACATAGTTTAGTTGAGCTATACTAGATGTATGGCTAGTTCCTCTTTAGTATTTAGCCCTCTAGGAGTCTTGGTTTGCAGATCAATGATAAATCTTGATTCCAATCTACCCAATTGTAACTCCCTGTTACCTCTCCTATCTTTTGTGGGGAATTGGTCTAGACAAAAGAATTTTAAAAGATTGCGATCACTCTGATGTTTTTGCACAAAGTGTCTAGCAACGGGGTAATTAGGGTCGTTATGTTGGATGGCTCAGGCGTGTTCGAGTATTCTTTTCTTCACTGGATGGATTGAACTACCAATGTACTATAGTTTGCACGGACATTATATACATATATATATATATTTATATATATATATTACCTACTGGCGGTCGCCAGTAGGTAGTTATAGTTAGGATTGTTTTCTATAGGAAATCTGCAAATTCTATTGGGAATAACTTTGGCGCCGGTTGAGGAATCTGCCTGTAATTTTCCTTAAATTTGCCTCGCTGCGCTCCGTTCCTTCCCTGAAAGTTTGGGGGGGGATTCGTCAAGCGGGGGCCGAGATAAAAGAGGGGACCCTAAACGTGTTTTCCCCATGTTAATTTCCATAGGGCGGTTGGACTCACTTTTAGCCCGCCCGACCTGTTAAAAAGGAACAAAATGAGGGGGTATATTATGCCATAGAAAGTATTATTAGTGCTGAAGAAAGAAAAATTAGGGCACATTTTGAGAGGCTTCTCAAATCCTCTTCTATTTCATTAAAAAATACTGATATGCAGTCTCCCAAGATGGCCACCAGAGACAAAAGAATCCAAATGTAGCCCAAATATCACCCAGATGTAGCCCAAGTATAGCCCAATGACAGAATGTCCCAGAGTGTTCTAAAGAACAACTAGAGCGCTAACAGTCTTACTTATGACAAAAATATGACACACCAGAAGCCATCTTGATTGGAATGAAGTGGTAAGTCTGAAAACATTTAATTTAAAAAGGAACAAAATGAGGGGGTTCATTTTGCCATAGAAAGTATGATTAGTGCTTCAGAAGGAAAAATTAGGGATCATTTTGAGTGACTTCTCAAACCCTCTTCTATTTCATTAAAAAAATTCTGACATGCAGACTGAAACACGCACTTTGAATACCAGCAGCAGACTTCCCTGGTGAGCAGTAGCTTTACTACAGTGATCTAATGAGCAACTAGAGTGCTAACATTCAGAATTAATGGCAAATGTGTGACACATCTGAATGCCTTCTTGATGGAAGCAAAGTAAACAAGCATTGAAAATGCAATAGATCTCGCCCTCTTTTAAGTTAAAGCCATTCTGTTTGTAATGAGGTGGCTTTTTAGCTTTGCTTTTATTAGTGTTTTTTTTAACTTTCATGTAAATAACATGCATCTGTATGCATATATGTATATGTATGCATGCATTTATATTTGTATTTATATAGATATACAGATTATATATGTTTATATATGTATGTGTATATATATATATATATACATACACATACATATATATAAATGCATATGCATATATATGCATATATATATGTGTATATGTGGAGAAGTGTGGCTCAATGGTTAGAGTGGCAGACCCTGATGCAGAGGTCTAGCCCGGGACCAGGATTCAATTCCCCGCCTCGGCGGGTCTTTGGCTCAAAATTCCACGGACCTGATAATTCTCGCCTCAGTGCCTATTCTAATCATAGAGTCCAACTCTGCAACTCTGGGCAATAGCTTGCTTAATCTCCACAACGACCCCCACAACACTAAGGATGCCTGGCCTTCACCCTGGGGGTGCCCAGGAGTGGACGCCTCACAGGGAAAGCCAGGACAGGTTCCACAGCGGTATTCGTACAAGCGGCTTGAGACCCTTCCGGGTGAGTGGTGCGCTATACAAGTATCAATTTATATATTTTTTTTACATTTATGTGTGCGTGTAGAGAGAGGTAGAGAGGTAGAGGTAGAGAGGTAGAGAGGTAGAGGTAGAGAGGTAGCAGTAGAGAGGTAGAGACTAGTAGAGAGAGAAGTAGAGAGAGGTAGAGAGGTATAGAGTAGAGAGTGAGTAATAGAGAGTAGTAGAGAGCAGTAGAGAGAGTAGCAGAGAGTGAGTAGTAGAGAGTAGTAGAGAGTGAGTAGTAGAGAGTGAGTAGTAGAGAGTAGTAGAGAGTAAGTAGTAGAGTGAGTAGTAGAGAGCAGTAGAGAGTGAGTAGTAGAGAGTAGTAAAGAGTGAGTAGTAGAGAGTGAGTAGTAGAGAGTAGTAGAGTGTGAGTAGCAGAGAGAGAGAATAGTAGAGAGTAGTAGAGAGTGAGTAGTAGATGTGTAGTAGAGACTAGTAGAGAGAATAGTAGAGAGTGAGTAGTAGAGTGAGTAGTAGAGTGAGTAGTAGAGAGAGAGTAGTAGACAGTGAGTAGTAGAGAGTAGTAGAGAGTGAGAAGTAGAGAGTGAGTAGTAGAGAGTAGTAGAGAGTGAGTAATAAAGAGTGAGTAGTAGAGAGAGAGTAGTAGAGAGTGAATAGTAGAGAGTAGTAGATAGTGAGTAGTAGGGAGTGAGTAGTAGAGAGAGAGTAGTAGAGTAGTAGAGAATGAGTAGTAGAGAGTGAGTATTTGAGAGTAGTGGAGTAGGAGAGAGTAAGTAGTAGAGAGTAGTAGAGAATATTCCAAAGTTTGGCACAATAAGTCCAATCAAATCATATCACTTAGAGTCCTTATTGAAGCGCTGAATCTTGGTGTATCTTCAAATGCTTTTATTTTCCTTAAGTTTATGTACCACAGCCAGCCGAAACGTTTCGTTCTGTACAACAGAACTTCTTCAGGGCATTCTTATTTCCTTCAAGTTATGTCGGTATCCTGTTGTCATATAACTAGATATTTCTTCCAAATGTTAGACAGTCTTATTCAAAGTGACTAGGTATCAACTTTACCCACACAATTCGGGCAGACTTGAGTAATTTATAGCATCCTCAAAGTCAGTATTTCAAAAATTCCAAAGTATAGGACATGATAATCCAAATCCAAATGTTTCTCAAGAAAAGTCATTTTCAATCGTTCGGAATATCAGTGTTTGGGCAGATATGACCCAGGGACCCCCAGTATGCAAGGGGGTTTATTCCCCCCTCTGTAAACGCGCCAGTGGCCTGCGTTGCAGAGAGGTCTAAAAAGGGGCATAGGCTCATTACACCTCTGTGCAATGCAGCCCCCTGGTGCATACTGGAGGTTCCAGTTGGGCTAGTTGGCCCCCAGGGACCCCTAGTATGCAAGGGGAATTAGTTCCCCCTCTTCAAACATGCACGGGGGCTGCGTTGCAGAGAGGTGTAAAAAAGGGTGTGGCCTCATTACTTCTCTCTGCAATGCAGCCCCCTGGCGCATACTGGAGGCTCCTGGTGGGCTAGTTGGCCCCCGGGACCCCTAGTAGGCAAGGGGAATTAGTTCCCCCTCTGCAAACGCGGCAGGGGGCTGCGTTGCAGAGAGGTGTAACAAGGGGCATAGTCTCATTACACCTCTGCAATGCAGCCCCCTGGCGCATACTGGAGGTTCCAGGTGGGCTAGTTTGCCCCCAGGGGCCCCCATTATGCAAGGGGAATTAGTTCCCCCTCTTCAAACATGCACGGGGGCCGCGTTGCAGAGAGTTGTAAAAAGGGGCGTGGCTTCATTACACCTCTCTGCAATGCAGTCCCCTGGCGCATACTGGAGATTCCTGGTGGGCTTTCAGGTCTTATATAGTTAGGAATTAGCATTAAAAAAAACTTTGAAATTCACTGAAAAAAACATAGGTTTCAGGCCTTATATAGTTAGGAATTAGCATTTAAAAAACCTTGCAAATTCACTGAAAAAACCATAGGTTTCAGGCCTTATATAGTTAGGAATTAGCATTTAAAAAACCTTTGAAATTCACTGAAAAAACCATAGGTTTCAGGCTTTATATAGTTCGGAATTAGCATTTTAAAAACCTTTAAAATTCACTCAAAAAACTATACCTTTTTGGGGGTGTTATAGTTAGCTGGACATTTCACACATACAAAACCATTGGAATTGCTCCTATATAGTTAGTTGTACTAACTATATTTCACGCTTATATCGTATGCGCTCGGGTGCTTCCGGGTGCGCTTACGCCGTGCGTATCACGCGGACGTGGCTACCCGATACGTCACGATGATGTTTTCGTTCGCGGCAATAGTGCAAACGGGACGCTCACCGGTACGCGCACCGGGAGCGCTCCAGGGAAAAAAAAAAAGAAAAATGAAGAATATACATAAAAAAAATAGTATTACATAAATATACAATATAGGATTCAATATAAAAATATTATATTTGATAGCAATAGAAATTTGCTATTAAAAAACCTTTGAAATTCACTGAAAAAAACATAGGTTTGAGGCACTATATATAGTTAAGAATTAGCATTTACAAAACCTATGAAATTCACAGAAAAAAACATAGGTTTCACACCAGTTATAGTTAGCAATTAGCATTTAAACAACCTATTAAATTCACTGAAAAAACCATAGGTTTGACACCAGTTATAGTTAGCTGGAAATTTTACTGACATAAAACCATTGAAATTCCCACGTTATAGTTAGTTGGACTAACTATAGCTTGCGCGCCTGCAATGCACTGCTGATGACGTCACATATTACATCACTCATGACATGGCCAGTGACATCACTCATGACATCACTGATAACACCATCCTTGTGACAGAGTGACAGACCTCCTTTCAGTGTAATGTAACCCTTGAAACACATATTCAAAAATAGAAACTAACATTTTCAAAAAAATAGAGATACCCATACCAGTTACAACAACCAATTCAGTAATACCACCATCTATATACACATCCACTCATTCACCAACAGTTCTATATAGTCACTCATACATATATTCACTCATCATATGTAGTGAAACACCTATACATCCTGTTACACACCGACAGTCATCCAAAAGTTACTCACACACATAATCACACATGCAAATAAACTATTGATCATCCATTTATTTGCATATACAGCTATTCACACACTACCACCTTACTTCTAAGGAAACTTACACATACTTACTCTCTTAAACTATCACTTATAGAAACACATACTTATTTAAACAAGAACTCTTTCAATCTCTCACTCTCACATATACTCACTTATATACATCAATACTCACATATACTAAATTAAAACATATGTAGTTACTGATAAAGACACTAGGGAGACAGTCATTCACTCACTAACACACAAATATACACACTCATCCACCCATACAGTCCTGCACATATGCTGTCTTCAAAACACATACAAACAGTGAGTCAGTCATTGATGCATCTATGTGCTAAGTAACACCCCCACCAAACCATACAGACACTCATACTGATACTAAAAAAAACATCTTATAACCCATATACACACACATGTAGCTACTCACCAACCCATGCAGCCACTTATACACAAAGTGAAACACTGATACAAACATTTAAATATTTAAACAATACTTGCTAATATATGTATTCACTAAGATACACTTAATAAGCCAGTTAACCAATCGATTTTTAAAAAAAAAACATCCATTAAGACACTTATTTAAACATTTATTCTTCCATCGACCTTTACATATACATATATAAAACATATTTATTTTTCAGAAAGACACACATTCACTGGATGGTGTCATCAGTGATGTCATGAGTGATGTCACTGACCATGTCATGAGTGATGTAATATGTGACGTCATCAGCAGTGCATTGCAGGCGCGCAAGTTATAGTGAGTCCAACTAACTAACAATGGTTTTATGTCATTAAAATTTCCAGCTAACCATAACTGGTGTCAAACCTATGGTTTTTTCAGTGAATATATATATATATATATATATGCAACACGAAATGCGCACAGCAGCAAGCAGCGCAATCACCGACCACACCAGCATGTTTCGAGGGTCTTTATTTCCAGGCAAGTAGGTATTTTGCAAGCAGAACAGCATGACGCGTTTCGAGGTCAATCACCTCTTAATCATATGCATGGTTTCTGGGGTGGGTTCGTTAGTCTTTTTAAACGTGGCTGGAACACTGAAGAGGGACAACTGTCCTTTAGTCTTAAAGAGGCAGTCTTTTTTCATGATTTTCCAAGTGTTTGGTCGAATTAAGGTAACAGTACTAATTAATTTATTTATCAATTTGTTAGTCGGGTCCAGGGTAAAAGTACCCATTTCCATTCCTTGATCATGTTTATTTCACATTAATCACTCCCAATGATGTTTGGTTTACCTTAATTCTTGTATCTCCCAATGTCTTTTTTGTTCAGACTGCAAGGTCCACAATGCCTCTTTCTGCATACACAGCGTTATTTCGTTTCTTCAGTGTTGATTTTGGTAAACAATCCTCAGTGTGTTACAGGCCAATTGCTTCACGCTTTAAACGGTCGAATTAATATTTCGTTTTTCCCGCTGGCCTCAAGCAACACTGGAACAGATTACAACCACCTCGGATTCCAACCTTTTCATGCTTGCCTCCGTGGAATTAATTTTCTCTACATGTTGTGCTAAGGAAATCCTTTAGGCAAACTCTGGCTGTCGCAGAAATTTACTTCCTTGGTGAAGCGGGCATCTCAACGTGGCCTCTTCATTCAGCCTTTTCCGTTATTAATGTTTCAGCCGGCGGAAAAAAAGCACTCGCGGGGAACAGTTTGGGTTAGTTTATTTCAACACCAAACAGACACTCCATCAACAGACGCGTTTCGGTAATAAACCTTCATCCATGGATGAAGGTTTATTACCGAAACGCGTCTGTTGACGCCATGGATGAAGGTTTATTACCGAAACGCGTCTGTTGATGGAGTGTCTGTTTGGTGTTGAAATAAACTAACCCAAACTGTTCCCCGCGAGTGCTTTTTTGCTGTTTGGACATTGTCCCGTGTTACAGAATTTGGAGCAGAGATATATATATATATATATATATATATATATATATATATATATAATTTGTTTTGAAAATAGTTTGTAGGTTGTCTTCGGTCTTTATAATTCATAACAAATGGTATTCTAGACACTATGCAGAGGGGGCTCAATGTACACTGGACTCTCTTTTTATTTATGGTGGTATTTATACTTGCTCAATGATGTGCTTAATCTGTATATTATGGTGTGGGGCCAATCACTATTATGACTCATTACAAATGGAAGAGTACCATTACGAAATTGTAATATGGGATTTGTTGACTTGACTAATATTAGTATTGCTAAACTTATCAGGGGAGTTAAATTTAGGTTGGCGTTGTGGTTACATTATAAGTACTAATTTTGGGTCCATATTTTGGTCCACATTTTTCATTTGAGGGACACATAGTTGATGATAAATAATATACTATTGAGTTACTCTAAGATGGCGTACTCATTTTGTTATAGCAAAAGGATTAAAGGAGGTCTACTGGCAAATAACAGTACTGAGTTATTTAGACACTCAAAGATGGCCGACTTGTCTATTTTATACGAAGTAACGATCATGTGCCCGGATAAGGTGTATTTATTGAGATACAAACATGGCGCATATGGTGCACGCCAAACGGAGTACTCTCCAGCCGCGATTTCTAATGATACTGTGAGTACGTACTAGATTGGGGTGCAATGAAAATACATAAATATTAAGTATGGGGTATCTGACTGCGCATGTTGTTATGTTATGTTATGATATTATAATTTATAGCGCGCACAGATACTCTTGAGTGTCCCGGCGCGTAGCCATAGGTAAGATGGAGACTGAAAAGGAGAGAAAAAGCAGAATCTCTGACTTTTCTTCATTACATTTCAACTGGCATCTGCCATCCAGCTAAAAACTGTAGCAAGGCAATGCTGGGCAGCTGAGACAGAGCGAGCTCTTGTCTCAGGTAAAAAGCAGCTGGGTATCGTCAGCATAGGCCATAACCTTAGCTCCTAGTTCCTCCGCCAAGTATATCGAAGGTGTAGCATAGATATTAAAGAGGAGCGGGCTAAGGAGGGAGCCCTATGGAACCCCGGTCCTGACAGGTTGGGGAAGGGAAGAACACGGGGGAAGCCAGATCTGCTCAGTACGGCCTTCCAAGAAAGACTTCAGCCAAGCCACACGGTGCCAGAGACACCAATCCCCGCTAACCGTGCCAGAAGAAGGTCATGCGGCACAGTGTCGAACGCTGCAGAGAGGTCCAACAATACAAGGGACGCTGTTGTATTTCGTGCTGATACATGTCACGCATGTGCGCATATACCTTTTGGTTACCGGCAGGATTGGGTCTAAGGGATTTTCAGTGTACTATTGTGAGCGCAATTACCTTTGGGTTACAGGCAAGATTGGGTCTAAAAACAAGCTTACTTTTTGATGTGTAGGCCAATGCTTAGTATTTCCACGTTACAAGGCGGTTACAGGCTGACACTCTAAAGTTTATCGTCAACTCTGTACCCTGGCAGCTATAAACTAGTGAGACAGGATTTGGGTCTATAGACGTGTGTTTTGCTTACAAGCTAATTACTAGAAGATTATACGTTACTCCATTTAGTGGGAGAAATGAATTTCGGATGATAAGGACCGGTTTATCTGTTTATGATGGACTAGTGTAGACTATAGAAGTGCAGGACTTTACTGGATAGCATGATTAGGCAACGCTTGTAGAGCCACGTGGTTTGTGGATCGATCCGATTGTGGATTTGAACTCGTTAGAGAATCAGGTTAATATTATGGACGAACCAGTCCATCTTTAGACTTTCTAATTCTCTTAACACCCTATATGTCTTATACTTTTACAGCATATACGCATCTTTGATTACGGTTGCTGGTGTTAGGTTACTCTGTTTCACTTGATGTACAATATTGTATATTTTTCCTTTTTTCTCCCATTTTTCAATTTCATTTGCCTTTTTTCTCTTACATTATTTTCCTTGTCACTTATGGGACAAGGAAGATGGTTCTGCTGGGAACTACTTACCACTACATTGCATGTTTTCTCTTTGGTGATGGAGAGTTTGTTACATGACGCAAGGGTTTGTATGGTGACTTTGTGTCTAAATTAGGAGTGTTGATGGTAACATCTTTTATTTGGAATTACAGCTCTGAAGAAGTCACTGTGTGTAAATACACAAAACGAAACATGTGTGGCTGTAGATTGCTTTGCCGCATATCAACATTTGTGGAAGCTGTATACTGATTGAAAATGTATTGCTGAACATCAGACGCTGAGTACCCAAGCAAAGAAATAAAGTGGAGCAAAGTACAACAGAGACTTTATTACTCCTGTACTTTTTCATTTACAATTTTGAGTGCTCAGGGAGGAACTTTATTGTCACTGCTCGATTTTTTAGCCTACAATGACAAGCAGAGAAAACATATTTATGCTTTTGTACTACTTGCATAGAGAAAAGATAGAATCTTTCTGCATGTTTCTACACATTCCGAGCTGTTTTTTTGTTTTATTTTTTAAAAACTGACTTTTAGTGAACTGTTTCTCATACCTGTTTGCATCAGATAACTAACAGATTTTTGATGTGTTTAATTTTGCACTAGAAGTTGTATATTTATTTTTCATGTCTGCAAGCATGCCAGCTCCTTCATATGAAAGAGCTACGCACCAAGGTTTTAAGTACTTTATTGTAAAGGTGATTGTGTGACCATGTATTATATGGGATAAAGTACCCTCTGACGTACATGATAAGCAAGTCATCTTGGAGTTCCATAACCATATAAAGGACCTCGGCTTTCGGCCTTTTTCCTCCATATAGTTATGGAATTCCTCGGTGACTTGCAAGATCCTTCTAATGTACGGCAGGGGTTACTTTCTCCCTTGTCTAATGACATTGAGGACTTCTGGTCAACATTTGTTGTGCACTTGCATTACATATTTCAGAGTATACATTTAAAGGGAAGTTCTGTTATTTGCCATAAAGAAATATGTGCAAGCGTCACTAATGTGTTTTACCGTTCATTTAAGCACGTTTGTGTAGTGTTTCAAAAGAACTATATTTCTGACAAAATTGTATTTATAACTGAGGTCACTGAAACACATGATTGAAAGATCAAATGATAATTCTCAACCAGAATTGAGAGCTGATTAATGGTACAGGGGTGTGATGAGTTAATGCACCTCCTGTTTGCTCTGCACAAATGTTCAAACAGAGATAAGATGAATACCGTAGTTCAAAAATAATGGCATGCAACACACTGAAACGAAGTGGAATGTCCAAGGTCACTAGGTTAAAAGAATGCAATCATATCTATTTAGAGCATGGCACTAAATCGGGAGTTAATGCTTTACAACTTTCAGCTAAGGTGTACCTCCCAAATCAGCAATTTGTTTAGTTAAATATTATTTTACAGATGTTACCGGGCAGACTGTAATATATGTGGAAATAGGAATTTAGCACCTTCTCACTGTGCGCACGACTTTCTTAACAACTGCATTTATATAAGATAGAGGATCAATGGCAGTGTATACCAGTGACTTTTATTTCACAGAATTAAACAATTTTTTGATTCTAAGTTATGTCAATTTTAAAAAACAGGTCGTATTTAAACAATTCTTTTTGAAAAGTTTTCATCTTGAATACATCCCATAAATAACATAAATTATATAAATAAATTGTAAATTGGGAGAGGATGTAACCTAATGGCTAAGGTGGTCGATCTCAAATCTGGGGAACCGTGTTCGAGACTCAGCAATGACGCTCATCATCCTGTGATTCTAGGCAAATCACTTAATCTCCCTGTGCCTAACAAAAATGAATGTGTCCTTGTGTAGCACAACTGGTGCTCTTGTAAAGCACTCTGATACCTTCGGGTCAGGTTTGCACTATATAAAACTACAAAAATAAATAAATTAATTAATGTGTATTGGTTTCTCTCAGCCCTAAAGTATGCATTCACAACATGCATCAGTAGTAAGAGTTTATTTAGCACATTTATACATCCTATGCACACATTTTTTGTAAATTTTAGCTTAGAAAGTAAGCATATAGGTTTATTTGCACGAGCAGTTGAAAGTGGTCAACATGCTCTAAGGGCCTCAAAGCATTTTTCCAGTCCCAAACGTCCCGATTTGCAGAAATGGGCTGTTTGCGACTGGAAAAATGCTTTTTCACACGTACAAAATGCAAAATGTGATTCTATAACATGTTACCGAATTGCAATTTGCATTTTAGATTAAGTATGTGGAAGGGACGTGTTTTGGGAGTTCCTTCCAAATACCAAATCAGTATGGTATGTATTTCTGTTTGTGACCGAATTCTGGTTCCAAACTGTAATACTTTACTAACATTTTAAAAGTGTGGGTCGCCCATCGCAGATAGGAAGAAATCCCATTGGGACTCTTCCACCTTAAAACTCTTGGAAAAATATTTTTTAAGAGCAGGCAGTGCCATGGACCACCACTGTCTGCTTTTAATAAATTAATCTATAAAGTTTATTCTTTTTCGTTTGAAATGCATTCCATCTTCTTATAAAGAAAATGGACTTCATTTAAAAAAATTGCTTTCCTAAAAAGTAGTATACTGACCTCAACAGACCACCATACTTGTGATGGCTCAAATCCTAATGGGTTGCAAATTGCGACCTACCTCATTAATATTCATGAGGTAGGTCCATGTGCGACCCACTAGGAACTGCTAATTAGAAATTGTACATTTTCTTTCATAGGGAATTGCGATTTCCTAATTGCGATTCGGTAAGAATTGCAATTTGGAAATCACAATTCCTACTCTTTGTAAACAAATTTTATTGCCATTTTGCATGACAACTCCACACAATTATAGGGACAATAGTGACTTGACAAATACTTAGCAAACAATAGCAATGACAAACACTTAAGGTGCAACCCGTTCCTATCCATGACCATTGCCCTAATATTGGTGTAAAACTCAGATAGCTGGCATAAACCCCCTAGCCTCCCTCCAAAAACACCCTCCACCCAATTCCCTCAACACAGGGAAACAGGGAGTAAATGTTACACATTAAGATCTGGGAGGGGTGTGGCACCTACTCAGATCCAGAGGTTAGAGAGGCCCTTTTACTGTTGGAACAGAAAAAAGAAGGGATATGACCTCCCTATCTGTACATACATGTAACTTACAAGTATCCCACCCACGGTTCCAGGTGTAGCGTGCTGGGGAATGCTAGTCAGTTAGTCAAACCACTTTTATCCGGTTAGTGAAAACCATAAAAAGTACCATACATAAATAAGTTACGTGGTTCACTATGCATTACACAATACAATACAGCCCGGGAAAATGGCCGATGGGAGAGGAGTTCACTAAGAGAGCTCCGCTAGCTGTGGGATCTATTTGCAAAATATCCCTGCTTTAAGCTCCATCTGTCGTCCCCCATTTGTAACCAAACTAAGAAATTCATACCAAGAGTAACAGGAACATTATCTTGATCCGAACCCGGACCTACCGAAGTTGAACCGGGCAGACTGTGGAGTCGTGGGCTCGTGGAACGTCCCCTTCTGACGAGATGAAGAGACAACGGTGCCCAGGGACATTGATGTTGTGGCAGACATGGGCGGTCCCCACAGGATTGCACTTGCGGGACATGGCTGGCGGAGAGTGATCCTACATCGGAAGATAGTCCTCCCATTCTGCTGGAGCCTTTTGCTGATCTGGAGCGCTCCAGAGTGCTGGACGCCTCCCCCCTCACCGACGACTGGTCGAGGCTGTCTTCGGGATTGCAATCTGCAGAGCACGGCGGGCGGAGAGTGATCCTGCATCAAATGAAAGTCCCTCCGTTATGCTGGAGCCTTTTCTTGAACCGGAGCGCTCCTGAGTGTTGGACGCCTTCCCCCTCACTGTCGACTGGTCGGGGCTGTCCTCGGAGCGCCCGGGTGTCCTGAACACGTTTACCGACCGAACGAGGGAGCTCTTAATTACTCATTGGTCGTGGGACTCTTGAGCTGCTTGCAGACTACGGTCTCTGGAGCTTCCCTGAGGAGCGGCCCTGGGAGCACTCGGGAGGTCAAGACGCCACCTGGAGGGAGCGGAGGAGTCGTGAACCGCGCAGTGATCACCGCTGACTGTGGAGCTGCATGAGGCGTGCAGGTTCCAGAGCAGACCACAGGAGACTTTTCCCCGCAAGTAGGAGCACAGAAAGCGCGGTTGACGCTGCGGACCCATTTTCACCATGGCTGCATTAAGGTAACGGGGCAGCACCCGATTCCCCCCTCCTTCCGCCCCGGTTTGTTTGCAGCGTGACGGTGCTTTCAGGACATCCCCTCCCCTCTCCCGCTCTCCCTTCGAGACAGCCTGCGTTCCTCCCCTTGGCATCGGAGGTGGATACCGGATCAGGGTGGGGACCGAGGTCAGTGGGCCTTCTGTGGGACGTGGCACATCACACAATGGTTTTGACTCTGGGGAAAACTCCCTGGGCAGGGGCTTCAAGATAGGAAAATATAAAAGTTTTCCTCTTCAGATATTAAAATGGCCGCAACTGGTTTAACGTAGAAAAAGTACTAACTCCCATTAGACACTATTCATCTGAAATAGAAATAAGACTTCCTTGCATCCTACACAGAGCTCTCAAAATGGCTGCAGCAAACTAACATAGAAAAAGGACTGCCATTCTGTGACTCTTTAACTGAAATAGAAAAAGGACTACATTACCAGCTCTACGCTAGACAGTTAACAATATAGCCATACTGCACTATTTTGCATCTATCACAACCCTATTACCTTCTCCATACCAAGCGCAGCTTTCTCTCTCTGCCTCGATACACTCCACCCGTAAGGACAGCATCCCTCACTACCATGTCTCCCCCCCACCCTAAAGATCAGCTCCTCTATGAATCCTGTTTAACTGTCCCCTTAAGGGCAACATCTTGCTTAGACTAATGCCCATAGGTCTTTCCTCTGCTAATCTAGTTGCACCTGCACTATGGAGCGCACCCGGAAATCCACCTACTCCATCACATACCCTTCTAACCTCACTAAAAAAGCAGCCAAAGGCTTCAAACACAACTTATTAAAATCTCATCCGGAAACCCCTATCTCTGACCCTTACTTCTCAATGAACAAAAGGCTCACGAAGAACGACATCATATTCTACACTAAAAGAAGAGTTCAATGGAAAAAAGCCTTTCTCGCTCTCTTTAAGGTTTCTAACTTGAAGAAAACAGCGCACAGTTTCGCCTTATCTATCCTCCTCTCCCTATTCTTCAATGCTGCTGCCACCATCAATATCTATCATAATGGTATCATACTAATCCAATCCACCAACCACAACCTCAACTTGATCGATCATATTTTTCCGCTCATTATGGAGAGAGTCACTCTAACACACCCCTCCTCCCCATCCATTCACTCTGATATCTTCAATTCCCATCCGGCTCTCGAAGTAAGTCAGAACTACCAGATGACCTCATCCACTACGACATCATCTCTAGACCTCAACAACAACCCACCCAACAACACATTCCACCTTACAACCACCCCACTCTGTAACATCACCAATTCACTCACCTTCCCTACTCACCCTGCACTTTCTCCCCCTCCCTCTCCCTCACCGTTACTCCCAGCACCTCCCTTCAGTGTAACAGCCCCACTTATACCCCCTTGGATCTCAGCACCGACACCCCACAAACCACTCACCCTGCTCTTCAAATCTCATCCCCCTCACCTCTACTCCCAGCACCTCCCGTCAGATTAACAGCCCCACCTATACCCCCTCGGAATCCAGCATTGACACCCCCCACCCCCCATACCACCCACCCTGCTCTCACTATCTCTCCCTCACCCCTCTCCATTAATCACAGCTCCTCCCATTGGCCCATCAACCCCACCCATACCCCCAAGGCTCTTGACACAGCCGCATCTAAAGAAACTATTTCACCGTCCTCGCCCTCTGTCCACCCAGCCAATAACGAAATGATCTTGTCTGACAGCAGACGTGACCTGATATTATCAGCCCTTCAACAAGTCAAATCGGACATCCAAACCCTTCATGACCTTATTTTACAACAAACCAAGTCCACTTGCACTAAACAGGAATACAGTCCATCCCCACACCCCAAGATCAACAGTCGCATCCAACGTCTTCCTGCGAACTCCCAAGCTCATGGGTCTCCACGTTGGAGCACTATCCCACACCCTAATGCCACATCCAGCTCTATCAGGGGGTTAAACCTTTTATCTGACTTAGATCTAGGGGCCCACCTCTGATCTTACGAGCTACCCTACCCTCCACATAACGCAGGACTTCCAGATAACCAACATTCAGACTCCCAAATTCAATCTATTCTGATCAACACACACAGAGCCACCAGACTCCATTCCAGAGGCATTGTTGAAAATAACCTCACTAGAACCCCCATCACAGCCGAACCCACCACAGTAATCACCCAGCCACGGCTAAGCTGTATCCTCCTAAACTGCAGGTCCGCCTCTAGACATGCAGCTGATATAGCTGACTTACTTATCACAAACGAACCTGACATTATGATCCTGACAGAAACTTGGCTAAATGAAACATCTACTCCCATCATGGACATCTTGCTACCCCCTAACTATGGCACCACCAGACTAGATAGAACCGACAGGCCAGGCGGTGGGATAGCCTGCATACACCAGATCAGCCTAACAGTGACCAACTCCAATGCCCCGCTATATCATCTTGCGAATACCTATGCTTAAACATCGCCAACAACAACAAACAAACATGCTCTTTACACACTTTCTACCATCCTCCGGGAGATAACCTCACTTTCATAGAACACTTCATGGACATTCTAGCATCAAATGACAACCAACATATTAAGCAAATTTTCTTGAGGGACTTCAACCTTCACTGGGACGACCAGAACGACCCTGGGGTAAACAGCCTCAAAGCCTTCCTCACAGACTTCAATCTCAACCAAATATGTAACAGCCCTACACACCACAATGGTGCAACTCTCGACCTAATTATCTCCAAAGCGGACTCCACACAGCTCGAATCGATACTTCCATGCGACTGGTCTGACCATCATATCATTACTTTCCAAGTCCTGGAAACCATTAAACGACTCCCTACACAACCCCTGAGAACTAAGATCTGGAAGAGAAACCTGAAAATGTTGGACCTGACCTTACAGCCTTAGCCAACTCAAACCCTCTTTGTCCCCCGTAAGACCTGTCTGATGTACAGGGGCTGACAAATCACTACTTTCACTCCATGAACAACCTGCTAGACAAAATGGCCCCATTGCAACTGAAAAGTACATCCTCAAAAGACTCAAAACCATGGTATGATGGGAGGCAAAATGATGACACACACTCGCTTAGAGTAATTGAACGACGCTGGAGAGATACACCCTCAACTGACCTCCTCAAACTTCTAAGAACATCCAGAAACGCTTATTATAGAAAGATCAGAAAATCCAAAACCGATTTCTTCAGGACTCAACTAGATTTATTTATTTATTTATTTATTTATTAATCTTATAAAGCGCACTATCACTTTGCAGGCATCCTGGCGCTACTGGCTCAAAAGGGCAGACAGGTGTCCGACAGGACAAGACAGGACAGAAGATTACAATTACTTAGGAAACAACCAGGTCTTAACCTGTTTCCTAAAAGGGAAAAGTTCCCTGATTTGCCTGATCTCACAAGGGAGCAACTTCCAAAGTATGGCCGCGGCCACCTCAAAGGATCTCCCCCCTGATCTGGCCTTCCTAAACTTAGGCACTCTCACTAACCTAGCCGCTAGAGAACGGAGCAGCCCAGGTGGGGTGTACCACACAAATTTAGATTGCAAGGGTAGAGGACCAGTACCATGTAGTGCCTTAAAAACTAGACAAAGGGCCTTAAATTTAACCCTTTGTCTCACAGGGAGCCAGTGCAGCTTCGCCAATGCTGCCGGTGTATGTGCTCTCCTGGTAAGCCCCAAAGCCAACCTAGCGGCCGCTGATTGCAGTCTTTGAAGCCTATCCAATAGAAATCCAGGAGACTCCAATAGTAGGGCATTACAATAATCCAGCCTACTAAGGATCGTACAACCGCTGCCTGTCCCCTGTCTGCACGCATTTGAAGCTCCTCCACAGCGATGACCAGTGCTGTTTCGGTCCCATGAGCCGGCCAGAAACCAAATTGATCTTCCTATAATAAGTGATGCTGTTCCAAGTAATTGGAGAGAGTTAGACTGACCCACCGCTCAGAAATTTTGGTAGGGAAAGGCAGCAGGGAAATAGGTCTATAGTTCTTGGAGCAATCTGGGTCTAAAGAAGGCTTCTTCAACAGGGGAGAAATCTCCGCCTGCTTCCATTGGGCGGAGAGTGGGGAATAATTCCTCCTCATATTCCTTCCAGATCTTGTATGGCACGGGGTCCAGGGGAAATCCAGAGGAGATCCCCCTTACCAGCCCATTAAATGCTTCTTCCGTCAGTGGTGGAAACTCTAGTAGAGGTTCACCCAGTGACCCAGCTGACACATTAGTTCTGCCTACCGTAGGCCAGTGACGGGCCACCAAAGGAATACCGATCTCAGGGAAGTCTACCAAATCCTCAATGATTAACTCAATTTTCTCCCTGAAAAAGTTGGCAAGGTTCTCACAGAGTTCCTGAGACGGGACAATGGAGTTCTTAGAACACTCAGGGATGGTGAGACTATTTAATATATTAAAAATGCTCCTAGAGCTGTTGGTAGCATTACAGATCAGGGAAGAGTAATAGTCAGCCTTGGATTTCCTAATCTGACCCTTATATTCCCGGATTTTATGCTTCCACTGCACCCTATGCGGTTCCTCATAATCCTGCCTCCAACATCTCTCCGCTTGTTTACAAACCTGCTTCAAGTTTTTCAGCATGTCATTAAACCACGGGGCCGAAATCTTCCCCTTACAGCTGCGTGCTTTAAGGGGGGCAAGAGAATCCAACACCACCGTGATCTAAGTGCAGAGTCAGGCATAGTTCTCCTCAACTTGCTTATCCAAGGTAAAGCACTCTCCCACATTAAACACCAAGCCGGAGAGCTTCGATCTAGCAAGAGCCTTCCAATCTCTACACACAACCTCCTTGATGGGCTGTGGAGTCCTTGTCTGAGAGCCCTTGATTTTAACATAAAATTTAACAAGGGCATGGTCAGTCCAGTCCATAGGCAGGACTTCCCCCATAACCAACAGGTCGGGAACCGAGAACACCAAATCAAGGAGGTGCCCCGCCTTATGCGTAGCTTCTGTAACTTGCTGATACAGTCCAAAGCTTTTGCATGAATGAAGCAAATTTAGCAAGCCATCCAGGGAGCCATTTAGCCAAAGGTTAAAGTCCCCTAAAATTATTATATTATGGTGGGAAGCTGCCATGTTAGTAAAGGTGGCTAGTAGTGATTGTTGCTGCTGAGCGCTAAAAGCCCCTGGAGGTCTGTAACACAGAACTCCAGTAAAAATAGACCCGGAGCAACTCTGAATAGATAGGCCCAGCAGTTCCGTTCCATCAGCCGGGTCCATATCAATGATTTCAACCTTCCACAAGGCTTTATGAATGACCCCTATCCCCCCACCCCTTCCATTAGGCCTGGGGAGATGTACACATTTAAAGCCCGATGGGCACGCCCAGCCGGGGTCAACCAAACAGTCAGGGCGAGTCCATGTTTCCGTCATGAACAAGACGTCAAAATGGTGTGTCTCAATCATCAACTGGATTTCAGCGCTGTGCCTAGGCAGAGATCTCACATTCAAAAGCCCACACATCACGAGTTCGTTGACAAGAAAATCAGCCCGAGGGTGAGCTGAGTGCGTCAGCCTAAGTGTCCCCCTGTCTGCGTGGAGCCTACCCATATGTAAGAGAGTCTCCCTGGGGTATACAGGGCCAGAAACTTGTCGACATTCAGCAGTAAGGCCAAATCGGCCATCATAACTGGCACTGGACGCTTCCTTGGCGCAGACGTGCTTGCCTTTGGTGTGCCTTCGGCGTGCCGCCGGCGCGCCCGCTGCGCGTTCGCTCCAGTGTTGTTCTTATGGAGCCCAGAGCGTGCAGCCCCGACCATTAGAACGTGGCCCAAACTACCCCCAAGATGGCGGGTCCGCTCGCACGGACGGACCCGACCAGGGGAAGGCAACCAGGAGCCTCCGGGGACCAGTCCGGTCCACCACGAGGTAAGGGCGGTGCAAAATGGCACTTTAAAGCAGCAATAGCAATTTTAGCATCAACTAGCAGTTTTAAAACAAGGACCGAATATATTAAAATAGCAACAATTTAAAATCAGCAGCAGCTTCAGAGGAGCGCGACCGTGCTGACAGAGTTCTGCCAAACACGTCAGCCACCTTATGAGCCAAGAATAGGGTTTGCACGCTCGCTCCAGCAATCTTCTTAAGGAGCCCAGAGCGTACAGCACCGACCACTGGAGCGTGACCCAAACTACCCCCAAGATGGCCGGTCCGCTCGCACGGCTCAGAGGATATGGAACACTTTGCCCAGTGAAACAAGAATGTACCCTTCCACTGCCTCCTTCAAAAGAGAAGTTAAAGCTATCCTCATGGCTAAATTCACGTGAACTCTATGACTATTTACTGTATTTTTATTGGTTGTGTCTTTGTATAATATATCTTGCCTTCTACTTATGATCTGTAAAGCGCTCTGATACTCGCAAGAGTCTTGTTTGCGCTATATAAAACCTTCAAAATAAAAAAGAATATAAAACATTCAAATATTAAAAACCACATCATGATGACTCTGCATTTCTAAAAGCAGGAAAGGAAAGACTTCCTTTTATTTAAATAAGCTTCACACACTCTAGTAGTGTCATGCTTCATCATCGGATATACCTTGACTCCTAAAGGTCAGGGTGTGCTCAACCGTCTGCCAGGAAGCTCTTAAAAGAAAAAGACCAGGGGGCGTAACTAAAGATGAAAATTCCCTCGAATACTCCAAGGTATCCCTTAATTGGCAGAGTAGTCAGGGATGTTAAAACTAGAAATTGAAAGGGGTATTTGGTATGTAATGGTCCTACGACCCTTAAGCAACATGTTTCAGCCCTACTCTAGGGGCCTAAGTAGATCTGGGTCTTTTTTCAGGGTGCTACAACACACCTCCCCAGTTTGTTTAGCTCATTATGCTATTTTATGTATGTGATGCATGCAAGCTAATGCATGCTTGGGCAGTGAATATACTTGCCCTTTTCTTCTGTCGGAATTCAACCTGACATTTAAAATTGCCATATTATTTCCGATCATCTTAATATTTCTTTTTATGACATCCCATGTGTCGCTTAACATCACACCGTGAGGTTCTTACTCGTGGCATGCATTACCCAATGCATGTTACTTTCATTGTGATACTGAAACTTTCATGTGCACCTCCCATCATACAGTAAATGAGTACTTATGTGCGAGCACGTAGCCCTAAAACTCCTTCTGTGTCATACACAATACCATTCTCCTCAAATTAGAAAGAGAAATTCGTGACACGCATATTTTGCGTTATATCTTATTAGCTTTAACAGTTCATTTTTGCTCATTGTGTGCAAATTCCTGTGTTAAAAAGAGCTCTATATCCGATATACTCATCTGATTTGTTTCAAACTGTTACTGAATACAAATAGACGATCAGGTACATCCTTACTTCATACTCTCAGGAATCAATCCAAAAACATTGAAAATAACTTTGATATTCATACACTCACCCACTTTTGCAACCCTTTCCCTCCCGCTCCTGAGAAACAAGGAACCCAGCAAAAGTGGGAAGGCTATTATGAATGATATAACGCAAAATATGCAAAAGGATTTAAAAATTATTCTTTGTCTTACTGACCGCCAATGCAAATCTTTCAGAGCCAAAGATACTGAGGACATTCTAGGTCTATTCAGGGCCAATTTAGCCTTTGCTGCTTGAATTTTGTGAAGCGATTGAGCAGATATTTCAGAGCTCCCAGCAGCAAGGCATTACCATAATCTAGCCAGCGAACTACCAGAGCTCTAGATGAGAGGGGTAGTAATGGGAGAATCTTGTGTAGTGCTCTAATTAAAGAGCAGCAGGACCCTGCAATCTTTTTTACGTGAGAATCCAGGCTCAATTTCTTATAGAAAATAACCCCTACATTTCTGACAGCCTCTGACGGTATGGGGGCCCCGTCAGAGGGAACTGGCCAGAAGTTAGATGGAAGTGGAACCGGGGACTTGGTAGCTGAGCAGCAAAGAAACTCTGTCTTGTGTCCATTAAACTTCAAAAAAGTTAGATTTTAGCCAGCCGATAATATCATTCATGCAATCGTGGAAGGCAACGATAGTCATCCTTTGATTTCCTTTTAGCGACTTGATAAGTGAATTCAAAGGCCACATGTGTATATTAAAAAGTATTGGAATAATTGATGACCCTTGTGGAACACCATGTTTAATAGACCTGAACTCTGAGCCAAAAGGAGGAAGGTACACTGCCTGCTTGTTACCTGACAAATAGGAGTAAAGTCACTTTGCTACTGTACTGGCAGCCGAAATGGTTCGCTGGTGGCAGGGCAGGCACGGGGGTCGTGCAAGGGGATCGTGGGGAGATGGAGTGCGGGTCGCGCTTGGTGCAATAATATTTAAAAATCTTTTTTTTAAATAAACTCACCTTGCCGTCAGCGCTGCAACATCGTATTGTGATTGGTTTTGAGCGTCCTGTTCCGACACTTAACCAGGGAATGGGGGCCTGGTAATGTTCACCAGGCAGGCTGTAATGCAGTCTGCATGGAGAACAGGGAAAGTGGGCTTGACTGGTTTGGGCTGCCTGAGAGGACCGACCAAACAGTCATTGCACACTTAGGAGTGGGCAAACTACTCTTCCCCTGCTCCACTCCAAGAGCAGAGCACCTGGCCAAACCACCCACCCGCCATATGCAAAGCAGCAGGAAGCAGCATAAAATGATAATAACGCAAAGTTATTATCATTTCACTTTTCTACTTCGCACTGCTTAAAATCAGTGCATTGACGCTCCTCCACCATAGCGGAGGAGCCGCCACTCCAATCGAGGAAAGCCAAAAGTGTTGTATGATTGACCATATCAAATGCAGCAGATAGATCTAATAGGATGAAGATGACTGACTACTCGCATTCTAAGTTCGTCCATGGTGGTAAGCAAAGCTTTTTCCGTTCCATGGCCTGGACAGAGTCCGATTTCCTCTTCTTCAAGAAACTAGTTGACTTCCAGATAGCGAGATAGCATTTTACTAACAAAACGTTCCAGATACCTTTGCTGCATGGAGTGCATGTTGGTCCAGTTATCAGCGTAACTAAATGCTCTGAATATGACTAACCTGGTTTTTATGCCAACCTTTACTGCAGCCTCTGAGACAGTGCTTAATTTGAGCAGGGGCTTTCAGGTGCTCAGCACCGGCACCTAATCTTCAGCACCGGTGCTTATAGCACCAATTAAGGACCCACTCATTTGGAAGGCAGGCAATTTTCCCCATAATTACAGGATTTTGAGCCACGCCAAGACTCGAACCCGGTTTCCCAGCTCCTAAATCGGCAGCTCTTGCTATTAGGCCCAGTCCTCTCCAGAATGATAAGTGCTGGGGCTCTTGTCAGGAGGCAGTTTGCACCAGCCTATTTATCCTGTTAGCGCTGCCTCCTGAGGAGAGCCCCGGAACTTTTTATTTTACAAATTAACCACTGCTCTGAGATATGCCTCAGAACCATGCTCTGGTGCTGTGTGGTGGGAAAAATGACTAGGTCCCCCTTTTCCAAAGTGATCAAAAGGTTCCTTGTGGTCTGCCCTGCATTTCATAGCTCCTTAGGGCAGGATTCTAGGCACCAGGTCTTCCGCCAGCTATGTGTCCCGCAAGGTGCTTTTTGATCAGGTGGGTGCTTTTGGAATCAGGATGTCTACATTTCTGAAGAAGGCAAATAAGAATCCAACATGAGTGAATCTTTGTCTTCCAGGAGGAGTCAGAAGTCTTCTCATAGCAGGTCCTTTTTCAGGTGCAGTTTTTCCTGGTCAATTAGTGTTCTGAAGAGGTTGTCATTGAGTTACTAGTCAGTGATTGAAGAACCTGTACCACCCAATCTTATTGTCTCACTGCCCCTCCACCTCCTTTTACAGTACTTCCTCTTTGCCTTTTTGCAAAATTACACAATAGCCCATGTTTCAAGATGGCAGATGCAGGAGCACACCAACCCCAATTTGTAGTGTGCCCTATTTTTATATATTAGTATCCTTCCCTGTTAAATTACAAGGCACCCTTTTGGGATGATTTATTAATAGATTAAAATAGACTTTTCGTACATTGGAAAACACTTTTCCTTGCCACGTTTCACTTCACTACAGTTAAACTGCAGCTAAGCCAGAGCACAGTGGTGCTCCTGGCAGACTTATATTTTTGCCGTAAGTGATGTAAATACCGACTGCGGCCCACATATGACATTTAACTTCCCCGACGTATGTGCATTTCATCTGTAGTAGTCCTAGAGCACAGAAAATAGATCAATTGGATGCAACTAATTTTACCAATACCATTTAATGGCCAAGGGACCCACAGTGTGACACTAATTAGCAGTGTCACATGGCACAGAGTTCTAATATCAGTAAAATAGGGAACACAAAAAGGTGACAAATCTGATGTGACCATCCAGGAGACACCTGCCTCTTGTTTCTAACAGGTCTGAAAAACATCTCTGTAGCAAAAAGATGTTGAGTTACTCAAAAGAATGAGGGTTGATGGTGGCAGCAGAGCTTTGACCCAGATAGGAATTCACAATATTGGAGGGTCATGCTCACAACAATCAGGTAAGTTTCACAACTTGGATGACATGCTGTTGAGGAAAGGGACGTCGAATATAAGGGGCAACTGTCATATATTTTGCCTTATATCCGGCAGATCCCCCCATATCATGCATTTGCTCGTTTGCTTAGCTCATATGTTAATATTTATTTTCAATAGTAGATGACTTTGTTTTTCTTTTTGTGCCACAATATGTATAACAGGCGTTACATTTAATGTGCGATTTCATAGCATGCTTTTAGTTAATATATTTATGTATTTATTTGAATGCGAGGTGCTTAGGAGAATGCAAAATAGCTTAGGCTTTCACACAAATATTGAAGGCAATTTCCATTTTAATCACCTTATATCAAGATCACATTTTTTTTGCAAAATAAATTGCTGAGAAAGTATATAATAGCTGTTTACAGACATGTACATGCAAGAGATGTAAAACGCTGGCTCTCTATATAGTGTAATAAAAGAAAGTACACGGTGTAGAGAGTCGAGTGAAACCCATATTGGTATACAGAGGCTAAAGTAGTGAATACTAATGCTCTTTTTGCGGTTGTGTGTGCAAGCTGTTAAGCTTATCAGAGGGTAGTGCTAAGCATTTAAGGTATTTACATAGGCAATAAATAAGACACACACTTGAGAATAAATCTGAGGCCAATCTGTAAAAATAACAACAATTTTTATATACTTTTTCAGATCAAGAACTTTGTTCTTAGGTAAGTACCGAATTTTCAAAGTTTTCAAAAGAAATCACAGTTGTGCGCAGTTATGCACTATAGAAGTCAATGGAAGATAATAGGAAAAAGTATATAAAACCAGACAGTCTGTTCTCGAGGTTCACCTTCTGTATTCAGGTAAGTACCAAGTCCAGGCCCAATGTTCCAGCAGCAGGAGATCAGGAGCGTCCCGGAATCATTGGGGAGCAGTGTACTAATGTCATAGGGAGCAGGAGTTATGAAGAATTGGGGCCATCTGAAAATACACAGCACAAGGAGGCTTACGGTTAAGCCGGGGGGGTCCGACACAAGGAATTAGGTCGCAAGGGTCCCAAGTCCATGGAAGAACAGCTGGTTCATCGTTACCCAGGTTGGGCGGGCTGGGTGCAGAGCAGATAGGGCAGCCAAGCATTGTGCATCAAGAAGGTACTCTGGGTTAGGGCAGGCACGTTGCAGAGGTGATTCTGGGACAGCTGGGCCACTCACGGAATGGGTCTCAGGGGTCTCGAAGTCCCTCAATGGGTGTCTGCACCTGTGTTGTTGGAGTCCGGCTCTGACTCTTTCTTCTCGGTCTTTGTTGCAGGGGGCCCGGAACACCGACTATTGGCACTACTCAGGTAGGTCCTGGTGTCCTCTCACTCAGTGGGGAGACAGATCTGACCCTTTGGACTTGGTGTCCCTCTTCTTGCTTGACTTCTGCTTCGGAGTTGCCAGGGAGCTGCAGGTCAGTACTCCAAGGGAGGTTCTCAGCAATTTGGTGCAGGTTAGAGGTGCTCCGGTGTATTTGGAGGCCTCACATTTGCAGGACGAGACAGCACACCATGAGTGTTGAGTCCTGGAAGCAGTCGTCAGGGTTTAGCGCCAAATCTCTTCAGCATGTCTACAGTTCTCAGGCCAGCAGCACTTCTTTGTCTGTTGCTCTTCTTAGGTCTGTGGAATCTAAGATGCTAGGTCCAGAGATGCCACCTAAATACTACATTTAGTGGTGTTAAAGGGGAGACAGGTAGTGGCAATAGGCTATCTACTTTTAGGGTGTGGAAAGGCTATTACCCTAGCTCCGACAGGTTGATTTTCCACCATCTCAAGATGGTGGATTTGCAAAAGTAGTGTCTACATTGCCTGCCACACCTTAGAGTTGGTGCTGACTAAATGTGGGCACTTCTCCTAATCTAACACATTTTTCAGCCTTTCCTCCCACCAAAGGTGGTGCAAGAAATGGGGGTTGGCATCCTCCACTAACTGGAGATGCCTGTCTTGGATTTCTGATGGTGGCACCGCCTTTGATGCTTCCTGCCTTGTGATACCATTCCGGCATTGAGGAAGTGTGAAGCACCTCTGCCCAGAGCAGGCTTTGTACCTGGCCTCTGAGAGCGCTGAATCTCACCTCATGAGGTCAGAAACATGTCTGGTGGTTGCAGGCTATCAAAAACTAGTCAGAGATCAAACTAGTGGCTTTTAGGTTTTCAGGGGACCCTCTAAAGGTTCTCCTGCGTGCAGCCCATGTACCGTCTATGGCTTACCTGTGCACCTACAATATCCAACAATGGATTAGATATTGTAGGGCCAAATCTGCTCATGCAGTTATGTTCACACATGGGATATAGTGCACCCTGCCTTAGGGCTATAAGGCCTACAGTAGGGGTGACTTACTTATACCTCATGAAGTGTATGGGGGAGTGGCACACCGGACTGTGTGCCATGTACACTCTTCGGATTTCCTGCAACAAGACACACTTCTTGCAATGGGAGTCTGTGTGGTTTTGGTGAGGGGTCCCTCGGGTGGCACAATTAGTGCTGCAGCCACAGAGGACCGTCTTCAGTACCCATGCCCTAGGTACCAGGGGTTCCATTTACTAGGGACTTACAGGGGTTACTGAAGTTGTGCCAATCATGGTACAGTTTTGGGAAAGAGATCAGGTATTGGGAACCTGGTTAGCAGGGCCCCAGTGCACTTACAGTCCGGAATCACATCAGGCACCAGGGACAAACTCTGGGCTAACCATGTAAAAAGAGGCACTTTCTTATAAGAGCGATCGGGAATGTGATGATATTCACAACAACAGAGCAGAACAGTTCCGAGTTAACCTGCCCAAGGCATAATTTATCACAAAATGGCATTCGTTTACCGCTACCCAACAATGACATATTAATTTGTCCTATTAATTCATTCCATGCTCATGACGGAACGCTTCAGTCATGAGCATCGGCCGAGCTGTGCTCATGACGGAACTGTTCCATCATGACCACGCCCGTTTTCATTAGGGCTCAGCACCGGGGGGAATCGGGTCCGCACGGAAGGGGTTAAAACCACATACTAGACCCACTGCTCCTGTGCTCGAGCCTGGAAAGAAGAGAAAATAAAACACTTCCCAGAGAAAGAAGTCTTGTGCTTCAAGGATTTTCATAAAATGTACTAATGTGGGTTTCTGAATTTGGTTAAAGTCAACGGCCATCCACACCAATGCATGGTCAGATATGGCTCTTTCCAAAATATTTGTTTAATAACTGATGAGGGTAAAAATAATGAGTAGAACTCAGTGTCCCTAATACGAGAGAAGTGTCAATTCAGAGAAAACCTTGCTGTTCTCGCATGTTCTCGGAATTTTGAATCCGTTCTCTGTTTAGGCATCTTTTTCTAGATAGTTTATCCACATTTGGAGTCAGGTTAAGAAACACTGATCACTAACCCTCTGCAACCTTTGGAAATGATTCCTGCAACCTTTGGGAAATGATTCCTAATGAATCCTATTGATAGTTTAGGTGATGTGAGCATGTAGGCCAGAGTATTGTGCGAAATGGAGCTCGCCTGACAAAGTCAGCACATTTTGAGAAAATTCGCTAGCAAAAATTGACTTTCACATCCTTGTTTAGAGTGTTGTAGAAGCAGAGGCAAAAGCTACTAGCATTGCTGTGACAGATGAAGACCGAACACGAATCCATTCTGCAGAACTTACTACTGCAATTATCTACAGCTGTGCACTGTAAACAATGTATTTGTTCAATTTGTAATATATTTAACAATCTAGGGCAACATCGAAATACCACTACTTTGCATGGCAAATGAAATGCAAAGTAGCGCAAGGCATAGCGTGATCAACAACAGATTGTGAAGTTCCTGTCTTAAAGTTCAGAGGTGGATATTTTACAGGAGAGCAGGTCACAGAGGCAGAATGAAGCACCATTTTTTATCAATTAGTTTCATGTTCACCGCCCTGATAATAAATAAGCATCGGGGCAAAGAGCAAAGTTAAAATGAATGCAGGGGGCAGTAGGCAAACCTACAATGGCCAAAAGACAAGATTACATGAATTTGTCTATTTCTCGCTTTCTATTGGTAAGAACAGACCCTGCAATGGATAACAGAATGCTTCAAAAAGAGAGGCGTCTCAGTAATTACAGCATGGATGAGTTGTATATACAATACATCAGTTAGGTTAGTGTTAAGCACAGAGAATAATAAGGTAATGTACAAAATGCAAGTCTAGGAAATCTGTGTAACAAAGTCAATGCAGGTTCTGTCCACTGAAGTTAGTTTGTGGGATCTGAGGGATTTAGTCAAGTGTAATCAGCAAGAACAATGGATGTATTTGGACTCAAGATGGCAATGCCATTGAAATAGGATCGACTTAATCTCTTGCTTGAATACACCATATTCCTAATTGGTTTTCATGTCTTGGTTGATGGTGTTCATTCCATGGAAATTCTTCTGGTGAATGTTTGTTTCAGAATGTATATTTGCTTGAAGATTGGGGTTTCTTGACTCATGTTATTAGTGACTCACAGTTTTCAAGGAACGTATGGACGAAGTTCCAGAATGTAGAGCTTCATGTACTTTGCAAGTCAGCTTAAAGTGGCAACTGACTTTTATAAGAAGCTAGTAGAAGGTGATCAAAATTGGTATGTGTGTTCATTTCATCTAGTTCCTGAGACTAATCTTGCAGGTTTTGCGGGTGGTTGCAGCTATGGTTTAGGGATGCTATCCAGTAGAACCATAATTGATTCAAGATAGTACAACAGATCATGCCACAGATTTGAGATATACCTGAGAAATGAAGGGTTTGATTCCTTTGAGGAATTTGTTCTAGCATTGTGTGGCTTTGACCAGGAGTTTGTGAACTTCGAGGTTTTAGGTTTTGTTGGGAGTCATCCGAAGAGATTTGACAATCTGATGTTGGATGGTTTGCAGTCGAACAGGTTGACATTATTAAGCCAAGTTTGGACTATAATGGGCCAGTGTTTGGGAAGATCAATAAGAATCCTTTTTTGACAGAGTTTGCTCTTATATCATAGATGAACATCCAAGAATAGATTTTGTTCAGAGTTGTGGCGAAGAAGGCTGTGTTTCATGGGATTATGCTTTGTAGGTAGACATGGATCTCAGTACAGAGGTGGGAGAAAAGTTTAGAATGCACCAAGCAGTTTGATGTTAAGGTTCAAGAGAGTGGGGGGAAGGCTATATTCCTGTAGGACTCGTTTTAGAATAGTGGAAGGGTGGGAGAGCTGAATTTTTGTATTTGTTTGAAGAACTGCGTAAGATAAGAGAAGAACCACCGAGAGCCTTTTCACATAGTCCATTTTTTTAGGCTTTTCAGGAGGGAGCAGTGTTTGACTGTGTTAACGGAGGCTGGCATGTCCAGTAGCACCTGGAGGCAAGAGTCTCCTTTGTTCAGGAGGCTGAATGCATCATCAACAACTGGAAGGATAATCAATTCTGTGCTGTAGGTGGCCCTTGATCCTGACTGGGATTTGTCCATAAGGTCACTTTCAATCATGTCTTGAGTTTGGATTCCAAGCAACTCTCTAGGACTTTGGCAAGAAGGAGTAGGTTGGATATGTTTCAAAGATGTTTACGTCCTCTGGGCCAGCACCCTGTTTTTTCAGAAGAGCTGCCTGACCTTGCTTGGGGGGGTTCATGGGGCAAGCAGAAGCTACTAGGGCCTAACTGCTGTGGTTGCGGCCGTTGCCTCTGGTGTCCTGGAGTCTGTCCTACTATAGGTCTGCAAACAAGTACACACTTTCTGCACTGGACTGTCATGGTAGCGAGGGGGAGTGGTCAAAGGCTTCTCAGCTAGGGAGTTTAAGGTGTAGGGACTCAGAATGCTAACTATCAAACACCAGACACAATAATTAATTATCCAGCCAGTGTTTTTCTTTTAGAAACAAGAGACATACTTTAATGAAACTAAAACAAGCTAATACACCTAAAAAATAATTCTCACAACAAGGTTGTAGCGTTTACCCCAGAGATGAAAGGACACAGCGTGGTGGGTAAACCAGTGTCTTTATTTAGGTCCGTGACTTCAGACACAACAACCTCAGCCACAGCTTGCTGTCGCAACAGGTGACAGCCGCATTCACTGCTGCGGCGCTCGCCTTCGAATCCTGGTCGCGGTGACATTCTAAATGATGTCCCCACGAGCAGTACCATCCTCGCAGTGCATAATGACGGGGGACGAAGTGTGTGGAAGATACCACACATCCCCCTTCCCTACGAACAAAATAACATGAAAAGAACAAGGTATGCAGTACAAAGTTACATCGTCACATATTGCTCCAAATGTCTTGGTGGCCTAGTCATCCTCCGGCTTGTTCTGCTAACCGTGTGAGGGATCGTCCCGTGTACCCTTGGAGGGGGTTCCTTGGCCACCCATGATTTGTTTTCACTCCCTCCCTCCACACTGCTATCCTGCTCAGGAGAACGATACCTCACCACTCTTCCCAGGTTCCAGATCTTCCTTCACTGGGTTTTTATTTTTACAGCATTTCTGAACAATTTACTATCTTTGTGGGCCTGCTGTATTCTGAAAAACTCGCCTTGCCGGTGGGTGTTCTGATTTTAATGTCATCCCCAACTTTTAACCCAGCCTCTTGTGTGGAGTGCAGTCTATCAAACCTTTCTTTCCTCTCTGCCATGGCTATGCTCTGTCTCGCTTGCCCCCTCGATTCCTTAAAGTGATCGGACCATCCCTTGTGCCACCCCATCCAACCTGGTGATAGTTTTGTGTTCGGTACCCTCGCTCTGAGCAACTCAAAAGGGGTGACGCCCGTCGTCTGGTGTGGCGTGAGCCTATAAGCTTCCAACCGTCTCCACACTTCTTCCTTCCAATTCAGGCCACTGGTTTTTGCCAACTGGATGCTCTCCTTGAGAGTCTTGTTGAACCTCTCGACCATTCCATTGGTCTCGGGGTGGTACAGGGCGCAACGTTTGTGTTTGATTCCCCGCTCTTCGAGGAAGTCTTTAATTTCTTTTGAGCACAGTTGAACCCCATTGTCTGTAAGTAGACTGCTTGGTAGCCCCTCTCTGATGAACAGTTCTTGAAGGAACTCAATGACAATCTTCGTCGTGATTTCACTTACAATCTTCAACTCCGGCCACCTTGAGTATAGATCCATAAGCACCAAGATGTAGGGTGTGCGCACCTCTCCCGTCAGTGCGCCTACGATGTCTAACGCCACCTCCTTTCACGGCCCTGACGGGGGTGGCTTACACACCATGGGCGGTGTCTGTTGTCTCAACACTTTATCGCTTACACTGCACGGAATACAGTCTCTAACTTTTCTCTCGATTGCATGGTCCATGTGGGGCCACCAGTAGTCTTCTATCAGCCTTTGTTTGGTCTTGTGATGCCCAGGTGACCGTCATGAGTTATAACCACAAGATCTTCTCTCACCACCGTGGGTGGGACCAACCTTGTTCCTCTGAACAAACAATCGTCGACCACTGATAATTCGTCTTTGACAATCCAGAACGGCGGTAGGGCCTCGTCCCGTTTATCTTCATGTCTCCACTTGCCCTGTACTCTCCCGCACACCTTGAGAATGATCTCGTCTGTCCTGAGTGCTTCTTTCCATGGTTGTTCACCTATGGCTCTCTGGATTATCGCGCATACATTTTCAGTCTGGTAATCCTCCTTCTCTTCCTCCTCTATTCCTTCTGTTTTGTCTCCATCACTCTCCCTCACTAAGCTCGACAGGCAGTCTGCAGCAAGATTCCTGGTTCCAGGGACATATTCGACCTTGAACGTGTACTCTTGGAGACCTACAACCCACCGCCTGATCCTGCTAGAGATCTCATCCAGGCCCTTCTTGCCGAACACCTCTACCAATGGTTTGTGGTCCATCCGAAGTATGAAGCTTGTTCCCCATATGAAGTCCCTGAATTTGTTCACGGCCCAGAACACTGCCAAGGCTTCTTTTTCGATCACCGAATAGTTGCTCTCTGACTTCTGTAGTGATCTCGACGCGAATGCTATTGTTTCTTCTCCGCTTGCTCCTACCTGAGTGAGGACCGCTCCTAGCCCCTTAGCACTAGCGTCGGTGGTGACTACGGTCAACCGATTGGGTATGAATGACTTGAGGTTGGGAACCTCTGTGAGTGCTCTCTTCACGTCCTCAAACTCTTTTTGTCACTCCCCACTCCAGCTGAACATTGTATCCTTTTTTAGCAATTGGCGTATTGCAAACGTCCTTCCAGCGAAGTTCTGCACAAATTTGCTGTAGAATTCCAGCATTCCCATGAATGACTTTATTTCGTCTTTGCTCTGCGGTGACATCAAATTCGTTATGGTGTTTTCAAGTTCTGCCTTCGGACGGATTCCTTCTGCTGTCACTTTGTGCCCCAAAAAATCCAGTTCCTTGCAGCCAAACTTGCACTTATCTCTTCTCACCGTCAGACCTTGTGACCTAAACCTGGCTAGCACTTGTCTCAACCTCTTGTTGTGTTCCTCATTGTCTTTTGCGAATACCAGTACATCATCCTGGTAGCACATTACCCCTGGGATCTCTCTCAAAATGTTGCACATGAGTCGTTGGAACACTGCTGCGGCCGATACTAAGCCGAAGGGCATCCTCTTAAACTTGAACGCACTCATGGGCGTCACGAACGCCGTGAGCTCCTGAGACTCCTCATGTAGCTTGATCTAGAAATAGGCCGAGGTGAGATCAAGGGTTGAGAATACTTTTGCGCCTTCTAGCATACTCATCATCTGAGTGATGTTGGGCAAAGGGAATCTGTCAACCACAACCTCTTTGTTCAGGGACCTGAGGTCAATGCACAAACGAACCGACCCATCTTTTTTCTGAGCTGCTACAATTGGCGCCAACCATTCCGTGGCCTCCACAGGTTCGATGACTCCTGCTTTGCACAGTTTTTCAAGTTCAATCTTCACTGCTTCCTGGATTGCTATCAGGAGTTTCATTACTTTAGCTACAACAGGTGTCGCGTTTTCCTTTAGTTTGATCTTGTGGCAGTAATTCTTCAAGCATCCTAGTTCTTCTCTGAAAACTTCCTTGAACTCTGTGACAATATCCTCCCTCGTTTATTGCACTTCTTGTATTAGGATTTGAAGATCTTTGTTGGGATTTAGATAGACCCCTAATTCTTTCTGTGCCTGCCAGCCCAAAATGTTGTCACCCACTGTAGATACATAGATCTTTCACACAGTTGCTCTATCCTTGTACTCTACTGTGTCCCAGAAGTACCCCTTCATGGAAATGGGACTACCTGCATAGCCCCCAGGCCTTACATCCATCCTGTTCAATCTAATCTTTCCCCTGGACACCCGTGAAAATTCCTTTGCGCTGATGATCGTTATTCTTGAACACGAATCAAACAATGCTTCTACTTCACTGCCTTTTACTTTTATGGTGTCTTTGGGGTTGCTGACCTGATCCCCACCTACTTGCAACATTATCTCATCACACACTGTGTTTGTCCTGTTTTTGCTCTGCTTGCTAAACCCCTGACCACTCCTGCAGTACTGCCTAAAATGGCCTTTCCTCCCGCACTTGTTACACGTGAATTTGAGCGCGGGGCACTCCTTATCGTTAGCCATGTGTCCTTGCTTCCCGCATCCATAACAGGTACCTTTGAACGACCACACTGTCTTGTTCTCCTTCTGCTCTTTCTGTACTATCTTCTGGCCCTTGATGTCTGACACCCCTTTACATTCAGTCACGACCTCACTTACTTTGATTTTGTCTTCGCTTCCTTTCCCACCACTGTCCTGCTTTATCTCGCTCACGCACTGCAACATATGTTCCACCTGTTTTGCAACTATTAGGACCTCCCTCAGGGGCAGATCATCTTTCAGCCACAACTCCTCCCATACGCGTTCTGTCCTACACCCTAACACAAACTGGTCCCTTTTCTCTCTTCGCATGCACCCCCAAACTTGCACGTCGCTGCCAGTTTTCTAAGATCAGACACAAAATCTTCTACTGATTCCCCATCCTTCTGCACTCTCTTCCCGAAATGGTACCTTTCCATTATGGTGCTGGTCTTAGGAAGGAAGTGTAAATCTAATTTCTTACGGCTAATTTCAAACTCATTCAACCCTCTCGCTTCCTGCGCACCTAGATCTGGGAGTTGTTCCAACACCTCTTCTCCCTCGGCTCCTAAGTAGTATGACAGTAAGGCTACTTTCCTTTCTAACCCTAGGTTTGGGCCGCATACCGTTGCAAAATTCAAAAACACCTTTTTCCACTTTTTCCAGTGTATTGCAGGCACCCCGGGGTTAGACTGAAAAAAAGGTGGAGGTGTCACACTCTGCATTTTATATGCTGTATTTGGGAGTCTACTCTTGGCAATGTAATAATGTGCCCTAGATGCACAATGGAATACCGTTGAATGCTAGCAAAATACTCCCTCAAGGAACACAAAAGAAGTTGAATTAGATCCCTGCACACATCACCCTATGCACAAGATTAACCATGATGCATTAACTGTTGGATGAGAATTGTGAAAGAAAGTCATTCAAAAACTTTTTTCTTTTCTCTCCCACTAGGTGACACTGTGGCGCCTAAGTCAGCTCTCCTAGTGGGGAGATGCACTTGAGAAAGTGCAGTTGTTTTCCTTTGTCAGCCCACCTTCCCACGGAACACCACAGAGATCTCCAGGCAGAATCCCATGCGTCGATCCTCTCCTCAAGGGGCCGGGTTGAGTTACACAAGTCCCGCTCACTGTTTGCCAACAGGGTGCACAATCAAATACACAGCAAATGACTAACTGTTGATGCTGGGAACCCTTGACACTGCAGCTGTCTCGCGCTGAGGTAACCACGGATAGTAGCGTGGAAAGGAACGCTCAAACGTTGTCTCCAGGGTGCCTCTCTGACGAGCGCTTCGGATGAAAGGGTGTACAGTCAGACGGAACCAAACTACCCCACAGCCTTGTCATCCGTGACAACAGCAATCAGGCGCTTAATTGACAGACGCTCCGAGCGCTTCAGCTGAAAGGGCGTAGGACGGAGCTTCAGTTACCACCACTTATTATCCTTAACAAAAGCAGGCAAGTAGGCGCTTCAGTCTTCACTTACGACAGCAGGCAATTAGTCGCTTCAGTGATGGACGCTCCGTAGCTAAGGTGTCAGTCAGTTTAATCGGAGCTCAAACTTCCCCCGCCGGTCATACATACACAACCAGGAGGCATAATTAGACGTGCTGAATATCGTTGCTCATGCTTGCAGTGACTATGCTTTCCCCAAGCACGCTGATTCTAGCGCTATTTGTGGTCTGCACAGGCACATTGACAGTCTTGTTATTCTTCCCTTAAAGGCATTCACAGCAGGTCTAATTTTCCCCCGTGTCCTTTTCCTGCCCTACTCAGCACTGCCTAAGACTCCTTCTTCGCCGAGTCCACTTGCCTCCGCACATTCACAGCTGTCGCGTAGGCACAGCTATTCTTCTGCTTCGTTTTTTCGTCACTCACCGCTGTTCTCTTCTCTGCCAGTGTGACCTTTTCCAAAGTTCATGAAGGTATTCCTCTTCTCTACAAGTGTGCACCATCCATGCCGGGATGTTTTTTTTTTCTTCCTTCCGATTTGCGTGTTGAGGTCGTTGTCGTGCTTCACCCTCGTCGCCAGTGTAGCGTTTACCCCAGAGATGAAAGGACACAGAGTGGGGGGTAAACAAGTGTCTTTATTTAGGTCAGTGACTTCAGACACAACAACCTCAGCCACAGCTCGCTGTCGCAACAGGTGACAGCCGCATTCACTGCCGCCGCGCTCGCCTTCGAATCCTGGTTGCGGTGACATTCTAAATGATGTCACCGCGAGCAGTACTATCCTCGCAGTGCATAATGAGGGGGTCAAGTGTGTGGAAGATACCACAAAGGTTCTACTCTACATGTGCTGCAGGAGTTATCTACAAGGAAATCAGTGGATTCTCTTTAAGTAAGTCTATTGTTAAAGCATGCAATCCACATAAGTCTGTAGTAAAGCTCATAGTCAATGTTTAGTTGAGGCAATCATTTTTCCTGAAAATTGGGCGCTTGTTAGTCCTATGTGTATGCATGCAGGAAGAGTCACATATTTTAGCAGACATGCTTACTGCATGCCTCTGTCTCTTCATGCAGTGCTAGGTGCTGGGGAAGTTGGCTCCAGTCAGCTGGGTCCTGGCCCTCCCAAAGGTTGGCACACATCCTGTTGTCCCCGGTGCAGGTCCTCAGACTTAGGGCCTTATTACAACTATGACGGTCCACAGGACTATTGTAGTCAAGGTGGTGGTCGGACAACCGCCGCACTGTGGGACCACACGCAGTATTACAACTGCAGCGGTCGTACTGCCACAAGACGCCAGCACTGCTGGGATCAAGGATCCCACTGGGCCGGCAGTCTTTCACTGGGAAGAATATGTGGGCAGTGCCACCTCCGGCACCGCCAAGCATATTTTGAGTTTCCTCACCATTCTCCTTTTCATGGCAGTGAGACCACCATGAAAAGTGAGGAAACTTGCCTCTGTGCAGTGAGGTGCATGCAGGGGGGCACATTGTGCACCCCCAGTTCCAGCACGAAAAGAAATGCATGCATGGTGCATTTCTTTCTACTCTGGAATGTGCTTTTACGGTCCCACAATGCTGCCTTTCTAAGGCTCGCATATGAGCCATAGAAAGGCACTGCTGTGGGATCTGCCAAAGCACCGTCTGCCAGACCAGGAAGTAAGTCCTATTCTAATTGGCGGAATGACTACGGGCTTGGCAGCGGGGCGCTGGTGTGGCAGCCTGCTTTGAGAGTGCCAAACTCTTAATTAGGCCCTTAGTGTTTAGAAGGTAGAGTCAGTACAACTTTGTTGGCCTCCTCTGTTGGCAGTAAAAACACTTGTGAAGGCCTAAAGACCTTCTGATAGATTCCGGTTACTGTCCCACAAACGTAGAACAGGATCCAAATGGTCTGTTGTGGTTCCTTTTAATATTTCATGTTTTTTGTATCTCCCTGTCATAACAGGCGGTGACAATGCTGGCTCTGTTCAGAAGGGCCCACTACATGAGCAGAATAATGTGAGAAATCCCAGCACATCATTGTTATCAGCCTTCCTGAAGTAGTAGTCAGGGAGATGCAAAGGGGTCAGGCCCTGTTTAGGTATGTCCGTCTTAACAATGGAATCTGCTAAGTCACCTCCATTCCCCCATCACTAACCCAATAGGCAGTGCCCAGCAAGGACTAATCATCAGTCGCCCTTTAAAAGTCTACATGACATCTCTAAAGGCAACCCTACCTCTATCTGGAGAGAATGTTACCACAACCTCCATCCTGTGCCATGTTAAATCAGATGCAACCCAGAATGGATCTAACTGGTTTTCAGCAATATTACATTAGCAGTTAGACGGAGTCCTGCTACAATGCACATTATACACAATAATGCACTTGGCATGCACAGGGGATGTCCACACAAGGGTCAGGGTGTCTCATACAAGTTGAACTTTCAATGAGTGTGGCCAATTGGTGCCACATCTCTACAAAATCAGAGAAAATGTATATTCAGTACTAGGATTATAAAATCAGTACAATGGCACCACCATTAATATCGACAATCCAGGATATGAAAATAGTCCAATGTTAGCAAGAGGGTTCGCTGGATGCATCCTCCCAGAACTCTGAACCAAGCTTTAGTCCTTAGATTCAAGTGACAGGCCTAGCCCTCTGGGCACAAACTGGATTAGCATATAAATCAGACCTAAAAAAACTAGGACACCAGATATCATATTGAGGTGTGTCACTGAGGGCAGGGGTACACACCTGTTAGTCATGCAGGGAATATACCTGCCCCACCTGTTTACCATGCAGGCTATATTCCCGACCAAACAAGGGGTGTGACCTGACCAATTTTGAGGCAGTCGAGAAACGTTGTAAGGTACTCACTGATAAGTTTGGTCCCACAGAGGGATATTCAACTACAGGTAATTTCAGGAGATGTGCAGACATGGGATTTGCTGGACTTGGCCCCTTTCTGCTGAGTCATCCCCAGACGTTTTCCCTTCACTAATCCATTTTTGCTGAATTCGTTTTTGTTGGATTTAGGTAAAATGTGCACTTTACCTCTACTAACCAATGTTGAGCACAGGTTAATTTAGGTTTGCCTTGTGCCTCACCCTGACAAGGATTGTGGTTTCTGTTAGGCCAGGGTTTCACCCCTGTTAACCAGTAACTTAATGCCTTCCAGGGTTCAGGAAAAAGAAGGAGGTTTCCATCTTTGTAATTGTATCCGTTTAGGAAGAGCTCAGACTTGGTATGGCACACACTATTTGTATTGATTTTAATAATCATACTCTTAACACAGTGGACATCAGTACAAAGTTTCCTTATGTGAGAACTTGAATGGCAAAGTATAAGGTCCACCCTCTTCACCTTACTAACTATAGGGATTTTCATTTAACTAGACATAACCAAGTTCGTAGAGTGTCTGTATGGATTAAGATCATAATTTAATACGTTGGGGGGGGGGGGGTTTAGACGGGAAGGAGAGAGGGGAGGAGGGAGGAGCCAAGTGGTCCCAAGAGAGAAGAATAGAGGCACCATGGAGGAGGGTGAGGTGAAGGAAATCCACACCGCTCCGCTGCATGACAGAATCCTGAAGTGAGGTGTGCCATAAAAGTCAATTCAAAGATTTATTTCTCTGTACATATTCATTATTGTTCACTTTTCTGAAGGTTCTTCAATTAGTGGTGCCTGAGGAGCACAGCTACGTGTTCCTGTATATCCTATATTGTAGCTATTAATGTCCCCCAAACTAATGAAAATGTCAGGGGCCTTTGGCCTCTCCGGGCCCCCTAATGTAAGAAAGAGCTTTCCGCCGCTGCCCATTTTTAGGTGCTAGTAACCTTGTTTTGTAGTTTGGCCCTCCTGCATCTTTCCAGTGACAAGTTACCAGCCTTTTAACTTGTTTTAGTGCTGAGACAATGAACCTAGTTGTGAACTCTCTTGACTTTTGGTCAGGCAAATATACCCAGAAGGTACCCTCCTGGATTCCATGGGATATCTCAGTCCGCCATAAATCGAAGGGCAGCGGCCACTCTGTCGAAGTATTCCCTCAATTCAGGGCAATACTAGTCCATGTGGTAGAATGCCGCATCTGGGCTTGCGCATCTAGGGAGGGTCGCTTGCGCCCTAGGATATATCCCATTCATTGTAGGTTTCAGCTACACCTGTGTATGTGGTGCATCTGGATCATACGAAAACGTGCATTTCTGGAGATTTGGGGGGCATTTTATAGTATTCCACTCCATTCTTGTTCCATTATTTTTCTCTGTGTATCACCAGCCAGCTGTAGCCCCAGGTTATCTATGGAAGCCTCTGCCTGATGAAAGATGACTAGTACATCAAGGTGTCGGCCTTTTTTTCCCACCTGTAGTTCATATTGTTTGTAACCACTTGTGTTTTGGCCTCTCCTCCATTATTTGTTGTATTGGTCAATACAGTAGAAGTTGCCCCCCTTGGGATGTCAGAATCGCCCTGTATCTGGGTGAATTCTTTCTGGGTCCCTCCGAGCGCAGAGGTCTCCAAGACGCTTGAGCGGAAGCCTCAGTGCCTACGGCTGATCAGTGTATGTCCTAAAGAGCTCTCGGTTCCAAGTGGACTTTACCACTCTGATTTGATTATCTCCCCTCCTGTTATTTCCCCGAGGTATTCAGCAGTGTTGTCAGTAAGTCCAAGAGGTTCAGCTTATGAAATCACACATCCCCCTGCCAATTAAACATGACTTCATCCATCTGTGATCCATTGCACATGTGCCGCCAGGTAATATAACCAAAATATAAGGCTGCCATGCCCCCTTCTTCCTCCAGCAGACACAATTTTGTTAAAGCAAATCAGCACCATCCAGTACCCCCAGACAAGGTCAATCAAAATTCCCCAGAACAGTCCATCCCTATTGTTACAGGGAGTGTGTGAAAATAGTATAGCAACATTGGTAGTGTGACCCTGCAACCATACAAACACTGTAAAAGGTAGCTTTTCTAAACATTTCTGCTGCTTCTCGTGGATCTGAGTGCAGATCTGGTGATTCCCTCTATTAGGTCTTATTCAGGTCTGTATATTTGGACTCCTGTGTGTTTCATGGTGTCTCTTTCTCATGTCAACTCTGCTGGTTATGATAGTGCTCCCAATCTCTGCACCTCACTGTCACGCTGGGAAAATGTTGTCTTGCTCCAGTTCACTTTTTTTAAGTTTAAGTTTATTGAAACCAAGCATACAGAAAATAATATAAAACAAAACATCCAACAATATAAGGTATTCATACAATTGAAAAATACATGTTAGAAAATAAGAATAAATGGATTCAATAAACAGTAATGACCAAATAGAGAAAAAGGAAAAGAGGGGGGGGGAGGAAAAAGGGAATAACAGATCATGTTAGATCAGGAAACAAAGTAAAGCTTAATCAATTATAAATATAAACATAAACATTGTATGACTCTAAGTATCAGTGAAAGAGAGAATATAAGCAAGTCATATATCAATCTATTAACAATATCAAATAAAAAATGCAAGAAAAAGACAACAAGAAAAAATTAAGGCGGTTTACGGACCTCATCTGGCTTACTAATTTGGGCGACAGTAGAAGGATTGGAAGGGGCGAGTGAAGATAAATATGTAGTAAGAGGAATCCATAATAAATCTCTTTTAATTGCTAGGGGAATGGGGATGACATAATTGGTGTCCAATCTGTGATGGAAACAAATGGCATCCCACCATGCAGAATAGGAAACCTGTGATGAATCCTTCCAATTGGAAGTAATCAAATGTAAGGCTATAGCTATAAATAGGACAAGTAATTTAAAATGATAGGGTGTTTGAGGCCAAGATGGGGATAAAGAACCCAGAAAAACATTGGTAGGAGAAAAGGGAATCTTTGTGTTAAAGATAATATTGATACAAGACCAAATTGAATGCCAGAAGTTAGAAATGTTAGGGCAGTAAAATAGCAAGTGCATTAAGTCAGCATTAAGGCATGGGCAAGACCAACATTTAGGAGAAAAGTATGAAGAAACTGATGCCAGTCTTGCAGGGGAATATAACAAACATTGATAAATGAAATAAAGGGTTTGGGTGGTTTTAGCTGCTCTAGAGGTTTTATGAATCTTCAACCAAAGTTTATCCCACAGGGAAATAGGCCAGCATAGTGACAGATCCTGTTCCCAAGCCAACTCAGTCTTTGTCTTAAGTCTCTCTGAAGGAGGTAGAAAAGATTTGTAGATACAAGAAGCAGAAGGAGAGGAAGACAAAAGAGGAAAAAGAGTAGAACAAGAAGTGGGGAGAACAGAAGAAGGAGGAAGGGACTGAAGATAGCTTTGAAGAGCAGGAAGAAGAAGATCATATTGCTTCCTAGAAGAATTGGGAAGAGGAAATTGCGATTGAAGATCAGGAAAAGACATGGGTGTATTGTCACGTAAACGTTGAGATATACACAATAATTCTTTGGATGTCCAAGATTTCCCATAAAACGTGCGGTTTTTAATGGGTAATAGTTTGTTATGCCAAATTGGCTGTTGATGTAATGAGGTAAGAGAAGGATATGAAGAAGGGAGAAGGGGAGACAAGATTTGACGCGTATGGGGGATGACTGAAGAACGAAGAAGGGAGGAATTGGCAGTAAAAGCAAAAGTTTCAAGAAAATCAAAAGGGGAGGTAAAGGATTTTTCGATAGCCATCCATACAGGAGGATGAGAAACAGATTCAGTAGATAACCAACGGGAAGCCTGTTTGAGAGGAAAAGCATAATGGTATGATTTGAAGTTAGGAAATTTAAGGCCTACATTAAGCTTGTCTTTTTTAAGTCAAGATAAGGCTATTCGGGACTGTTTGTTTTTCCAAAGAAATTTTTATAAAATAGAGTCTATTTTTTTGAAATAATAACTTGGGATATGAACGGGAATCACTGAAAGAGAGTATAAAATTACTGGAGCAAGCATCATTTTAATAGAATCTAGTCTGCCCCACCAAGAGAGAAAGAGAGGATGCCATTTGGAAATAGAGTCGGTTAATTTCTTGGTGATGCATTCAAAATTGAATTCTAAGGTATCAGATATATTGGAAGAAAACCATAATCCTAAGTATTTCAGTTTTGTGGTTTGCCAGGAAAAGCTTGTTTGGTGAAAGTACTGGCACTGCCATAAAATATTAAGGGGTAAGACTTCACATTTGTCACAGTTGAGACGATAACCCGAGATTTGAGAGAAGGTATCAACTTGTTGAAGGAAGGATGGAAGAGAAAAGTCTGCATTAGAGCAATGTAATAGGATGACATCCACATAAACAGATAGTTTACCTTGATTGGAGCCAATATGAAAGCCTGTAATTTGGTTATCTAACCTTATTCGTGTTAGAAAGAGTTCTAAAGCCACTATAAACAACAAAGGGCAGCCTTGGCGAACTCCCCTAGAAAGAGAAAAGTAATCGGAAATGGTGTCATTAGCGAAAATAGCAGCCTAATGGCCTGAATACAATAGGGAAATAAGTGAAATTAATTTGGGGGGAAAACCTATCCATTTGAGAGCATGGAACTTGAAATTCCAACCAATTCTATGGAATGCTTTCTCCGCATCTAGAGTAATGGCAGCAAGTGGATATTGGAGGGAGGATGCTTTGCTAAGAACATTAAAGAACAGAGTTATCAGAGGATAAGCATCCCTTGACAAAACCAGATTGCTCTGGGCCAATAAATTCGGGTAAGATGGGGTCAATACGTAGAGTGAGTAATTTAGCAAATATCTTATAATCTGTATTTACAAGAGAGATGGGACAGTAGTTCTTCCAAAAGGAGGGATCGTTATTTTCCTTAGGATTTAAACAGATCATAGCATCTTGAAAAGTACCCTGAGAAGAACCATTTGCAATAAAAGAATTAAAGAGGAGCAGAAGATGTGGCAAAAGGAGTTTCAAAAAATTATCATAAAATTCAATAGTAAAACCGTCGGGGCCAGGAGCCTTACCATGTCTCAAAACCGAAATGGTGTGGGAGATCTCTTTTAAGGTTATATCTGTTTCAAGTGAATGAAAGTGAATGTGGGCTCCAGTTCACTTTTAACCCCAACACTTCCCCTCAATATCTCAGAAGTTCAATTGCTCCCCTCTAGGTTCCGCTTGCCTAACCCGTATGCACATCATTGTGGCAGCTGCATACAGTGACATATGTGTTTTGCCTCCTGTCACAATACCCCTGTAAATTCCTCTAGGTCTAACTCTTATTGCCAGCAGTACTACTACAATTGAAAAAAGTAGTGGGGATAGAGGGCATCCCTGCCTATGTCAATATTGTACTGCCTGCATATCATTTAGACAGTGCCGACTCTGGCTTTCGAGTTTGTGTTAAGTAAATGAGTTCATCCCTTAAATTAATCTCTTTGGCCCATTGTAAGGAATCAAAAGCCTCCTCTGCATCAATGGAAAGCACAATTACATAGGGGTCTGCAGTCCCTGATGTGTCCAGTATTCACACTAGCCTTCTGGAATTCAGTACTGTGTTTCATCCCGGAATACATTTGTTCTGATCCTTGTGACTTATACGTAGCATGTGATTAGGAGTCTAGTAGCTGGTATATAGCTAAGGCTTTATAGTCCGAGTTTAGAAATGAGCCAGGCCTTGTTTGCGGAGAGCTATCATTATTGCCATCGAAGGTCGAGGGTGACAGCCTCTTCTCTTGCTTAGATGTGTCAAACAGAGCAGTCTGGATAGTGTCACTTGCTCTAGGTAGATAGCATAAAATTCAGGAGGGAGATCATCTGAGCCTGCTACCTTTCCCGCTGCCATACTCTTTATAGCTCTGCACACTTTCCCCTAGCTGACTTCACTCCCTAGCATTTCTCTGACCTCTTGGGAGATAGAGGCTAAGCTCACTTCACCTAGGACGCAATGTACTTAGTACTCAGTGGTCCCTTCATTAGCCTCATACTATTTTCATACTATTCTACTAAAGCATCATTTGGCAATATTCATTTTCACTACTATGAAACTTCCTCATTTTTGATAGTTGGCTACCCATGCTAGTAGTCTGCCTGCTCTGTCTTCTTTCCCATGTGCTCTTGCCAGGGACTCCTTACAGTCAAGACCTCTCACTCTTGTAAGATATTGAACATATTTCTCCCTTTCTTCTGCATGGGTATCAGCCAATTCTTGGCTTGCTAGTCACCCTCTTTCTAGTTCTCTTATGGCCAACCTCTGCTGCTCATTCTGCTGGATAAGTGTGCTTCGGATTCCCACTGAGGCCCTGATGCACCTGCGTCAGATTACCACCTTAAAAACCTCCCTTTCAGCGAGGTGGGACAAGGCTGTACCCTGGTTCTCCCTTCAACGTGCCTCTACTTTCATGTTGGGACTGCTGCCCTCTCATCACTCCACTGCAGGTACATGATCAAGGGGCTTTTCATCAATGTGTCTCCTTGCCAAGTATTCAGCATGGGTCACAATGGCACGAACACCCGGGAACACAAGAACCTACCCAGTCAGACATGCAAATTATGTATTTCTTAATACAATGAGTAGTCTCTCCTATGCACACCTGGAGTCTATCAGATTTTGGAGGTCAGTCCAGCTCCTGAAGGTTTAAGCCGATCTGATGCCATCAGATGGCTGCATTGGGGGATGGGACCTATATAGCTGTGTATCTGTGGCACAGTTAAAGTCTCCCCAATGACTTGTGGGTAGAGCGTCATGTTAGATAAGTGTTTTGGCAATTCGTCCAGGTATGCGACTTGGTCAGTTTTAGGGGCATAAACATTTATGAGTGCTATACCTTTGTCTTCAAGTGTGCCACACATAGTTAAATATCGCCCCTTTACAATCTTTGATTGAGCTGAAAAGGAACCTCCTGGTCTGACCCAAGTCAACATTTCCGTAGCATAGGCCAAACACTGAGTGAAGTAGTGCACCAACTTCTTATCTGCCATAACCAGCCTTCCTACAAGGGCCAAGTCAACCCCACCCACTGATCCAGTACTGTCATGTCTCCATGCATGTATGCCTTCCTTATCTATTGTGATATTTACTAACTTACAACTTTTTCGCAACTTACTCCTGCCCAAACTGATGAGCAACTGCTGTCTGTCCAAACTTTGGAAACCATTAATATTGAACTCATATCCCATTCCCATTTCTTGCTACCTCTGGGATAAGGTTGGGGTGCCGTGTACCAGTGGTGTCTTCCAAACCTCCAAGTTTATCACCAACAGCACATTTGAAGGGTTTTAAACATATCGCTAACCACAAGAAAGTAGGGTGATGATAAAAATAGATGTGTGTAGGACCAGGAGTTGGGTTGAGTACTATCAATTACAGGTCATGTGGGACCGTTCAAACCAGGGAGGCCATCCTTAATGGAAGAGGCTGTCTCACACACATATTAGTGTCATGCTTCATCATTGGCATCCTCTCCCCACCCTGGTAAGATGACGCTACCCAGGCAGACTCAACCTTCAGGAAGACTTTGCGGTAGGAGGGAGTCCCTACATAAAACTACAGGACAACACCGGATCCAGTTGAATTAAAAATACCTTTGGGTTCCTCGTTTAGCATTTATTCGTGAGGACCCTAGGTATACTGAAAACCAAGTGATGGAAATTATAGAGTACAATGACTCAAGTCCATCCCAAACAGATTTGTACATATGCCAATCACATGACAAGACCCTCTTTGTTTATTCAAGGAACCTCCTTCTGCCTCCCCACATTCATATCAGTTCATCATCAGGGCCAGGGATGTCTACTGGCCAGAGGATATTCTCTTCCGGATTCCCTGATACTGCTGTTGCAGGAACTTGCAGTTGATGCATTTCTTGACCTTACTCAGTCTTCCCTTCCTGTGGTCCGCTTAGCATTGCTGCAGTCACGACTGCCTGGACCTTTTCCCTTTTGGATTGCGTTTTCCATAATCAGCTTCTTTTCCCTTGTCACCATTGCCAGACCTGTATGCTGGAGTGAGCCGGTTCCTATTGTTTATTTTTCTGCCTGGTGTGGAGTTCCATCCAGTACCAGACCTCTTGAGGATGTGCAAATAAATGTGACCCAGTACCCGTCAGTGTCCATCATGATTTTGAGTTTGGTAATTAACTCCCCTCTCCCTAAGTCCATCACTTAGCTATGATGGACATGGCCTGCTACTGTGCACATTTGCAATATAATCTGGGAATATAATGACCTTTTCTTTTCTCGACCTCTAATTGTTCTAGTAGTCGTACTTGCTGCAAATGTGGTCTTTATAGTGGTAATGGAGCAACTGCACAACCACCTGTGTCGCCTCAACCCCAAGTGACCAGGGTGTAGCAGAAATGTGATGAAACCTTTCTAACACAAAAAGGTGACAATCCCTCAGGGCCTGCTGCTTGTTTAATCTATGTGTCCATGTAGGTGGTCTCAACTTTCTCCCACTTGCCTACCAATCCTTATGTTGTTGTGCCTTTCCCTTCCTTCCAAATGTTCTACTCTGTGTTCCAAGTGCTTCCATCTCTTTTCCAGTTAGTTTACCTGATTCTTCAGACTGCATTGTTTTTATTGTTGTTGTATTGTTGCAGTAGAGGTTTTACTGTTCCAAACTTGCGCTGTCATTTTCTTCCGGTCTTTACGCAGCAAGTTTAAGTCCAATGCTACTTGTCTTGGACTCCAAAGAATCCCGGTGGATGGCACGACAGCTAAAATGGCATCCAATTTATCTGAACAGCTCAGGGCTCCATTAGTGCAAATCTCAAATGTGTCTTCTTGTCACTGAGGCGATCCGCCCGCAGGACAAATGCTTGTAGTAGGAGGGGGGAAATGGGGGGGGGGCAAGGCATACCTGCTGGGGTTCTGTTTTGGTCCTGGTAGCCCTGTATGTAGATCAGTGAGTCCAGCGCTTGCCAGAGTTCCTATGAGGTCATGCTGGAGGGGCACCTCATGTTTCTGGCCGGTTGACCTCACCTCCCTGTATCTTTAGCCAACTACTCCTTCAGCTCGATTCTGCTCACCAGTTCCCACTCACTGGTGATGCTGGCTTAACGCTCTGGTGCTGTCTATTGAGCCTCCTTCTCACTGGGTCTCTTGGTTCCATCTATGGCCGTAATCCAGTGTCGGGTCCACTACCCGCTTCTTCCTCTTTACAACAGAATGGCCACCAATTCTCAGGAACATGTGTGCCTGGAGGGGTGGGGTAAGGATCATTGCAGGAGCCCATTTCTGCTTCCCTTCCCTCTGTGCACAGCACTCACAGCAGCTATCGTGCACTGCTCATGCCCATCTCTGGGAGGGGTGCCCAACTTTTCAGGCCATTCTGTCACACAATGTTTTGGTGGTGCGGCCTTCTGGGTTTTTGTCCCTTCTCCCTCTCGGCTCACTAGTGTCACCATGCTGGTCAGAGTTCACCGGTCATCCCTTCAGCAGTTCCGGACTGGGTCAGGCACAGTCCGCTGCATCTTGTGTCAGCCGCTAGGACCAGCCGGCTTTCTTGATCCAATGGCATTCGCCCTTCCTGCAGCCATAACGGTGCCAGATGCCACCACTTGGGCCCCCAGTTGTCACTCAGGTCCGCCAGGGGGCTGGCACTCCTTTCCTGTCAGGATGGATACATTGGCAGGGCCCAGTTGTCCTGGAGCTCAGTGTTGGGTGACCGCCACCATGCTTGTCCTGGTCACTCCACGCGTGGCACCTACTATGAGCTAAACCTTTACAACTGTCCCCTTTCAGATGAAGACCAGATGGTGAGAAACAGGATCTTAATTATTGTTGCTGAAAGATACTTATTGCTTATAGTAGATGTGGACTGCAGATATTGACCCTACAGTGGAAGTGTGTTCCCATTTTACTAGCAACTTCTGTAGATTGTGAGGGAATCTTCCTCATTGTTGGCATGTATATCCATGCATTGGTTTGTTTTATATATTACTTGGTGTGTTTCATGTAGCTTGGTTTGGGGTTCCTGTTTAAAACCACCTGTCTGTAAAGTTTTAACACAATGTAATGATAGCCCTCCCCTAAAGGCTCTTGGCTTTTACACATGCTTTTCACAATAAAGAAGTCTAGCCTACTGTCTTTGTCGTACCTTTGCCGATGTTAATCAGGACCTAAGAATGCACCATGTGCCAAAACGTACAGATTCTTGGCTGCAGATATCTACAGTACACACCCTCGAGATGTGTTCAGACCTAACTGTGTTCTACCCAAGGAGGAAGTGTTTGTTGATCTTTGTACTTTGGAACCACTGCAGGCAGGTAGCTGCTGTGTTTACATGACAACACACCGCGCTTCTTAAACGGCTACAATTCAATTAAGAAATGGGTCTCTGGGGAAAAAAAAGTATTCACTGGTTTTCATAAAAGAAGGATCCAACATCTGTAACTCTGAGAGAGCCGCCAATGCCGGTAAGAATTGCAAAGGCTGTTTGATATCTATGACGCGCATTGCCCGTGGAGGCCAGTATAAAGTGAACGTGTGTAGGAGATTTAGACATAGCGCAGAATGTAAACATCCGTACAATGGGCATTTCTCTACATAGCAAGAACCAGATTTAAGATATATTTCGGCGTATTTCTTTCTGAGACTAAAGATAAACCTCATAGCACACCAAGAGGCCGATGCTGTATAAAGATAAACAATTTATGTGATAAGTCATCCGTCTTAATTTGCGTGACAGTTTTTGGATTTTTATATTGCTTTTGTATTCGGTAGTCTCCTAGGGCAAAACAGTCTCCAGGGGTTTGCTCGTGCTGCGAAGCCCTAGCATTTTACTGTGATACTTTAGAAGATAGCTCTGCTGTCCTTCTGCAGGACACACGCCAGGATATGAGTTGTGTCTGTTCACCAAAGGCAGGAACCGTTTATGCAACCACAGGAGGACATCTTATAAAAAATCCTGCTTGTAAAACTCGCCGATGCATAATCTTCCCACTGTAAAGACCCTTGGCAGCAGCAGACGCTAATATGAGATCCCCCAAAGCTTTAGAAAACTCGACCAGAAAGTGTTTTACCTCATTCATGGAGCACATATGCGAATTCCCAACAAGTGAATGAATGTACATTGTCTACTTTATAATCGAAGGTAATTCGTCTGCATTTATGCCTCGATGTCTAACCAAATGACGATTCGCACCACAGTCACACTCTTTAGAACATTGTCTTTAATCTCTACTCCAGGTAAAATGAAGTTCAATTGGAGAAGATCCAGTTCAATTTCCAAGTCTTTTTTGAAGTACCTTAATTTGGGTCTGTCCTAATGCTTGGATTCAATGTATGTGTCATCCCGGACTGCTGACCCCCACAGCTCTTCCTCTGTTTCAGACATTGGTCAGGCATGTTGCATAACGAGATTCTGTCGCTCCGGGTGAACTCCATATTTTATTACTGGTAGCTTATCAGTGACTTTATGGATTGAGCTTGTGTTGATCCTGGGTGGACTCATGCAGGATTGATGGTGCCGAACTATGCCTCCAGGGGAGGGTTCTTCTGTCACCCGAGAGGACGCCTTACAGTATTACTGCTGACCTAACAGTACCGCAGAAAGAACAATTGATGGACAGAATGCAGAACAGTTTCGTACATTTACCCTAGTACAGAAATCTGAGCGTAAATCCATTGTTTTTTGCTCCCCATGCCATTCCAGTTTCAACCCAGCCATATGCAATCAGTCTTGACCCTGATCCCTACAGGAACAGTCCAGCCTTGAACTGTCAGGCCAGGTCCCCCCTGGACTGGAAACAAGCATCCTAGGACCGGTTTCTGGGTTCTACCCCTCATCAGCCAGGATAGCTTGACCCCAGTGACATGGAGAGCACAGGACCAACGTCTGGGGATACCCGTCCCACTTGGAGTGACACATGCAAAAATAACAATTGGACAGAATGCAGAACAATGTCATACATTCACCCCAGTACAGAGATCTGGGTCTAAATCCATTGTTTCTTTGCTCCCCATGCCATTCCAGTTTGAACCCAGCCATATGCAAATCCGTCTAGACCTTGCACCCTATGGGAACAATCAAGCCCTAACTGCCAGGCCAGGTCCTCCATGGACTGGAAACAAGCATCCTGGGACCGGTTTCAGGGTAACACCAAAAGCATGGCAGAGCTGGTCTAGAAAAACAAACAATAGCCCTGGCATACACTCCTGGAAGCATTGGCTGCATATATGAGGAGGGAATCCCCTCTCACACTTAGAGAAACACCTTAGTGAGTGTAACACATAGCCTGGATTACACTCCTTTTTATCCTGCACTACACTCTATTTTAAAAAGGTCCTGAGGAAAGCCAGATTTAGTTTAAGGCACTGGCTGAAACATGTCGACCAACTGATGGATGTAGGAGGTAGTAACTCGCCTCCCTTAAACATCCCCAAGCCTTATTTTAACCGCTGACGGGGGCCCAGTTATTAAAATGTAATTTACCCTCGAGTACTGGGACCCTCGCCAAGCCGTTTTAACTCACACTTCACTTTACACCTCACACTGCACTCTCAGTAAAATACCAGCTCCGCTGTAATCAGGCGTCGCAGCACACCTGGGACACATTAGGTGTCACTGGGTGAGCCCGATGATGAAGCATGCCACCAACCAGGTTAATGGGTGAGGGCTTCATGAACTCACCAACGAGGTGCCCATGACAAATATAATCAGAGTCCTTACAATATTGGTCATATTTAAGCTAGTCTCTTTTGATAACACATACAGCAATAAGACTCATTGAATGTCAAGGCCACAGTACTGTTGCTTTGGGGATTACTTGTGATAAAATAAGAAATTAATACAGTGCATGTGAAACAATCATGGCTCCTGCTCAGCATTCATCTCTGCCTTTAATACATTAACCGCACTGGCAGAAGCAGTGAAGGCACCTTAATCCCTGCAAGGCAGACAGGTAGCTCTAAATAGGGTATTTAGAACTTCATACAAGGCGCATAGGCTAGAGGCTCACCTGACCTGACCAGCTGGCAGGCTGTCCACCACACTTGAAATGCGCCCATTAGTCATTAGAAAGTTGTATTCTTGCACCTTGCTCTCTGTCATAAATACATACTAAATACATAATTAGTAAAAGTGCAGGACATTGTCATAACTGAAATATATGTGTTACCTTCTCCGTGCCTATTTGGGTTATGAGATTTGAACCCATTTTGTATGTTGTAAATATTGCTAACAGTGTTCCCATTAGTTTTCCAAACCCACACCTAGTTAATAATAAGAAATTCTTTATTGGCACGCAATTTTGTTTTCCGATTTCTTCTTACTGAACCTTTATTCTTACCATATAGTAGTAATTTGCCAAAATCCTTTTTTTGCTTTCAGATAGGTTGTGACTTTGAAATGAGTGTACATAAATTGTAACATTTTGTTAAAAATGTTAATCACTCATTAAATGATTCAAATTCAAGTTGTTTCGTATTGAAAAGACCACAGCAATCATTTTGAAGAATTACATTGGTCAAAAATCTACATAGTTTAGGTTAAACAAAATAATTAAAAGTTATTCCTGATAAATCCATCCCACTTATGTAATGATTCCAGAAGTTTTCAGTCATTAAATATATTTTTTTGTACTGCAAATTGTACCTGAATTAATTCATTTTGGAAATCTTCACTGACTTTTTCACTCACATATACTAAAATTGTTAAATGTAGAATATTGCCAGGAATAAGTGAATGAAAACTGAATTTCAGTTTGCTCTGAGCATTCACACTAACATTTATCTGATAAGGATCTGTTTCACCTGCTCACATTGTTGAAGGAATTCTGCTGAGGAACAGAACTATGCTTGGGACCGTTGAACATCAGTATGTGGTGACTGAGCCACCATATTACCTCAGTATCCATAAGCCAGAGTACGACTAGCTATAGTGCCTCACTTGCCCTCCTATCCTTACCAGAATAACAGTTGAATTGGCACCCCAGAGCACAACACTCTTGACCCACTCAAGGATCGTGGTGACAGGACACACCCTTTCGCTCTCTCACTTGTACTTGTCCACAATAGGATAAACAGGAGACACAAAGGAAGTTTGGAATATTAAGTGAAACTATTGTGAAACTGAAATGTGGTATTCATGCCAAAAATAGAAAACAAATGCATACTAAAAATACTGTTATCATGGTTAATAAACCGTTTACTATGAAAAGCCCCGTCATTATATAGGACAAATTAACCTAAACCCCCTCCCCTGCTATGGAAGCTAAATGATTATATATCAAATATCTCTGGGATTAGTGGTGGACCCCGTACCTTAGCATATATAGATGGACGCTCTACATCTCAGCAGACGCAGTGATCTTGTCTCAGACCTCTCATTCCATGTGTTTGTTTTTGGCTCTTATGGTCATCTATATTGCAGGACATGTGTGCACATAAACAGCTTCATTTTTGTGTTATGTCTTGGTGCCAGTACCTGGCCAGAACGAATCACAAGGGACATTGTTGTTTGACCTTGTCTGTGGTGTTCAGACAAATTCCAAGAAAAAGAACTGAGCACAAAAACATATGCAGGTTCCATGTGAAAGCCAGCGCTTCTATATGGTAAAGTGTGCGAATAAAATGAGGACTATAATGTGCACAGTTAGGCTAACATAGGGAAACCTACAATGTGCCATGCCGGAAACAATTGACAACATAGTATGCCAAGTATAACACTTCCTGGCTGAATTTTGTTCAAAGTGATTGTAAGAGAACTGCATGGGCAGTATCCCAATAAGGCCATCTAAAGACAAACATATTGTGCTCTAAATATGTGAGCACCAAAAGACTCATTCTCTCTAAAGTCGATTCACATTCATAAGGTTTTTGAATACAACCCTGATTGGGTTTTGGTATGTTCCCTGCAAACTGGGACCCATTGGGTAGATCTCCCTAGGCCCAAAAGTAAACAATATATATGGTACCCTATTCTGAGAAAATGATAACTTTCGGATAGCTTACATTGTTCTCTCCAATGAGTTATGCTCTATTAGATAGGGAGTGTTAGGAGTCAGACAAAACCTGTCAGATGATTTCTCCTCTGCAAGGGTTTTAAAGGTCAAACCCCATCCTGGTTCCAGGTGAGAGATAATTCACACAATGAGTGGGCATTTATTATGCATGATCATTTGCAATGTAAATGTTTCAGAATAATGATAACTATTATAAATATCTCAGCAGTCATAACTTAAGTCAGAGCCAACATTAGAAAAGTGCCAAACATATTGCATCGCACATTCCTACTTTATAAGTGGAAACTTTGCATCATTTTAATAGGCACTATCAACCATACAGTTACCTGTATTTTCTATCTATCTGTCATGACCTTTAATATGGCATGCCCTGAGTTGTTGCTATCCCTGCAACTTCACCAGGCCCCCCTGAAACACTGTAGTCATACACAACACAATGGAGTAGCGTCACAGCCAGTAGAATCGTCTGCCCACATACTTCACCACCACTCGGTTTTGGCCCACTTCCACTAGGTTACCTACCTTAAGAACCTTCTGGAACCTTTTTGGTGGCCATTTTGAATCAGAAACATTCTTGAATTTTCTAGGTGGCCATTTTGAATCCAGACCCTATGAAAGCCTATAAAAGGCACGTCTGTCTGCCACACCCTGCCTGTGAAGTGGTAACGCAGCACCAGCGGAAGAAAGCCCCTGTTCAGTTGTCAGACTTACCTGCACAATCCTGTCCAGCTTCCTGGAACGACTTCAATCTTGATTGTCCAGTCATCCCAGCTGACAGCATACCAGCATCCCCGGTCGTCACTGATTCTGGCACTGCAAAATCTGCAAAAGAATAGACTCAGATGAGTACAATTCATCCTAAGCTACTCGCACTACCTCCCCAGTGCATGTGTCGGCCATTGTCCGACACTGGGAATATAAATAAAGGCCCCTCTGGTGGCACCAGATGATGTCCTTAATTTTTTCTAGCAGTAGTCTGCTCAGTAAGAACTTCCTGAGCAGTCAGATTTTTTTTTACTGCAATATCGATCAGCTCACATGGCACACTAACTTATTTGTAGTGAAATTGAAAGTAAAATGAGCCAGTAAGCTTGTTTTACTTGTACTGAATCAGTACTCAGAGTGATATCCCAACCCCGAGCACTGATTCTAACTGGAGAGGTATCTTTGAAAAGGGGAGAATCTCACCTTTCCAATGCTACCTCTGCCCAATTGGATCGAATAGGAGAGCGATCCCCAAGCACGGATCCACCCACTACACACCAGGGATGGGGGAGTGGCGTTTTTGGGCAAGGGTTTGTGCTCACTCTTAATTACTTTTTTATTTAAGCCTTTTTGGCAATGATACCTGATCTGCTGCCATGGGGGGAGGCAGAAAGCAAAACAGATACCAGGGAATATTTAATTTAACAGGGTTTTAGGGGTCAATAAATCAATCAATTAAGCATTTATATAGCGCGCTACTCACCCGGAGGGTCTCAAGGCGCTTGGGGGACGGGGGTCTGCTACTGCTCGAAGAGCCAGGTCTTGAGTTGTTTCCTGAAGGAGAGGTGGTCTTGGGTCAGGCGGAGGTGGATGGGGAGGGAGTTCCACGTCTTGGCAGCCAGGTAGGAGAAGGATCTTCCTCCCGTTGTGGCTCTTCGGATGCGGGGAACGGCGGCGAGGGCGTGGTTGGTCGAACGTAGCTGGCGGGTGGGAGTGTAGAAGGTCAGGCGGTCGTTGAGGTATCTGGGGTCTTTGTTGTGGAGAGCTTTGTGTGCGTGGGTGAGGAGTCTGAACGTGATTCTCTTGCTGACGGGGAGCCAGTTCAGGTCTCTCAGGTGTCCGGCGATGTGGCTGTGTCGGGGGATGTCGAGGATGAGTCGTGCTGAGGGGTTCTGGATGCGCTGGAGTCTTTTCTGAAGTTTGGCTGTGGTTCCGGCGTAGATGGAGTTGCCGTAGTCCAGTCGGCTGGTGACGAGGGCCTGGGTGACCGTTTTCCTGGTTTCGGTGGTGATCCACCGGAAGATCTTGCTCAGCATGCGTAGGATGTTGAAGCATGACGAGGAGACGGTGTTGACTTGTCTGGTCATTGAGAGGGAGGAGTCCAGGATGAAGCCCAGGTTGCGTGCGTCCGTTGGTTTGGGCGCGCTGCCTAGGGCAGGGGGCTACCAGGAGTCATCCCAGGCAGAGGGTGATGATCCCAGGATGAGGACTTCTGTCTTGTCTGAGTTCAGTTTCAGGCGGCTGTTCCTCATCCATTCAGCTACGTCCTTCATCCCATCATGTAGGTTGGTTCTGGCGGTTGTGGGGTCGTTGGTGAGGGAGAGGATCAGCTGGGTGTTGTCGGCGTAGGAGATGATGTTGAGGTTGTGTTGGCATGCGATGGCTGTGAGGGGGCTCATGTAGACGTTGAAGAGGGTGGGGCTGAGTGATGCTCCTTGTGGTACGCCGCAGATGACTTCGGCGGCCTCGGATCTGAACGGGGGGAGGCGGACTCTCTGGGTTCTTCCGGCGAGGAAGGAGATGATCCACTCCAGTGCCTTCTCCTGGATTCCGACGTTGCTCAGGCACTGCACTAGGGTGCGGTGGCAGACCGTGTTGAACGCTGTGGAGAGTTCCAGGAGGATGAGGGCCGCTGTTTCCCCATTGTCGAGCAGGGCTCGGATGTCGTCGGTGGCTGCGATGAGGGCGGTCTCGGTGCTGTGGTTGGCCCGGAAGCCGGACTGCGAGTGGTCGAGGGATCCATTCGTCTCGAGGAAGGCGGCCAGCTGTCTGTTGACGGTCTTCTCGATGACTTTGGCAGGAAATGGAAGGAGCGAGATGGGGCGGTAGTTTTTGAGGTCGGTGGGGTCCGCTAATGGTTTTCTCAGTAGGGCGCTGAGTTCGGCGTGCTTCCAGCTCTCTGGGAAGGTGGCTGTGTCGAAGGAGGTGTTGATGATGTCCCGGAGGTGGGGTGCGATGGCGGAGTCGGCCTAGTTGAAGACGTGGGGAGGGCAGGGGTCGGTTGGTGATCCTGAGTGGATGGAGTTCATCGTGCGGATGGGGTCTTCGGTGTTGACCGGGGTCCAGGCTCGGTGGTGGTGGGGGGCGTTGGTACGGTCGTGGGGTGTGTCGGCTGTGTGCTGAAACTGAAACTGTTGTGTATGTCTGCGATCTTGCTGTGGAAGAACGAGGCGAGCGAGTTGCAGAGGTCTTGCGAGGGAGTGATGTCATTGTTTCCGGCGATGGGGTTCGATAGCTCTTTGACGATGTTGAAGAGTTCCTTGCTGTTGTGGGCGTTGTTGTCCAGTCGATCCTTGAATGCGCTTTTCTTGGTGGTGTGGATCAGCTGGTGGTGTTTCCGGGTGGCGTGCTTGAGGGTGGTCAGGTTGTCTGTAGTTGGGTCTCTGCGCCAGGCTTTCTCGAGGGCCCGGCAGTTCTTCTTGGATCTCTTGAGTTCGTCGGTGAACCAGAATGCTTTCTTGTTACCGGGTCTGATGGGGGGGGGGGTCTTCAGTGGGGCGAGGTTGTCTGCGCAGTTGGTGATCCACCTTGTGAGGTTGTTGGCGGCTTGGTTGGGGTTCGTTGAGCTGGCGGGAGGGTTATGGCTCAGGGATGTGGTGAGTTGGTCGGTGGTGATCTTGTTCCAGCTTCTGCGGGGAACCTGTTGCGGGTGGTGGTGAGTGGTGGTCCTACTGATGGTGAAGTGGACGCAGCTGTGGTCCGTCCAGTGGAGTCCGGTGGAGTGGCTGAAGGAGATGTGCTTGCTGGAGGAGAAGACGGGATCAAGCATGTGGCGTAGTGTGTGGGGGTGTTCACAAGTTGCTTGAGTCCGAGGTAGTTGAGGTTGTCCAGCAGGGTGGTGGTGTTGGTGTCGTTGTTGTTCTCCAGGTGGAAGTTGAAGTCCCCTAAGAGGATGTAGTCGGCGGAGGGGAGGGCGTGCGGGCTGATGAAGTCTGCGATGTCTTCGCTGAATTGTGCGCGTGGTACCGGTGGTCTGTAGATGAGGGTGCCTCTGAGGGTCGTCTTGGGGTCGGTGTGTATCTGGAAGTGGAGGTGTTCGGCGGCGGTGAGGGTGTCGTCGGAATTTGTCGTGATGCGTATGGTGTTCTTGTGGACGATGGCAATGCCTCCTCCGATCTGGTTGACGTGGTCCCTCCTGGTGATCTTGTACCCATCCGGGATGGCGATGGCGATGTCGGGGGCTGAGGAGGCATTCATCCAGTTTTCCGTGAGGAAGGCGATGTCTGGTGAAGATGTGTCGAGGAGGTTCCAAAGTTCTACGGCGTGTCTGTGGATGGAGCTGGTGTTGAGCAGGATGCACTTCAAGTGGTTCTTGCTGGTGCTCGGCTTGGCGGGTGCGGTGCAGGTTCGGAGGCAGGTGAAGCGGCAGGCTTTGCAGGTGAAGGGTCCGTGGGTGCGTTTCAGGGTGGCTCGGTAGCAGGCAGGATTTCGGCCGGCATTGAGTGCGTTGAGGGTGGCGGCGTCGTAGGTCCGTCGGGTGGTCTTGCATTGGCGGGGGCCAGGGGTCCTGGCGCTGGGCGCGGGCCAGGCACGGACGGGCGCAGACGGGCTTGCCTTTGGCGCGCCTTCGGCGCACAATCGGCGCGTCCGCTGCGCGGACGCACAATCTCCATATAAGGACAAGTGGGAGGGAGGGGCAGCTGGGAGGCGGGAGCGGGGAGGGCACAGAAGAAAAGGGGGCGGGCCGCAATGTACAGCGGTGGGAAGTGGGGAGCGGGGGTCACAGGGAGCAGGGGCTACAAAGTAAACACAAAGGGTACAGGGGCTACAATACCAAACACGAAGCTACACGGAACGTAGGCAGGGGCAAACAGGCAGCAAGTGGGGAGAGATCACTGGCACAGCACTTCTAGGAAAAGCAGCAACGATCAGCAGAGAGCGAGGGAGGGGGCACACAGACAGAGCTGGAGGGCCGTGCGGCGCGGTGGTGTCCTGAGAACAGGTCACACTCACCTGCGCCGCGCGGTCTCCATATAAGGACAAGTGGGAGGAAGCGGGAGCGGGGAGGGCACAGAAGAAAAGGGGGCGGGGCCGCGATGTACGGCGGCGGGAAGCGGGAGCGGGGGTCACAGGGAGCAGGGGCTACAAAGTAAACACAAAGGGTACAGGGGCTACAATACCAAACACGAAGCTACACGGAGCGTAGACAGGGGCAAAACAGGCAGCAAGTGGGGAGAGATCACTGGCACAGCACTTCTAGGAAAAGCGGCAACGATCAGCAGCGAGCGAGGGAGGGGGCACACAGACACAGCTGGAGGGCCGTGCGGCGCGGGGGTGTCCTGAGAACAGGTCGGAGATGCCCAAAAACGGCATGGCTATTCTCCAGCCCCCAAAAAATATGAAAAAGTTTTTTTGCCCCCCTGGGGGCAGATTGGGCAAAAACCTCAATCTGCTCCCTTCTGGGCGTCGGAGGGGTCAGAAAGCCCATTAGACACCAGGTATTATTGATACTATAGGTTTGTGGGGTGGAGGCTACCCAGCATGGGAATGACCTTGCCCCTACCCCAAATACATTTGGAAACAGTCTTTCTGGCCCCCTGGGGGCGCTGATGAGGTAATTATCCCCAATCTGCAGAAAACCCACTAGATGGCAAGGAATTAAAAAAAATATATATGGGGTTGGGGCTGCCCACCTTGACCTGGCAATGCACCCTCCCCAACTAAATAGAGCAACAGTCTTACTGCTCCCTTTGAGAGGCAGAGTTTGATAATTTTCCCTGATTTGCTTCCCAGGGGGCAGAAAGCCCACTAGAAGCCAGGGATTTATTTTTTAAATGTAGGGGTGGAGGCTGCCCAGCATGGGCATGGCTATGCCCCCAACTCAAGTAAATGGGCCAATAGTCTGTTTGTCCCCCTGTAGGGCAGATTGGGGAAATTACCCCTGACCTGTCCCCGTGGTGGCAGAAAGCCCACTAGACCCCATGGAAAGGTTTTTTAATTTTAATATAGGGGTGATGGCCATGCCCCCTCCCCCAACTAAATGAACCAGCAGTCTTTCTGAACCCCTGGTGGGCAGATTGAGGTAATTCTCCTAATATGCCCCCTAGGGGGAATTAAAAAAAATATATATATAGGGTTGGGGGCTGCCCACATGGGCATTGCCATAACCCCACCCCAAAATAAATGGGACATCAGTCTCTCTGACCCACTGGGGGCACATTGTAGTAATTACCCCATCTGTCCCCCTGGGGGGCAGAACGCCCACTAAATGCCAGGGAGTTTTACTAAAAAAAATATAGGGGTGAGGCTGCCCTGCATGGAATGGCCATGCCCACCCAGGTAAATGGGGCAACAGTCTTTCTGCCCCCCAGGGGGCAGAAGGGGAAATTACCCCAGATCTGCCTCCGGGGGAGGAGGGTGGTAGAAAGTCCACTGTATGACAGTAATATATATTTTTAATAAAATAATGGGCTGGGTCTTTCCCATCCTAACATCAAGCCTCGCCTTCACCCCAAGAACCTCAGCTCACCTCCCAGGGTCTCAACATCTGCTGACTGGGGCCCTGGCAGGTAGCCTCTTGGTGCTACAGACCGATTATCTTGTTGCCATTGGATTCAAGCTAGCCTGGCTACCCAGAAACCGGTCCCAGGATGCTTGTTTCCGGTTCAGGTAAGACCTGGCTTGGCAGTTCGGGCTGGACTGTTCCCATGAGGCACAGGGTCAAGACTGATTTGCATATAGCTGGGTCTGAACTGAGGTGGCGAAGTGAGCTAAAGAATGATGATGGAATCAACCCAGATCTGTCACTGGGGGTGAGTGTCTGAAAAGTTTCAGCGCTCCATCCATCATCTCCTTGTGTTTGCTTTGTTCACCCTAAGTTGGCAGAATATGCACAGATGTGGGGCCCTTGCCACTGGATTCAAGCTAGCCTAGCTGATGAAGGGTGTTACACAGAAACCGGTCCCAGGATGCTTGTTTCCGGTTCAGGGAAGACCTGGCTTGGCAGTTTGGACTGGACTGTTCCCATGACGCACAAGGTCAAGACTGATTTGCATATAGCTGGGTCTGATCTGAGGTGGCAAAGTGAGCTAAAGAATGATGATGGATTCAACCCAGATCTGTGACTGGGTGAGTGTCTGAAAAGTTTCAGCGCTCCGTCCATCATCTCCTTGTGTTTGCTTATCTTGTTGGCATGGCATGGCCTGTCACATCTGCTAGAGGATCCAGGCTCCACTGATAGAGGCGATTTGTTCATGCTGTGGGGTTGTCAATTTCCTCTGGGCCTCAGGGCCTTTTCTCCTCCAAAGTGGGCCTCCCAGTACTCTGTTTGCCGACAGCTCTCCCTTAGTGAGTACTAATCTTGTCTGGTTGCTTCCTGGCCTGCTCCCTATGGAGAGCACCTTACTTTCTTTCATTGACTGGGACTCTTTGCGTTGCTACTAGTTGGCTCTCTCCACCACCATAGTCTCACTTTGGGAAGGCGGTCTGCCCCTTTCTCAACTAGCACAGCCCTCCCTGCCAGTGGCCAACCGGTGTTGGGCAGAAGTGATTCCGCCAAACATCATAATGAGCCCCTACATAGGGCAATGGCCATCTAATTATTTGGTTTGGATTTATTCCTAATTTAAAACTTGAATTCGTTTCTGAACCCCAATATAGACTAATCAGTGGAAGTCGGTGACTGAGCTATTCCTAGTGTTTCTTTCATAAAACCTAGGCCGTCCAAAACAAACGTGAACAAAGTCATACTGGACAGACTCATCAATGTGCAGCATAGTAATAAATCAGCCCTCATAAATATAGGGTCAAACAAGTGTTTTTGCTAAGCAGTATATAATGGGGAAAATCAAAAATTATAACTTTCTCTATTCTTGCCCATCTTACGTGCAAATTGTGCTTTAGCAGATCAGCCAGCAGTTTCGTTCCCCAAACGAGGTAAGCCCTACCTTAAGGCAACCTTAAGGCTACATACAATGCCCTCCTATGGACAGGTACTATTTATTCCAGCTGATGTTTGAATGAACAATGACCATTACCTAGCACCTTGTGCTGCATCCTTTTCTTATTACACTGTCCGTTTTAATTATATATTGGCAGTTAAATCAGATAGCTGACTGTTATTTTTATCTTTTCTATTTTTTTTCCATTGCAGATATTTTCAAAGTATACCAAAAACAGCAACATAGAACGATGAAAATACAAGATAAAATAACAATCCTGAGATATCTGTTTAATCTCTTAAACGGAGTATTTCTGGTAAGCAATTCCACAACCTGTTCTTGAATCAAAGCTTTAAAAGAGGTAAAGTAATGATATTGCCCTTGTTTACTTCTTGTAGCTTCTGGGTCTCATACTTCTTGGATGTGGCCTGTGGATTTTATATGACCAGAATAACTTTTTCACAGCTTTGGGTAAGTATATGTGTGACCTCACATGTTTATTTTAAATATTGGATTAGAAATGGAGGTAATACTAAGAGGCAATCGCCTTTTCGGTGGATATTGGTGTAAAGTTAGCCTACAGGGCACTCACTGTGGATTAATAATCAGAAATGGAGGAAAATCCAGAGATTTGGAAAAGAAAAATGGTACTGTGCTACACCACCTCAAAAGAGATCAGATACCACTTGAGCAAGATGTGACACTCCTCTGGAGTGAAGAGCACTCGCATGGTGTTTCGATTATAAAGATGGGAACCCTGTTATCGCGTTGAAGCTCCCTGTTTATTTCTCAGACACTCTTTATAAACATTTCGTAAAAAAGCATTGAACTGCTTGCCTCTCTTCTTAACTGTGGACATTGCACATACGCACATGTGGAGCACATCCGTACATCTGTGGCAGAATATTCCTCCAATGCGAGTTGAAAATGTACCCTCTGGCGTCTTATCAAAAGTACACTTCAATACACAAGAAATACTGGAGTATGTAAATACTCAAACAATGAGAATATTCATCTCTTTTTATACGTTTGCTTTTTCCTTGTTAGGTAAAAATTCAATCGAAGTGCAGTGAATTTGTACATAGACATTAGCCAATACTTGGTTCTTTTCCTTTCCTTATCACGGCTTTAGCAGGTGGTATGTGTCTGTAAGTAATAGTACAGTCAGAAACATGAAGACAAACCATATGTATTCACATCCTATTTTAGTAATGTCTGGATACATTCAGCCTAATGATAATGACCAATGTGAGTGGGCGTTGAAGTTCGTATCCATAACGGAGTGACATCTTAAGAGATCATACAGACATTCTCTGGTGATTGCATAGTAGTTAGTAGAATACCTTAGAACCATGCTGGCACCATTGAAAAGTTCCACGAGGTATATAGCGAAAGCACAGTCAATTGTGTAATCAGCTAAAAAAAAATGTGTTTATTCTGCGTACCCCAAAAAAATAGTGATCAATCTCCCCTACGGGATTCATAGAGAGTGTTAATTAAAAAATAGAAAATAAAAAGTAATACAGGATAGTACTTTCGGTAAAAGCTGAATAGAAATATCTTTGTCAGATAGAGTCCTCAAATATTTTAATAGGCACCAAATATATACAGAATAAATTGCATGACGTTTGCAACATGTTGTAAGGAGAACAAATATCACATGATATATGGGCTAGTTAATGTAAGTTAAACGGGGGATTGCCTGGATAGTCTAATGATGGTTATAGAGAGAGAAGGTCTATATGGTTCTACATTTTAGTAAAAATATTTCTACTGATTCACATTGTCTGAACAGTAGTTTGTTATAAAGAGGGATAGGTAACGGTAGAAGTAAATTATTTATGCGTTGGTCACTTAGAGAAGTGCCAATAAGAAAAACCATTTGAGATTACAATTGACTTTCCTTTATAATAATACTTTGCGTAATTGGCTTTTTTTGCTTATGTAGAACCTCGTATATCAGTACAATGGTGCATCTTATGCTCTAGATAAAAATAAAGCCTGCCCTTGTTTAAGTGATGTAGACTGTTATGAAGTCCATATAGCAAAACGTTAAGCTGTAAGGTAGAAATAGGGGTACAGTATTAAATATTAGAAGCTTAAATGTGTGCGCCAGGATGTGCAAGTAATTGATGTTGTCCAATAAATGACAAGAAAGATGTTAAGTGCCTGGTTAGGCAGGTGATACAAGTAATAATATCTATAAATGTAAACTTCTTTAAATTAATTGTTATAATGTATATTTAATGTGTATCCTCAATCATAAATAATAGTGCGTTAAGAATACCAGAGAATGGAGTACAAATTCAAAGTGTTGAAAATCAAGCTCTACCCAAGTTTACATTACTAGTATGTATAGATATTGTTACAGGAGAAACCCAAAAACAAAAGGGAAGCAGTGCCTGAAAGCTGCGTTATAACAAGTGAAGTTAATCCTAAACTATTAACTAAACCAATAATGTAAGCTCCAAGATTACATGCCTGTTCTTTACCACTGTAGGATGGTACCGTTGCATCATTCTAGTTCCAGTGCCTCAAAGACATAGTCAGTTTAAACTAAGTGGCAAATGCCATTTTACTATAGCATGAAACCTGGAACTTGATGTTGTGTTACTGTGTAGAGGGCAGTATCTCCTTATGAAGAACTTATTTGTAAAAATTCTTAAAGATATTCTGCATTTTGATTAAAAACTATAAAAGTTGAGACATGCTGTAACATGCTTTTATCTGTATGGTAGAAAACGTTATTTGTTGCCTACTAGTGAGGTAAGTGCATAATGTGGGGTATCCATTCAGTGAACATGCTGGCAAGTTCATGAGCTCATGGTGGTGGTATAGTTTCTTAATTTGCATGCTAATCACAAAGTTTTTGTAGTGCTTTTTCTTTTAGTCTGCTAATATAGGTGTTGAAACTCGGGAGCGGAGATGTGACCTGTCTAGAACAACTAGCTTTGGAACAGGGAGGGCTACGTTTGAATCCTGGCCTTGGTTAAACATTCTGTGATTCTGGGCAAGTAACGTATCGTCCTTTGCATGAAAAAGAAAAGCACATTTTTAAAATAGTCTGGGTTTCTTGAACGCCCTTGGGCCAGGTTTGCACTATATAAAACTTCAATAAAAGAAATTCAGTCAGTGGGATGACCCATGTCCTCATCCTCGACCTACCTTATTCCACACACACTCTATTCAGCGAAATTTAAGTTTTCTATTGCTTCCAGTTGGGTCTTGCTTCGCATTTAGTAGGGTGTGCAGTCTTACCGTGATGGCTGTGTCCTAATGGTGATATTGTGCACAATGAATGCTTAGCTAGGGTCCATCAGGTGTCAGCATTTCAGTCCTTTAACTTAGGGGACTGGTTGTACTTCCCACATTAATGAGCTACCAGCCACAAAGTAAAACCTATGTTTATAACTTAAAAAACAGTAACGTAGTCCCTGTTATAAAATTCCTTTGTAATGGGGAACTTAAATTGTTTGCACTTGTCAGTTGCAAATATACAGGTGCTTCAGTGACTACATTTATAAAACCATTGTTTGTTCTCTGATAAACATTTTGTAAGTAGGAAACATCACATTCCTATTTGTAAGTTCTTATCTGAAAATTCTATTTGTTTTCTTACTGAGAAATGTACTGATTGTTGGATCTTTAGCTAGCAGATTCCATTGTTAAGTCAATACCTTACCAATCTCTGGATTTTACTTAGCAAATAAATTGACAAGTTTAAAAAAAAAAATTTTGCGTCAATGTTGTCATTCTATTTTATTGTTTTATACACAGTTTTTCTTTCCCTGGGACTCTTTTTTAAATATCGGGTGGACAAGCTTGGAAAAATCAGTCAAAAGTAAATTAAACAATCCAAGTAAGGTCAAATAACTTAGTACACCAATTAATCAACATTATAGTGTAATTTCACAATTTAACATCTAGGGCCAGATGTAGGTAGACATTTACTGACCGGTAAATGGCTATTCTAGATGTAGGTAGGCTATTTTACCGATTCGGTAATTTTGAAATGTAGGTGGGACTCTTCTGAGTCCCACAGGCCTTACTGAATCGGTATTTTACCACCCAATCCAATTGGGTGGTAAAATACCGATTACAGGTGTGCATGCACATGTGTGCATGCACACCCATGGCATGTGACAGACGGACATGCCCTTAGGGCATGTCTGTGTGCCACATGTCACACATGCCTTAAATCGGGGTGCTAGCGGGTGTCAAAGTGACACCCCCTGCACCCTTGCAAAATTCGGTATTTACCGAATCGGTAAATACCGATTCGGTAATGCCCATTGATTTCTATGGGCTTCAATGACCATAGGAATCAATGGGCATTACCGAATCGGTATTTACTGATTCGGTAAATACCGATTCTTACAGTATCAGTAATTCAATTACCGATTCTTTCTACATCTCCCACCTTCTATTTTACAGATTCATAAATACCGAATTGGTAAAATTCGGTATTTATGAATCGGTAAAATATACTTACCTACATCTGGCCCCTAGTCAGTACACTCCTAATCAGCAGATGTGGTAGATATTCTGCATATTCCTAAGCCTAATGGATATTAAGTAACATTCTATCAGGAGTTTGTAGGAATTTTCCTTGTGTTGCCAGCACATTGGGGAATTTTGATGCACTTCACGAAATGATAGTTGATGTCACTACTGAGATCATGGTTTTGATTAATTGTGACATGTTGGATATCAATTCACATCAGTTAGAGTCTTGGCTGTGCCCCAGGTGATATCCCAGGGCACTTGTTATCATAATTTTCTTTGAAGTAGTTTTCTCTCATTGAAGCCATTATAACGGAGTCATGAAAGAAAAGGTCATTAGTATCCCAGTGTATCGTTGGACTACAAATGTCTATAGGGCTTTTAGTGACAGCATTAAAAGTGATCAAACAAAATGTTACTACTAATCTTGATGTCCAGGACTTATGGGGATAGATGCGTGTATGCTTACAAGAAATTAGTTCCTGTATATAATTTATGGACACTGGAACAAAATGTGTATTCCATTTCATTAACATGCTGAAATCACGAAATAGCCAATAGATTCATGTCCGGCAATGGTATGCACCCAGTCCAAGTAGGGACCCTTCCTTCTAGACAGAGTAAGGGAGTTACACACCCAAGATAACCCCTGCTCACTCCCTTGGTAGCTTGGCACAAGCAGTCATGCTTATCTGAGAGATAAGTGTAAAGCATTTGTACATAAAACACACAGTAACATAGTGAAACCACTACAAATGGACGCCACATCAGTTTAGAAAAAGAACCAACCTTTACCTTAATCAAACAAGACCAAAATGGCAACAATCCAACAAATATAAGCAAAGCTATCACTTTTTTAAGGTTTAAGCAAGTTTGTCCAAAGAACTCCATCCGTGCTTTGATTTGAGCACAAAGTACCTTTGATGTGGCAAAATCCAAGACAAAAAACAGCTGCAGAAGAGGGAAGCATTATAAAAACCGAAGCGATACTGCGATTTTTGATTCCCAAGGGAATGGAGGCGTCATTTCTGCTGCACACAGGAGAAGTGTTGAAACGACGTGTTGAATTCGGAACACGCAGCCTCGGCTCCTTGGCATCACTGGAGACTTGGCGTACAGGTGCGATATGTGGAAAATCAAGGCGTGCTAGGTCGATGTGGTGGTGAAGCAGGCGCTACGTCGATTTTCACAGTTGTGGACAGGTGATGCACTGATGACTTCAGCTGCACAGCAGGGCCACCATTTAAGTCAGAGTGGAAGTCTCGGATGTCAGAGACACAATGCTTTGGGACTTGGGCTGCAGCGATCTCGGAGCCGCGCAAATAGGCAATGCATAGATTTATCGGTTGCAGCGATGCATTGGGTTTTCAACCACACAGGAAGCTTGCAGTGGAAAAAACAGGTGCTGAACGTCGATGCATGGAATTTCAGACCTTGAAGCAGGGGAAACACCTCCAAGGGCCCAGAACTGGAATTTGCACCACTTGGCAGGTCAGAACCCCCAGCAGAGGAGTTCAGGGGAGCTGCAGATGAAGTCATTGATGGCCCTGAGACTTCCAACAGGAAGAAAGCACACACAAGCCCTTGTAGAACCTTTTTTTTCTCAACTTTTTTATTGCATTTTCAAGAGATAAAACAACCAAGCAGGGATTGAGAAGCTCTTGGAGAACCTTGATAAGCAGGATAAGAAAGTACAATACAGTTGCTTTCAATAGGAATCAAACATATCTGCCTTGGTTGTGTAATGATTTGCCAGTTTGACAGTACATTCTTGGGAAATAGGATGGTTCCCTTCGGTGCATTTAAGTTTATGGAATTTGGTGGAAATTTGATGAAATTCTTTGTTTGTATATTTTGCATTCTGAATTCTTTTGAATATTAGCTTTTTTAGCTTTTCTGATAGATGACTTGTATATTCTGCTGTGGTTTTGTAGGTGACGTTTGTCTTGAGTGTTGTTTGTTTTTAGCAAGGTGCGTTGCAACTTTGCAATTTGCGTTTTAAGTTTCTTTAGTTCTTCATTCATCCATTCATTTTCTTTTGGCTTCTAGGGGAATTAGGATGTAAAAAGCTTCCAGTTTCATAGAGTTTTTAACTGAATTTATTGTATCTAGATCTGTGTTGGATGTTAGTTGTGTTTCTAGGTCCTCAAAACTTAGGGGCCGATTATGATCGCGGACGGACTTGCGTCCGTCCGCGATCATTGAGGAGGAGGGGACGTCCGCATGGGCTGCGGAGTCCCCTCCTGTGCGATTAGGATGTGACCGTCAGGGTGGCGGTCACATCCTCTATTTTTAACATTGCGGCGGGTGCGGCTTCAAGCTGCACCCGCGGCAATGTTAAAAATGCACGCATTGCATTTGCATGCAGAAAGAGGCAGGCACCGCGCGGTGCCTGCCGCTTTCTGCATACAAATGCAGGGGGGTACCATAGGTACCCCCCATGTGCACCCCCCACCCCCCCTTCACCTAGGGGGCCCGCAACGGGCCCCCGCAGTGAAGTTACACATGCTTTTCCACGGCGGAAAAGCCGCCGCGGAAAAGCATGTTTGCAAGCACATACTAATCTGGCGGACGGTGTCTGAGAGACACCGTCACCAGATTAGTGCTTTTCCTCCGCGGTTGTAAACCAACCGCGGAGGAAAAGCTGCGGACGGAAACCGGGACCCACCAGCCATCCTAATGTGGCGGTGGGTCTTTGGTGGGTCCGCTGCGGATTTTCCGCATCCTCCGGGCCGGCGGTGGCTTCCGCCGGCCCGGAGGATGCAGAAAATCCGCAATCATAATGAGCCCCTTAGTTTGAGCCAAGGTCATTATGTGCTTGCTGGTAAGTACGCCTTAGGTGTAGAGAGTTGTGATGTCTTGTGTTGGAAAGCTACCAGTTGGTGGTCTGACAACATGACTGGAATAATCCTTTGGAATGTGACTAGTTCTGCATTGGTAAAAAAAATCACATTTAGAATGTGTCCAGCGATGTGGCCCACAAGATAAAGGTTAAAAACCTGGTTGTTCCCCAAAGCTTAGTTGCCATCTGCTGTTGGTAAATTTTTTCTGCCTCACTCAGAGTTTGCTAAGCTCCAGGATGCCAGTTAGGTTGCAGTGCGCTCTACAAATTAAACAAAATAAAATAAATAAATAAATAAATAAATAATGTTAATATTTGTGCCTTCTGTACCACCAGGAAAGTGAACAATTCATAGATTGGATCATGAGGAGCAGTTTTCGAAGTCCTCCCATTTGCGAGCCAAAGATTTAATTTGAAGACTGGTGCTTGGCTGATGTTCTTTCATGGTGTTTTTTCAGCTGGATGACTTTAATTTCCATTTCCTATGTAGCTTATATTGGGGAATGTTAATTGTTCAACAGCAGAGTATAGTTTCTGTGCTGACATTTCAAATCTTGTTGACTGTTCAGGCTAATTCTTCCTAATCATATAGATTTCTTTCAAGATTGTTTGGAACATAGATTTTGTAGATCTAGAGATCGATGATTGAATACTGTGGTCTTTACAATCTTCGGTACACAAGGTAAGTGTAGTTTGGGATTTTTGGAGTAAAAATGGTGGCAGAAGTTGAGCTACACTCTTATTTATGACTAGAGATTGTTGAGAAGGAAGGCTTCTTAGTCAATTAATAAGATAGTTTTAGGGGTGGGAGAGAAGGTGTTAGATACCTTGCCTGCCTTTTTTTGCTTTCTCTCTTTTGCAGTTATGCTGCATTTATTATTGGCTGTGAAAGATGTACAGTCAACCATCTTTAATACTTGAACCTGCTTTCCATTTAGCCTTGTTTTCAGTATTTCTAAAGAAGTGGCAGAAATGATTGTTTTACCTCTTTTCTTTATCTTGTTCTTATCTGAGAAGGCATCATTCATTTCTTACTTGAAAGCTTTATGTAGAGATGTCTACTTGCTTATGTCTTAGTTGGTTACTTAGCTACATGTAGAATGGAAGTGTAGGAGGATTCTATGTGGATCAGTTGAAGAGAGCTATTGATGTTGGACCAGATAAGGAAACATATTCTTGAGATAATTCATGAGGGTCACCCAGGTCAGGGAATGTCGAAGCAAAGAGATAAAGAATCATTCTGGTGGCCTGGAGTTGATAGTGAAGTTGAGGCTCTGGTGAAAGACTGTCAATTTTGCTTGAACAGTGATAAGTCCAAAGTTGTGCGTCAACCTACTTTGGAATGCACAACATTTCCATCAAGACCGTGGGAAAAATTATCTATGGATTTTATTGGACCAGTTAATAAGTTAGGAATGAGAGATAGATTTATTCTTGTCTTAGTTGATTATCATTGTAAGTGGTTTGTGGTGGACACCGTGGGAGAAATCAATACAAATAACGTCATAACATTTCTTGAAAAAACTTTTCTTGAGGAGGGAATACCAGCTAGAATAGTGACTGACAATGAAGTAAAGTTTGTTTCAAGTGAGATGGTGAATTACCTCAGAAGGATGGGTTTTGCTCATGAGAAAGTGGCTCTTTTTAGACCTCAAGCAAATGGTTTGGTAGAAAGAGTTAATCGAATTATAATGGAAAATATACACTTGTCTCTTGCAAATGGATTGTCTTGAAAACAAGAGCTAAGGAGTATGATGTGGATGCATAGAATTACTCCTCATTCTAGTACTGGTATTGCTCCTTTTGTGTCTCTCAAGGGAAGAGAACCAGGAAAAAAAGAATGTCCTGTTTGGTTGTGTAAGGAAGAAAAAGTATGGATTGATCATGAACAATTGTTGAAAAAAGTTGAAGAAGGTCAAGAAAAGATGAAGAGTGTGTACAATTCTAGAAAAGGAGTAAAACAAGTGTTTATTCAAGTGGGTGATTGGGTCGTAGTGCGGAAAAATGAATGGATTCGTAAAGGTGAAAGTAAATATATAGGACCTTTTCAGGTTAAAAATGTAAAATCCAATGTCGTGGTTTTGCAAGATGATACAATTTGGAGTTTTGGAAATGTTTGTAAAGTGTGTATGCCACAGAACTTTACTTAGGAAATATCTGTGAATATTAGATATAGATTCTTAATGTTTCTTTTTATATTTTAGTAAACAAACTAGTTATTAGTTTTTTGTTTGTTGTTTATTCTTACTTTATTTTATTATATATATATATATATTATGTGTTGCATTGTATAAAAGGGAGATATGTAGAGGTGTCTACTTGCTTATGTCATAGCTTGGTTACTTAGCTACATGTAGAATGGAAGTGTAGGAGGATTCTATGTGGATCAGTTGAAGAGAGCTATTGATATTGGAGGAGCTGCTCTCTGCTGGGATGCTGTTCAATCAATAAACTACATGAAACCTACAAAGAAACCTGTGAAGGTTCTTCTTTTCACTTTGTTCACCGGAGAAGGTTGGGCTTCATATAACTGCCAAGAGTCACATATTTTTCTCTATTTGCACTGACATCAGGGGGAGCATGATATTGAAGGTGGTGGAAGAAGCTGGGACTCTAGTGGCATGATTGGTTGCTCTGAATCTGCAATCTTCATCAGTTGACCTGGTTTAGGTTGACTAGTGAGCAATTTGCAATCTCTCAATGATAAAAAGTAGCCACAATGATGGATTACCATCTGCTGAGAAAAGTGCACTTTCTCCATAGTCTGCATCAATTGGAGTTGGATTGGTGAGACCCCAAGATGTAGTGGTGGTGGTGTGGCTCATGCATGTATGAGTTTCCACTTTGGGTGCGGGTGACTTAGTTGTTGTTGCTGTAACGCTTGTTATTTATGAAAGGTTGCCCTGCACAGTATTGAATTTCCTGTGGTGCCCTGGCCCTTACAAATCCCCTGCTTACTAGGGTCAGAGTGTGTTGATTTCATGAAAATGATCGACTCTGGGAGGGGCCCGCCTCATTTTGGCTCCCATCCTGATTATTTAGGCAATGTCAGGACTTATTTTATCCTGTATGTCTCCATTGTATCAGTATTCCTTAATGAGTACAGCGTATTGAAGATTTAATGCCTGGTAAACACTGATCAGAACAAATGCTTCAAGATTATGCTCTAATACAGGCTGGTACCACCTTCCACCATGTAACTTGCTACCTTTGGAGAAGTGTGGCTCAGGGGTTAGAGGCGGCAGACCTGGAGCTTGAGTTCGGCCCTGGACCAGGGTTCAATTCCCCGCCTCGGCGGGTCTTGGGCTCAATAATTCCACGGACTCGATAATTCTCGCTCCGGTGCCTTCTCGACTCACGGGTTCACACTCTGCGACTTTGGGCAATAGCTTGCTTAATCTCCACATCGGCCCCTCGCGGTGGGATGCCTGGCTTTCACCTTGTGGATACCCTGCCAGGGTTATCTTACAGGGGAATACCAGGACGGGTTCCCTAAGCAAGCGCGGAGATGCCCCAGGGTAAGTCATGCGCTATATAAGCTTCATACACTTACACACACACACACACACACACACACACACACACACACACACTTTCCGTTTAGGAAACTGAATAAGCCAGTGCCTGCCCCCAGTGGGCCCTTCACCATTTCAAATGCTTACCTGATTGATTCCTAGCTGGTCAGTAGGAAAGGTGAGCTGGAATTGGGGAGCTAGCAAAGCTGAACAGTGGGAAGGTGGGGTAACAGTACACCAGTATCTTGGTGCTTATTCGTCTGTTGGAGGATGTTTACCAAATGCTGCACTGAGTCCCCTTACCGGTCACCTACATTTGTCTTTCTTTGTTTGTTGAGGTAGTCTAGGGGATGTGTTTTTGTTCCACACTGCTTCTGATCAGAGTAGAGGGTGCTGAGGTGGAGCAAACAGAAAGTGAAAGAGGAACGTCAGGTATCCCAGAATTTCTTCTTTGTAATGAGAGACAGAAAGTCTCTGGATAAGGTAAGAGGTCCTAAAATTCCTTGGTGTGGAAAAGGAAAGTGCAAGGGCTTCCTCGACTTTGGGTGGTGGTGTTTACAACAACTTTCAACCACCAAAATTTGACCATAAATACTTCTGGAGCTTATGGTCCTTCTTGAATTCAACTCTGAGTCAGTACCATGACAAATAGCAGTGGGACCCCAGAAGCTCACCCAGACCTTTCTCTGTTCATGGACAATTAGGCACCTGTACATTAAGGGGCCGATTATGATTGCGGTTTTTCCGCATCCTCGGGGCCGACGTAAGCCACGCCGGCCCAGAGGATGCGGAAAAACCGCAGCGGACTGACCAAGGACCCACCGCCACATTAGAATGGCTGGTGGGTCCTGGTTTCCGTCTGCAGCTTTTCCGCCGCGGTCGGCTTACAACCGCGGCGGAAAAGCTCTGATGTGGTGACGGTTTCTCTCAGACACCGTCCGCCATATCAGGATGGGCTTTAAAAAGTGCTTTTCCGCGGTGGGTTTTCCGCCGTGGAAAAGCATACGGATCTTCACTGCGGGGGCCCGTTGCGGGCCCCCTAGGTGAAGGGGGGGTGGGGGGTGCACATGGGGGTACCTATGGTACCCCCCTGCATTTGCATGCAGAAAGCCGCAGGCACCGCGCGGTGCCTGCCTCTTTCTGCATGCAAATGCAATGCGTGCATTTTTAACATTGCCGCGGGTGCATCTTGAAGCTGCACCCGCTGCAATGTTAAAAATAGAGGATGTGACCGCCAGGGTGGCGGTCACATCCTAATTGCACAGGAGGGAACTCCGCATGCCATGCGGAGGTTCCCTCCTGCTCTGGGGTCGCGGACGGACGCAAGTCCGTCCGCGATCCTAATCGACCCCTAAGTGTAGTTATGTTAATGATAGACACCAATGAGAAATAGCCACCTCCTGATCATTGAACCCTTTAAAACTAAGGTAGCATTTGATCACCCCAGCAAAGAAAAAATTGATGTAAAAGTGAAACTATATAACTACAGATTAGATTATAGTAAATAATGTGCAGTAAATTTGCTAATATATCCAACCCCCTACCGCCCCCACTCTTAGAAAAGCCAATTTGACTCAATAAAATAAGAAACAAAAATACAAGAGATGCAGAAAGTGCAGTGAATAGCAACAAACAGATGATAAGAAGACAACCGTCAAAGATTGAAAAGAACGACCTGACAATCTAAAAGAGTTGAGGAGATTGAAAGACAGCTACTTGGGAGAGTGCCAAAGTCTATCATGGCAAGTACTAAAAGATAGTTAAACTTCACAACAAAGGCAGCAAGAACAGGTATGTCAAAACAATAATAATGGACCAGGAGGAATTAAAAAAATATTTTTAATACTTGCAGATGCGTTAATCACTCAAGAAACATTGTTACAAAGGATATTCATGATTAACAAAAATGGTCAAAGGCCAGTGAGTCACCCTTTCACATCAGCCAGCATCTCATTATTCATTCAGTGGGTACTGTATTTGTCTCTTTCTCTGTATGGATGGCTTTGTGCCCACTGTTTGTATGTTGTTTGTAGGTTTCTAGTTCCAGTGGCTTGACTGAATGCCTTTTGCCACTGACAGTGAATAAGTGGTTGACAGAAATAAAAGTGGTCCTTTTACCTGTCCACCCCCTGAATGATACTGGTGGTAACTGACTCTGACTGTGCCATGGGCTTTGATGACCAAGCCCAGGGCAGGCGCTATGCTTTAAAAGGTACATGTAATAGGGTACACTTAAAATTGCAGATGACAGATCCTATAAGTCCCTAGTAGATAGTAGTGGCAGGGGGTGCAATCTACCTATACGTCCCTAGTACACAATAGGGCATGGAGATTTAGAGACCCAACAGATTTTCTATAATTGCATGTATGCACTGCTGTGTGATTGCTGTCCTTCCAAAGACATCCCTGCCTGGCAGCCTGTCTTTAAAAGTAAATTCTCACAATTATTTTTGACAGACCCTCTAAGTCCCTAGGATATAATAGGGCTAGGGGGTTCAAACTACCTATAATATAACAGGTGATGGAAAATTAGAGGCCCAGCAGATTTCTTTCACATGCATGCTTGTGTGCACTCCTGAGTGCCTGCTGTCATTTGAAAGGTAGCCTTGCTTTACAGACTGTCTTTAAAAATAAATTATATGAAAATGTGCACTTTGAAATCGATAATCTACCTTATTTTTACATATCAGGCACCCCCAAGGTCTCCCCTGAATGTCCCAGCCAGGGGCTCAGGGCCCTGTAACTACAGGCAGGAACCTTATAAACATTTTTTATATGCTCTGGTGCGATAAAACTGCCCATTTTATTATTCCCCATTGTAGATACTTAGCTCCATAGGCTTTCATTGAAATATTTTATTTAAGTAAAGTATTACTGGGAAAGGAGGAAAATGTCATTCAAAGACTTAAAACATGGGTATTGATAAATCCAACACCTTGTCACTGTTGAATTTGTCATAACTGGTACAGAAAATAAGTTATCCCCGCTGATTGGTCAGTCTTAGCAAGCTTAGCCAGGCTGCCTTGATGAGGTGATAAGTGCCCGCATATAGCAAGGGTTATCTGACAGAGAGAACCTCTGAAGCTGCAGAGGATAAGTCATAAATAGGGCCCCCGGTTTTATGTATTTTTTTTAACATTTCCATCTGTATTTATCCATATTTATTTTTGGGAAATGTTATCATATTTATCCATATGTATTTAGTGTTTTGTGTATAAATGAAGTTGTAAAACTGTACATTTCCATATTTATTTAACTAATAGACACACACTCATACTTTGACGTCTGTAGGGATTTAGCTGCCAAAAATTACATAACAACACAAGACATTTTATCCTTTTTTTAAAATTCCCATGCTGTCTATCTGCTCAGCTGTTGGGCTACAATTCATGAAAGACAGCAAGGAGAGTCACTTAAAAGAAGCACAATGTTCTGTATTTTTTATCCACATTTAAAAATAAATGCAGACAGAAAACACATTGTTTTTTGGTCTGTATTTATCTGTAAACATCCGTAAAAACGAAAAACAGGGAGCATTAGTCATAAGGAGGGGTCTGGGTAACTCAAACTGAGCTCAAAGAGAGAGCATATCTGTAAGGAATGCTAGTAGTACCTACCCCCTCATCCTTTGTCCCCAGCCAGATGGCAGGCTTAGTATAGGAAATTGCAGAGGTCAGGGGGAGGAGTAAATACAACAAAAAAATGTTTCTTACCAAAAAAATGCAACTACGCAAAACTGCAGAACAACCACTGCTGAAACCGCAAACAGGAATCAAAAGATTTACACTAGAATAAAAAGGAGAAAAAACCATTACAATCACATATGCAAATAATGCACCAGTCCACATACAATCCACCAGCCAAGCTAAGGAGTAGGCGGGCCTAGGAGTATAAATAACATATACACCCCCATAAATGGGAGCAACCCTTGCCCTTGAGGCCACTCCCCAACACAAACATTTAAAAACCTCTGTTGTCTAGTGGCTTCTGCTCCCCTTGGGGGTAGATGAGCCTACAAACCTACCGCTAAACTGCCACCCAAAGAGGGTAAAAATGGCCACAACCATATAGGGGAGCGACCCTTGTCCAAGGGGCTGCTCCCCAACATAAAAAAAACCCTGGTGGCCTAGTGCCATATAAAAAAAGAAATCAGCCAATCTGCCCCTCAGGGGGGCAGACACAGCCAAAAAGATTGCCGCCAAAGGGGAACGACTCTTGCCGAAGGGGCTACTCCCCACAAATAAATCTCTGGTGGCCTTGTGGACATACAAAGAAAAAATCAGCTGATCTGCCCCCAAGGGGAGCAGAAACAACCAAATTAATGCTCCCCAACCCTTGCCCAAGGTGCCACTCCCCACAAACAAATCTCCAGTTGTCTAGTGGGCCCAATTTTAAAAAAACATGGCGAGATCTGGCCTCCCATGGGGGCAGACAGACAAAAACATGGCCCCCAAAGATGAGCGACCCTTGCCTGAGGGGCCACTCCCCACAAATTATTCCCAAGTGGTCCAGAGGGCCAATTTAAAAAGAATGGCGAAATCTGCCCCGAGGGGGACAGACAAAGCCAAAAAACATTGCCCCCGTAAGGGGAACGACCCTTGCCTGAGGGGCCGTTCCCCCCAAACAGTAATTCAATTAAAAAAAAATATATATATATATTCCCTGTTGTCTAGTGGTGATTCCTGCTGCACGATCGCACAATCGTGCAGCAGGAATGCTCAAGCAAGGAATCAGGGGAATGGATAACCCTTTCCTGTCACCCAATGCCTCTTTTGTTTAAATATCCCTCCGCCAAGGAGAAACTCACCTCCTCTCTTCCCAACGCGCTGGAAGCAAATGGATTCCACAGTGTTGGGAATCCTCTGATGACGTCAGCGCGCCTCATGCGCTGACATTATTAGATGATGTGGAGGGGGTGCAGAGGAAGGCAGGGAAGGCTTCCCAGGTGGGAGTACCTTAAAGGGTGGCCCATGGGGGGAGTGCCAGCTCTTCCCCCATGGGTGGGTGCTAGGATGGCCGGGAGCTGTCCGACGCACACGCCCACCGTGACGTCAGACGGCTCCTGGCCGTCCGACGCACAGAACGGGTTAATACTTGGAGATGGTGATCGGCCCCTCTGGTGGCAGGGGCTGATGTGGTTCTGCATGGAAAGTTTGTTGTTAAATATAATTCTGAGTGATTTTGATGAATCGGTGTAGAGTCAAAATATCGAGTTTTAAATATCGACTAGATATAATATTGAGTAAAAAATATAGAATGGACATAATATCGACTAGACATAATAAAGACTACCAAAATATCGACTAGATAATTTTAATATCGAATAGAATGGACATAATATCGAATCAAAAATATAGAATGGACATAATATTGACTAGACATAATATAGACAACAAAAATATCGAATTTAAGGTAAGTTAATATTAATTTTTATTTTTGGTGTAATATAATTCTGTAGCGGGTTGTGGGTTTATAGGGGAATAGGGTGGGAAGTAATTTAATTATAAATAATTAAATATGTTATTCTATTCATTGGTATTTATTTAGAATTAATTGTTAATTAATTATTAATTGGTAATTAATTAAAATATAATTGGTAAATCATTTTAATGGATTAATTGATAAATATGTTAATTTTAGTAATTTATTTTCTGTAGTGGGTTGTGAGTTTATAGGGGAATTGGGTGGGAAGTAATTTTATTATAATTAATTAAATATGTAATTTAATTTTTGGGTATTTATTTAGAATTCATTGTTAATTATTAATTGGCAATTAATTAGAATATAATTGGTAATCATTTTAATTGATTAATGGATAAATATGTTAATTTTAGTAATTTATTTTCTGTAGCAGGTTGTGGGTTTATAGGGGAATAGGGTGGGAAGTAATTTAATTATAATTATATAAATATGTTCATTTAATTATAGGTATTTAGTTAGAACTAATCATAAATTAATTATTAATTTGTAATTAATTAATATATATTTTGACATTTATTGTAATTGATTAATTGATTATTATGTTAATTTTATTAAAATAATTTCTGTAATTTCTGTAGTGGGTTGTTTGTTTTTAGGTGAATAACTTTTGAAGTCATTTAATTGTAAGTAATTACATGTTTTAATAAATAATTTATTGAGTTCATTTTTAAAAATAATTTCAAATTGTTAATTATTTTATTTTTAATAGGTAAATAATTATTATTAGTAGGTCATTTTTATTATTAAATAATTTTTATTTGTATTTTAAATTGATTATTTAATATATTTTACACAATTGTAAAATATTTTACTTAATTTGAAATTGGTGTTACTATTTATATTATTTATATTTAAAATAATAAGTATTTACATACCCTACTATTGCACTCACTGTAGTTGGAATAGTAATTTTACCCCTACGCTATCCAACGCTTTCCCTACTGTTGCAGTCTCTGGAGTGGGAATAGTAATTTTTACCCCTACGCTATCCAACGCTTTCCCTACTGTTGCAGTCTCTGGAGTGGGAATAGTAATTTTTACCCCTACGCTATCCAACGCTTTCCCTACTGTTGCACTTACTGGAGTGGGAATAGTACTTTTTAACCCTACGCTATCCAACGCATTCCCTACTGTTGCACTCTCTGGAGTGGTAATAGTAATTTTTACCCCTACGCTATCCAATGTTTTTCCTACTGTTGCACTCTCTGGAGTTGGAACAGTAATTTTTACTCCTACGCTATCCAACGTTTACCCTACTGTTACACTCACTGGAGTTGGAATAGTAATTTTTACCCCTACGCTAGCCAACACTTTACCTACTGTTGCACTCACTGGAGTGGGAATAGTAATTTTTACCCCTACGCTATCCAACGCTTTCCCTACTGTTGCACTCACTGGAGTGGGAATAGTAAATTTTACTCCTACGCTATCCAACGCTTTCCGTACTGTTGCACTCACTGGAGTGGGAATAGTAATTTTTACCCCTACGCTATCCAACCCTTTCCCTACTGTTGCACTCTCTGGAGATGTAATAGTAATTTTTACCCCTACGCAATCCAATGTTTTCCCTACTGTTGCACTCTCTGGAGTTGTAATAGTAATTTTTACCCCTACGCAATCCAATGTTTTCCCTACTGTTGCACTCTCTGGAGTTGGAATTGTAATTTTTACTCCTACGCTATCCAACGCTTACCCTTTTGTTACACTCACTGAAGTTGGAATATTAATTTAAACCCCTACGCTATCCAACGCTTTCCCTACTGTTGCACTCACTGGAGTGGGAATAGTAATTTTTACCTCTACGCTATCCAACGCTTTCCCTACTGTTGCACCCAATGGAGTGGGAATAGTAATTTTTAACCCTACGCTATCCAATGTTTTCCCTACTGTTGCACTCTCTGGAGGTGGAATAGTAATTTCTACTCCTACGCTATCCAACGTTTACCCTACTGTTACACTCACTGGAGTTGGAATAGTAATTTTTACCCTTACGCTATCTAACGCTTTCCTTACTGTTGGACTCACTGGAGTTGGAATAGTAATTTAAACCCCTACGCTATCCAACACGTTCCCTACTGTTGCACTCACTGGAGTGGGAATAGTCATTTTTACCTCTACGCTATTCAACGCTTTCCCTACTGTTGCACTCTCTGGAGTGGCAATAGTAATTTTTAACCCTACGCTATCCAATGTTTTCCCTACTGTTGCGTTCTCTGGAGTTGAAATAGTAATTTTTACTCCTACGCTATCCAACGTTTACCCTACTGTTACACTCACTGGAGTTGGAATAGTAATTTAAACCCCTAAGCCATCCAACGCTTTCCCTACTGTTGCACTCACTGGAGTGGGAATAGTAATTTTTACCTCAACGCTATCGAACGCTTTCCCTACTGTTGCACTCACTGGAGTGGTAATAGTAATTTTTACCCCTACGCTATCCAATGTTTTCCCTACTGTTGCACTCGCTGGAGTGGGAATAGTAATTTTTACTCCTTCGCTATCCAACGCTTTCCCTACTGTTGCACTCACTGGAGTGGGAATAGTAATTTTTACCCCTACGCTATCCAACGCTTTCCCTACTGTTGCACTCACTGGAGTTGGAATAGTACTTTTAACCCCTACGCTATCCAACGCTTTCCCTACTGTTGTACTCTCTGGAGTGGGAATAGTAATTTTTACACCTACGCTATCCAACACTTTACCTACTGTTGCACTCACTGGAGTCGTTACAGTAAATGTAACCCTTTCGGTATCCTACGGTAAAAATATTGTATATGTTTTGTAAATAATATGTATGTATATATATATATATAATGCATATATATATATATATATATATATATATATATATATATATATATATATATATATATATATATATATATATATATATATATATACATATATATATATATATATATATATATATATATATATATGTATTAAAACCTTTTTTTTTATTAAAGTTACATTAATTTTTTCGCAATTTTACGTTTATTTTAGTATTTTAAATATGTTTAAATTAATTTCATTTATTAATATGTTACTTTTAAGACATTAAAAAAATTCGATATTTTGACAGTCAATATTTTTTACACTCGATATTTGGGAGTCAATATTTTTGTACTTACCTGTTTGAAGATAGGAAGTCGATATTTTTGCAGTCGATATTTTGACCTCTATATTTTGTCCTCTCGATATTTTGTCTGTCGATGTTCTGTCAGTGATCCTGATGAATCGATGAAATGTGGGGCATAGTTCAAGGCTGTAAGCTGTGGGAGCTAGTCTTTGATGACTGAGGTGGGATTGGGTGGAGAGATTAGGAGTAATTCGGTTTTGAGTGTAATGAGTGTGAGGTGGTTATGAGTCAGCCATTGTTGTGCCTTCATTAATGTGTTATTGAGGGTGCTGATGTCGTTGGGAGTGGCAATTTTCATATAAAGTTGCGTATCATCACCATACATGTGGTAGGGGATGTTCGAGAAATTGAGGATTTCAGTCAGGGGCTCCATATAGAGATTGAATAGGGTGGGGGAAAGTGATGAACCTTGGGGTATGCCAGCCAGGTATGTTGTCTGGTCAGATAGGGCGTGGTTGATCAGGACTCTTTGAGATCTATTTTGTAGGAGTGGGTGAACCATTTTAACACAGCACCTGAGAGACCCATCCTGAGTTGTACGTTTTCTTTTTTTCACATTTTAAAGCAAGCTTTTATGGTGCTTCTACTACACTTAACTCTTTTTAGGTTCACTGTGTCTAACTTGTGATTAGTGTACTTTCAGCTTTTCATTTCCTTAATTTGTGAATGTGCCATTCTTTATGATTTCATAAATCATGCTGCATCACATTTTACAGGTACTTTTTGACTTATAACCTCAAAAATAAATATCTCCATTTCCTCTTAACTTGTTTTAATAGTAGTTTTGTTCAATAAATATGCTTCCATCTTTATAAGTTGTTTTGGAAATGTTATTCTATTGTTTTCTTTACTTTACCACCCACTTCTCTAGGGATTACCTTCTGCTTGTCTCATAGCTGCAAGGTGTTGAGAAGAGATTATGACTTTACCAGAATGTGTTTATTAAATTGGTAGGTGTTACTCCCACATTCAAATATTAACGCAATTTCTAATAGTGTTGTGCATGTGCAGCACAATGGAAGGCGGGACAGTCTTACGGTGGCCCATTTGTAGTTTTTCCCTATGATCTTTTAATGTTGTTAAATAAAAGACTCTGCCACACGTGCCAGTCACTTATCTTAAGGAGACTAAATTGGTAACCAGTCTCACTGTGATCATTACTTGCACTGCATCACCCACCCTACCCAGAAAACAGCAGTCATCTTAACTTATAGCACTCAGTTGCTCTCAACCATGCATTCACTATGGAGAATTATCTTGAACCAAGTACTGTATAGATGCATTTTAAGCTAAATATTTGAACGGCCATTTTGAATATACAAAATAAATCTAATGCATATTATATTCTATATAAATAAAGCAGAACTAAAACAATGACGTTAATAAAGAAAAATGTAATAGTGAAAAAGGCAACGTTGAAAACGTAGATATCTAATGGTGTAATAGATACGACAGTGTAACAGTGTTGTGGCAGGAAAATAAATATTTTTTCTCAGAAAAGGAAAAGAAGATGAGAATGTTAAAAATAATCATGTGGCAGTATATGAGCAAAAGCAAAAACAATCAGATCCTTATTCAACTAACTAACTAGTTACTTTATTATCATTTTTTTTGGTGCAGTATCCTTAGATGCAGAAGATTCGTTGACAATTGGTGTCGCCTATGCTCTGCTCGGTGTTGGAGGTGCTGTTTCTATCATTTCTCTTTTGGGCTTTCTGGGATCACTGAGAGAAGTTAGATGTTTACTAATCCTGGTAAGTAGAGACGATAAGTCACTCATGTTCTTGATCAGTGCTGTTATATTTAAAAGCTGAATTTATCAGCCTGATATTGCTGCCTTCCTTACTTCCAAGTTCACAGTAATAACATATAGGTAATATGAATGGAGCATGCAACAATATTAACAACATTGGATATCCTGCTTTATTGCCGAATGGAAAAGGAAGTTGAGTTGTGTAAAAGATTGCTTAAAAAATGATGCCCGATAATTTATCTGTAATCATTTCATTGTTCAAAACCCAGTAACGCTCCAGACTCGAATCATGGAGAATACCTAATGTGGTAGTAAGCAAGGCCCAGGCTTTTGGTCCTCTCTATGTCTTCCTTTATTGTTTTTTATGTGCCGGAAACTGTGGTAACCCCTTACTTAAGTAAAGGCATATAAGCAGTGTTGGGAGGAAAATTTTACCTATATGGCAAATAAGATGATTCTCTTGCCCTGAGTTTAGTTTAGGATTTGTAGAGCGCATGGCTGCCCGGGGGCTTCCCAGCGCTAGATGAGAGTGCTGTGTTAAGGACGGGCCCATTCGTGAGTTAAAGAAAATAGCCAGGTTTTGAGTTTTTTTCTGAATGCAAGTTTCTTTTGCAATGCTCTTAGGTCGGGTGGGAGCTCGTTCCACAGTCTTGGAATCAGGTGTGCGAAGGATGTTCCCCCCCATGTTGATCTTTTGATTTTTGTTGTGCGGAGGCGATGTAGATGGGTGGATCTTAGTAGTCTCGTTGGAGAGTAGGTAGATATCAAGTTTCTATGCTTTTCAAGTCCTTTGTTATTTATTGCTCTGTGAGTGATGCATACCGATTTGAACTTGACTCTCACAGCAACTGGCAGCCAATGGAGTTGTTTAAGGGGTTCTCTAACAGGGACGTAACTGGGAAGCTTGAGAAGGACCCTCGCCGCCGCATTCTGCACAAGCTGGAGTCTATTTATCTCATATTTGGATAAGCTTGGTAAAGGGAGTTGCCATAGTCCAGACGTGAGATTATGAGTGACTGCAAGACTGTTTTTCTTAGCTGCTCTGGGATGAGGCCAATACCTTTCTAATCATTCTGAAGAGCCCGAGGCAGATTCCAGACAATTTGTTTTGCAATTTCATTGCAAGGGTACTATCCATCCCTATACCTAGATTTTTTATAACTGGTTTGGGGTCAGGCAGATTACCCATGCAAGAAGGCCAACTATATGGTGGTCTGGGTATGGCCATGTAGCCTAATATCATTAGTGCAGTCTTCTCTCAGTTCAATTTTAAGCAACAGTTCGACATCCAGTGAGACAATGTGTTCAGGCAGGGAGCCAGTTGTTGGTTTCCTTGACTGGGGCCATTGGACAAAGAGACAATCAACTGGGTGTCATCTGCATAAGATACTACTGAAATTCCAAATTCCTGTACGAGAGTGGCAAGCTGTCTCACATGTATATTAAATAGAGAAGGGCTAAGCGACAAACCCTGTGGTACCCCGCATCTAGTTGGCAGGGGGTCCGAGAAACAGTCCTTTTCCATTACTTAGTAGGATATGTCTTCCAAGAAAGAGGTAAGCCAGTCCATCGCCATATCCTGGATTCATATTTCCCTTAATCTATTTTTTAGAATGACATGATTGACACTGTCAAAGGCTCCACTGAAATCGAGCAAAATAATGGCGGCAGGCAGACCCTCCATTATCTAATAGAGCTTTGAGTTCCTCAGTTACTGCTAGGCGAGCAGCTTCTGTGCTGTGCTGGGCACAAAAGCCCATCTGCGTTGGATGTAGAAGATTATTCTCCCTCAAATAATGGACTAATGGTCAGTTGACATGCTTCTCCAAGAGTTTCAAGAGGAGAGAGAGTCGGGCAATAGGTTGCAAATTACTTAGTGTGTCTGGACCCAGGTGGGGTTTTTTCAGAGTAGGACTGATTACAGCATGCTTCCAATGTTGTGGAACCATGCCGGACTCCAATGACTTATTAATTAGCACCATTAGTGGATCAAGTATGGCCTCTGGCACCTTTAGAAGGGCATGAGTGGATGTTGAGTCTAACGGAGATCCCGATTTAGTGGACGGTAACAAACTGAGGATTGCATCTTCCATAAGTTTGGGACATTGTGATAGGCTTGGGGCTGTAGCTAACTCACTGACCTTCTCTAAGACCTCATGTGTAGGTTCAGCGGTGTTCTGTAAAAGGCCATAAATGTCTGTTACTTTCTTATGACAGAAGGATGCTATTTTGTTGCATCTTTCTTTGGAGGCCTGAGGAGAACCACTATTTTAAGGAGGGGTGGTCAGAGTTTTGACTACTATAAAAAGTTCCTTCAGCGACTTAAGAGCCTGAATGATTTTTTCTTCATAAAATTGAGCCTGTACCTTTTTTAGTTCACTTTGATAAGATCTACTGGAGGTTTTGTATTTCACTTTAAGGTCTGGATCGAGCTCCTTTCTCCAGTCTCTTTCCAGTCTTTTACATTGTTTTTTCAGTGTCAACAGGTGGCTGTTGTACCATGGAGATTTCTTAGTCTGATGTTTTTGATGGAATATTTTTTTCAGTGGGACAAATGTATCCAGCGACTTACCAATTCAGCTTCCCCACTGCTGGGAGTCCTCCTCTATGCTGCCAGCAAAGCTGGGGATAGTGTTCTTTAGGGTAGTTGACCAGATTTCATAATCAAGCCTCAACCAGTTCCTGGTGGCGATAGGTACAGCATTAACCTTATCCTGTTTAGCATGTTTGGGTGGTCTGAAAAGAATGAGGTGATGCTCGGACCATGGCACTGGGATTACGTCATGTATCGTGACCTGGGGGTTATTACTAAATATGAGGTCTAAAATATGTCCTGTGTCGTGAGTTTGTATCATAACCAGTTGAATTGGTTGCAGGGCCTTCAAATCCAAAGAAAACAACAAGAGAGGGAGGGAAATTGTATGAGGAGCACTCTCGAGTCCCTCAGGTAAATATAATCATAACAACGAAAGAGTGTGCCTTTTTGGAAGTAGAGCACAACAGTAGAATCCAACTAGGTTCTTAATAAAGTTCTTAATAAAGCCCTCACTCACCAACCTAGTTGGTGACATGCTTCATCATCGGGTCCCACAAGGAGAGGCCGAATGCCATCCTGGTGTGCTTCAACGCCAGAATTACTGCAGAGCTGGTAATGTGTGTTCAGTGATTAGTGAAAGAGATTTAAAAATGTCTCGATTTTGTCAAAAACAAATTTCATTAGGAGCCAAGTAGACATGTATAAAAACAAGGTGTAGGACATTAATACTGAATAAATTGTTCAGCAATATCCACTAAAATGTGGTCAACATGTTTCTGCCTATGTGGAAAGATTAATAAGGCGTTCGTCAGGACCAAGAAAAGGGTGTAATCCTCGGCGGTATGGGCGCGCTAAGGCCCACCTTAACCAGAGGTTATAACTGTGATTTTTTTTAAAAACAGTATTAGTCTGGCACCCCTTGTGTTGGGAGGAACCAAGTTTATTATGGGGTGTAATCACTAATTACACCATAGGTCTCTGGAGGGGGTGGTAGCAACAATGGCACACCACCTGCACTGCTAGGCACCCGCTCAGTACCTGCACACTCCCTCTGTAACCGGACCCCGATGGGGTCCGGTTGCTCCTGCAGCCTTTTGGTGGTGGGGGCATCCAGAGCATCAAAATGAATGTTGAAATCACCCAGCATAGTTAGGTGAAGTTTCCATACTGATAGGCTGGCTAGGGTGTCTGGGAATGGTTCTAAAAATTTGGAGCAGGGGCCTGGCTGTCTGTATACCAGAACACCTGAGTAGGTACAGGAAGGGGAGAGAGATATATAAAATTGAACACTTTCGCATTCCTGATAGAGAGAGTGGGGTCGTTGAGCATTTAAAAGCATCTCGTAATATAATGGCAATTCTGCCCCCCGTTTTTCCTATCAGGTCAAGTCTGTGGATTAGGTAGCCTAGTGGGAGGGCAAGATGAATATCTGGCCCAGAACTATCAGTAAGCCATGTTTCGGTGACAAATAGAACATTGAGAGAGTCTTCCCCTAGCAAATTTCTTATCTCAATTACATGCTTGGGGAGCCCAGGAAGATCCACCCGTGGTTCAGTGACACAAAGTGTCGGTAGAGCTATACCAGCATCACAATACCAGAAAAAGCTTCAATAATTTGCGCTCTCAGGTTCGGTTTGAAAGGAAAGATTTAATGTTGAAAGTAACGCGTTTCGAAAGAAAACTTTCTTGATCACACAATGAGCTTCATGGAAACAATGCTATACATAGACATGAGACTCTGGACATTTCCATGAAAAGTGGACTATGGTTTCAAATACATGGTACAAAGCATTGTGGATGTGGCGGCCATCATGTAGTAGCATATCAATACAAGGAATCATAGTATATACATGTATAGTCGAAAACTAAAGAGTAATGTTGCAAATGTTCACAGTATATCTGTATATAATAATGAAAAGCAAAATGCTACATCCAAACATGTACAAAAATATACATCAATGTGTTCCAAAGGATGCAAATTCTCCACCGTGTAGAAGTGTGTGGACAGAGCCTGATAAGCCACTACTGATGTTCAACAACCTTTGGTAGACCATGTAAAGTTTATATCCCATGTAAGAGGAAATCCGCCTGTGTGCCTAGACGTAGTTGACGCCCACAATGTGGTCACCGAATGCGAGTGCGTCTAGTGAACCAAAGGTCAAAGAAAGCATGCACCACCAAGTGGGGTGAATCAGGCACTAAGTTGGGCATGTAGTGGTAATCAGCGTGGCACATGTGCAACCGGCAGGTACATGTGCAGTCAAAATTAGAACACCGTATCGGCTCACACTGTCTGTGCGCACCTCACAAAAAAACACCAATGTAACAAAAAACACGTTACCTTGAACATCAAATCTTTCCTTGTGTTCGTAGTACACAAACAACTCTAAAGGCCTTCGTGTGAAGAAGAATAATATCCTTAATGGCAAGAAAAGCAAGGCGTTTCAGCAATTAAACCTTTGTCACACTTTAGAAGACTCATAGTCGCCACATTATTTAAACCTCTACATCCATAGTAGTAGAAACAGGACTTGGGTTTCAAGTGCACCCTTTGTGTGAGAAAATAATTCAGCCATTTTATAACAGCCAAAATGAAATGAGTTGTGGATACCATATGCAAAATCTACATATATACAAATATACAAGCAAGTAATGGTTGTTACATACAAATGTACAAGCGAAAAATGGTTGTTACTCTCTGGAAGCAATTAATATGCTACCGACAAAGAAATGTATACATATATCTATACAAATAATATGTCGTAATACATCGCAAAATCATTGTAATAAAGTTGGTAAAGCTTGATGGAAAACACTAACGTAGTCTGCATTTCACGGTTGTGCCCGAGTGGGCTTGGCTAGGCCTAATTCTGCCACTAAATTAGAATTGAAACACAGTAATAGTCTAATTCACGTGATGCAAGGGCCTGTTAGAAACTTACATGTACAAGGGGGAAGAATCAAATCTCAAATGATCAATATATGTACATATATACACAATGTCCCATAGAATCTTATGACACATAATATAACAAATACATATTGGCATGACCTAAATAATAAAGCCCAAGTGAGCTAAGTCATAACGATCTGGCTGATATTCCTACATTATGCCTGCACATAGGTGGCCTAAAATGTCCCGGTAAAGTACAATAGTAAATCAGACCTATCGCCCCAGTGGGCAGACCGAACTCATTGTAACTGTCTTCCAAATATAACCAAGCGTACATATGTATACATGTAAAGTTCAATTTTGAAGTAATGCTATCAACTTTCTTTGGTATGCAGTCGACAAAAATCCATGCGTTCACACCTTAAAACGATGTTGATAGTAGAGGTATACCCTAAAAGAATATAAAAGTAGGCATGGGCGGAAAATCCGTTCCGCTCGCGGATTTTACGGATTTTTGGTAAATTCGCAATCCGCGAACGCTCGCGAATTTACCGAAAATCCGCAAATTCGCACGCAGCGGATTTTTTTTTCTTGGTGATACAATTTTGCGACGTAAGTTCACAATTGCAAACATGTAGGTGCGGCGGGCAGCAACAATCTCGCACTCGCGAAATTACAAAATTTGCAATTCTGCACAAGAAATCCACTAGCAAGCAGCATATACCTTCTGAAAATTATGATTTTTATCAGAATAACTCCTCAGGTTGACATTTGCCTGCCCTTTTTTGGATTTGAGGCCTTTTGACTTTCTTTGGATCACTTTGGGATCAGAAATCAACTTTCACAAGTAAGTTTGTTTGGGGCATTACATTTGCTGTTCTGCAGAAAAACAGTTTTGCTGAACTGAAAGCACTCAGCAGGTGCAAAAGTTCAAATTCATCATTAGTAACCATTCCCTGTAGTGCTTCCTGACTGGGGCCCCTCCAGAGTTCAGTTGCTAGTTGCAACAATTGTATGACCCTGCTCTGAACCTCACAGCCGGATCATACAATAGCTACAAGTAGGCCACAAAGGTCCTGGAAAAAAAAAATGCACTGCAACAGAAAGCAAATTACAGATAAGGAAGCAGGTGCCAGACTGGAATTTTAAAACAGTGACACATTAATAAATCAACCCCAAATTAATTCATGTCAGTTGAAGCAGGGCAGGTGTGCTTGCTTTTCCCCCCCATAATCTACAGTGATGATGATGAACCAGAGGGTGGCATTGATGTACCAGAGGGTGGCATGGGTGAAACAGAGGGTGGCAGTGTTGAAACAGAGGGTGCTGTGAACCTGTGATGATGAACCAGACGTAGAAACAACATAGTCGCGACCGTTGCGTGCCGACAAGTAAGTTCGCAATTGCGAACTGGTACAAAATCCTTGCGAACTGGCAGAAACCCTTGCGAACACTATAAAAACAAAAGAATCCGCAAATTCGCAAGAATTCGCGGATTTTGCGGATTGCGATTTCGCAAATACGCAAATTTGCGAACGCCAGATTCGCAAAATTCGCCCATGCTTATATAAAAGTTAAAATTACTACAGAGCTGCGGAACTAATAATACTGCAAGAAAATTCATGTTTTAAGCAGATGGATTGCCAGTTCCTCACTGGTATTTAATCCATATAGTACAACACTTTCAAAGTCAATTATGTAGCGAGATTCTAATTTTCTCAAACATAATTCTCTATTGCCCCCCCTCACTCCTAAGTCCACGGTGTCAATGACAACCATGCGGACAAGACCGAACTGCCAAGCCATGTCTTCCCTGGACTGAAAACAAGCTTCCGAGGACCGGTTTCTGTCATTCCAGCCGTCTTCAGCCCGGCTTGCTTGAATCCAGTGGCAAAGTGAGCAAGGGACTCACGTCTGAGCATACCCTGCCACAGTTATGGCGGCCAAAAGCGGTACAAAAGGGGGTAATGATGGATGGAGCATCTGAATCAATCAAACACTCACACTCAGTCAAAAGATCTGGGTTTAATCCATCACCGTTCTTTAGCCCACTCTGCCACCCCAGTTCAGACATGGCTATATGCAAATCAGAGTGACCCTGTGCCTCATGGGAACAGTCCAGCCCGAACTGCCAAGCCATGTCTTCCCTGGAACGGAAACAAGCTTCCGAGGACCGGTTTCTGGCATTCCAGCAGTCTTCAGCCCGGCTTGCTTGAATCCAGTGGCAAAGTGAGCAAGGGATTAACGTCTGAGCATACCCTGCCACACTTATGGCGGCCAAAAGCGGTTCAAAAGGGGGTGGTGAATGATGGACGGAGCATCTGAATCAATCAAACACGCACACCCAGTCAAAAGATCTGGGTTTAATCCATCACCGTTCTTTAGCCCACTCTGCCACCTCAGTTCAGACATGGCTATATGCAAATCAGTCTGACCCTGTGCCTCATGGAAACAGTCCAGCCCGAACTGCCAAGCCATGTCTTCCCTGGACCGGAAACAAGCTTCCGAGGACTGGTTTCTGGCATTCCAGACGTCTTCAGCCCGGCTTGTTTGAATCAGAGAATCAGAGAAGGCCACAGCACACTGGGTGCATCCTTCTCTGCCGGCTATCGCGAAATGTTGATAAAGTGCTCGGCCGCGTCTGCTACACAGGTTTAAGATGGTGTAAGCCCAGAATAATAATAATAAATAGGTATATTATTTTTATTTTTAAACAACCCATGTGTGTTACACATAACGGCCAGTTTTTCTGCCTTTTCACAGCGATTACTGTTGTATATTATGGAAACTCGTATCATTAGTCAAAAGGCCACCACCATTTCACCGGTTCACACAGCAATAACACAGACAATCTTGCACAGAACCAGTAACTCACGTGCTGACAGAAACGTGTGCAGGTAAACAAACAAGGGTACACATAAAATAAATTACGGCGCCATATTTAAACATACACGGGCACGCAAACATGCAGACAGTAAAAGGCCTTTACAGTCACAACAACCGTAAATACACAAACAGCAACCTCACATGCGACTAACCGCAAAGAAAACGCGCATGGTGTTTGTTATGAACGCTTACGTGCACCGTCCTTGGCACACAAGGGGGCAGTGTTTATAACTGAACACTATCCAGGATTGTTGGTTTCCATTGGTTTCCAATGGTCAGATGGCACTCTGGAGAAGATACAGAGAGTCATTGGACAATGTTGGCCCGGATTGCTCAGAAGGTCAAAACTGGCTCTGGCCACACGTGCACCTACAGAAGAGGCAGAGGGAGTGGTCAGTATTGCCTTTGGCAGTCAGTGTGTTCATGTCAGGGAAGCTTAGTTGAGAATCTATGGTCATTGTTGTGCTGCCCTCGAACTGCTAAATTGGTGGGGTAAGGGGGCACTCGATGTGCGCGTGTAATCACTTCATGGGCGCACTTATACTTTCACTGTTTTTACTGTGAGTTATTGTGGGAAACGCTTAACAGGGATTCGGAGGTAGCGCGAGGCAGGCAGGGGATCAATCACAAAAGCGCCAACTGTTCAGTTAACCAAAGTGCAGTAGAACAACGTACTCTCAAGGTGAGCGCGCAATCACAGACACGCGGTTGATTATTCCATCCTACTCTCTCGTGTCAGAGCGGCGGGGATTGGAGGCTCGGCCTTGGTCTGGCTGTCCTCCTTCCTGAGGGACCGCACCCAGGCTGTGCGCCTGGGCGACTTCTCGGCAGACTTCCGGAAAGTACCTTGCGGGGTCCCCCAGGGCTCCTCTCTCTCCCCCTTCTTATTTAATTTGTACATTGCCCCTCTCATTTTCGCCCTCCAGCAAATGGAGGTCACCGTCTATAACTACGCGGATGACCTGCAGCTTATTTTTACTTTGTCCCCATCCCCTGAGTCCATGACCAAGTTCCAGTCTGTTATGATCTTCATCCGGGACTGGATGAATTACAACCACCTGAAGCTAAATCCTGACAAAACTGAGCTGGTTCTGACAGGTGGTTGCTCCAGTCCCTGGACCCCTCTCTTCTGGCCCCCTTCTCTAGGCCCCCCCTTCTCCTTCCTCCTCTGTGAGAACTCTGGGGATTAAATTGAATGACCAACTAACTCTACACTCCCAGGTCAGCTCGGTGGTGTCCTCTTCCTTTCTTTCTCTCTGCACCATCCGTAAAGTCTCTCGATTCTTTTCCTTTTCGGCCCTCAAGCTCATTGTCCTGGCGATGGTAATCTCCCGCCTAGACTATGGCAACGCCCTATACTCCGGCATGCCCGCCTACAGTATGCAATGACTACAGCTGGTCCAAAACCAGGCCGCCCGCCTGGTCTATAACCTGCCCAAATCCCACCATGTCACGCCGCTTCTCAAATCCCTGCACTGGCTCCCTATTCGAGAACGAGCTCAGTTCAAGATGGGATGTATCACCTTCCAGGCTCGGCCCGGCACCGCCCCGACTTCATCTCCTCAGAAATCAAAGCCTATGCCCCTGTCAGGGAACTTCGTTCATCCACCCAACACTTGTTGACAGCTCCCCGCTTCAGGCGCAAAAAGTAGGGGGGCACGAAATTTTCCATACTTGCCCCGGCCTTCTGGAACTCTCCCCCCACATCTTAGATCTTCCACTCACTATTCGCACTTCCGAAAGGCGCTCAAAACCTTTCTTTTCTCGCAAGCCTTCTCACAATAACTGTCCTTTTCCCCATCCTCCCCGATCTTCTTGCCCCTTCGGGCTCAGTACTTCATAGCGCCATGAAACCGCCAGGTGTACGAGCGCTCTACAAATGTTTTAAACTCAAACTCAAACACACGCGGGAAACGGAGACAAGACAGGCTGACAGATAAGCATGCGAAAAGAGAGTTTAGTGGTCAACTGACACCTTCCTGTTTGACTTGCCTGTCTGCCTGCAGGCAAGCCAAAAAGGGAGGCAATCAGAAGCAAAGGTGTTGAGAAAGACGTGCAGGCAAAAGGCAGGAAAAAGAAATGGTCACGCAGATAGGCAGTCAAGAACAAGAGGCACGCAGGCATAGAAAGCCAGAATCGATCAAGCAAAACTGGCAGGTGGTCTATATGATGACAAACAGGGTAACTCGTCTTTCTAAAAATATTGACGGACTGACACATCGTGCTTACATACCACCCCACTGCCCGAGCCGGATCCATAATGTATAGCGCTCCATACTACTGCACTGGCCAGTTAAATACTACCAGGGGCCCAGCCCGCAGCTACCTTACTGCTTAGAGCCCCTTAACACTTTCAGACTAGGCTACGTACTTCCTAGAGACCCCATGCATCTCCCTGAAGCTAAAGCCAAAACCCCACAACGCTCAGCATTATTCAGAAGAGGGCCCCATGCTACCTCCATATTACCCAGAGCACTATAACTCTCTCGGAGCCGGTTACTTAGTGCACAGAATCCAGAAAAGGTCATGAAGTCCTTATACCGCTTCCCAGGCAAGCAACAACGGAACAGAACCCCACACTGCCTCCCCGGGACGGCGACAGACTGCGTGGACGACCCCAAACTGCTCTCACCGGTGCAGGTAACACTACTGAAAGACCCATACAGCTCTCCGGGGCAGATCCGTTACCCACTGCCAAGAGGTCTCAATTTCTGTCTCCTATTTTTCATTTTAAAGGGAAAAATCATGAGATGGTCCTGTACCATCTGACCAGCGATCTGTCGATTCCGGTAATCTAGCCTAAATGAGTATGCAGCGAGTATCTGTAGCACCAGCAATTTATCTCATGGGGTGACAGGGGCGGAGGGGTGGGAAGGACACAGCACCAGAAGCGTGTCATTGTGCAGTGACCCACGAGCTGCACATTGAGCTGTCTTTACCTTAAATCTGTCTTCACCGACTTTACTACAGAACTTCCTTCACTGTCTTTACTTCTAAGGTTAAAACAGCATTTCCACCAATAAGTGTTCAGGCGTTTACCAATCAGCGGCCTGTGATGCCTTTACCACCGAGCTGTAAATGCCACTTTTGCTATTGGGCCGTTTTTCACGCACTACTGTGTTTACCACCTGGCTAACCACAATAAATTTAGCACCGAACTAGCCACGACCCAATTTCCCTCTCTTGCCACGTCTGCTGTATCTGGGCTCATCCTTATCTACCCAGCTGGAGCGGGGCATGTTTATCTCTGTGCAGAATGGATCCAAATGTTGCGCTTTAAGACAATGTTTCAGCTGAATCATAAAGTGCTTTCAGAGCTGGATCATTGAAGATTCACTGTTTCTACAGTCGTGGTCACTCTTTTGAAACTTTTTATTTTTAAGTTTTCGCACACCGTTTTTAGGTCTCGTGTAAGGCATCGCATGCTCTGCATGTGCTGTCTCAGCGAGACCTGAAATAATCTGTATGTTGGCTTAACCTCCATGTAATTTGTTTTTCCTCTTGCGACTGGTTTACCTGTGGTATTGCTTTCCTTATCTTGATTTCTGTTGGCTGTTGATCCTATGCTAACTTCCGTGTAGTCCCGAAGCAGCGGTGCCTAACTACAGTTCTCCTCCACTCTGCTGGCACTTGTTTTAATTGCCTGCAGTGTGCCGAGTTTGTTTATTTATTTTGGAGATAACCCTTCCGTCTGCTAACTGGAGACTCTCCATTGTGGGATTAGCCTCTGTAACTAGAGCGGCAGCGCTGCGCTTTATGGTTGCCACAAAGCCCCAGGGTGTTAGCAACAACCCAGCACTGCCTCCAGGAACCAATGCCTCACTTGCTACAGTAACATCTCACTTCATGTGCAAAATGCACTGTCCCTGAGTAGCAACGACCCTGCACAACAGTAAGAAACAAACACATAACCTGCTTTCGCTATGCCTCACCCTCCCTGCGCACTGCATTATCGTTCATTTTTGACATATTCAAGGTACTGTGCTAGGGTCTGGCTAACTCCTGTATCTGGCCCGGTTCCCTTGCGTTTGGACTGAACTTGAGTATTTGTCCTGGTCAAGCATGACCTGTAGCCCCAGTTAGAGCTATTCTTTCTTAAGAACTGAAACTTTGCTAAATACTTAAGACTACATAACTTGATTTGGATTTTTGACATTTTGCTCTGGTGTTACTCAGATAGATATTGGCTATTTTTCTAAACTGGTGTGGAGTACTTTTGTGGTGTCTTCATTGTGTAACTTTGTGTGCATGTACAAATACTTTGCACATTGCCTCTGGGGATAAGCTTGACTGCTCTTGTCAAGCTACCAAGGGGGTGAGCAAGTGTGTAACTTACTTATCCTGACTAGAGCAGACAGGACCGGCTTGAGCGCTGGTGGCGCCCTGTGCAACAATGTCTGTTGGCACCCCCCCAATGACCACCTCATCCACGGATTCCCTCACCACCGCCCTTTAACAGTGCCTCTCAAGTCTCTATAACCACTGTCTCTCAGATTCATTTAGTTTTGTAGCACCACTCACACCAGTGTAAGATGTCAGAGCACTTTGCATCACACACTCATTGCACAGAGACAATCATATGTGTGTAAATCAGTGATTAGGAAAATTTACATTAGATAGGACTACAAGGTGTAATGTATGAGTCACATGTCTTCGATACTGGTAGGCAATATAGTTTAAGAGTCCTTATTCTGGAAAAGCACAAATTCGGAATTTAAAACGTAACATCATTGTTAGGGGTACTCTTTAATAACAAGAATTGTTTCTACCCAAATGCACCCTTTTCACAAGATTAGGATGATGGAAGACTGGGCAAAAAGAAACTTATAGCTCTAATATATACCTTGCAGTTTGCATGCAGCTCTTTGATGACAGTTAATAGCTCAATGTTCTATAGTATAATTTGACTTATAAACCAAAAGTAACAAAAGGAGCACTCTTACAGAAGCAATAACCCACTGACCTATTTACATTATGTGCAGTTCGTTATCTGCATGGTACACATTCTTAGCAGCATCATTTTAACCCTCTGCACTACCTTAGAATGAGACAAAGCTTCCACTAGAAAAACCTCTGGTCTCTTTCCAGAACCCTCCCACCAGCACAACGGACCCCAACGAAGCAGCCCGCATCTTCACACAGTGGCTCACCAACTGCGCAGATGACCTCGCACCACTGAAAAACCCTCCCAGCAGACCCGGCAGCAAGAAAGCCTCTTCGTTCACTGACAAACTCAAAAACTCCAAGAAGAACTGCCACACCCTCGAGAAAGCCTGGCGCCACGACCAGACCTCAGAAAACATGACTCCCTCAAGAACGCACCCGCAAACACCACCAGCTTATCCACACCACCAAAAGAACAACACTCAAAGAACGACTGGACAACAACACCCACAACAGCAAGGAACTCTTCAGCATCGTCAAAGAGTTCTCCAACCACAGTGCTGGAAACAACGACATCACCCCCAAATAAGATCTCTGCGACTCACTCGCCTCCTGCTTCCCACGCAAGATCACTGACCTACACAACAGCTTCGGGGCACCTACCACGCACCCAACTACCGAACCAGCGGCCCCCACCACCACCCTCTGCGCCTGGACCCCGGTCAGCACCGAAGACACCACCCGCACGATGAACACCATGCACTCCGGATCCACAACCAACCCCTGCCCCCACCACGTCTTCAACAAGGCCGACTCCATTATCGCACCCCAACTCAGGGACATCATCAACATCTCCTTCAACACCGCCACCTTCCCGGAGAGCTGGAAGCATGCCGAGCTCAGCGCCCTCCTAAAGAAACCGACAGCGGACACCACCGACCTCAAGAACTTCTGCCCCATCTCGCTCCTCCCTTTTCCTGCCAAAGTCATTGAGAAGACCGTCAACAGACAGCTCAACGCATTCCTCGAGATGAACGAATCCCTCGACCCCTCGCAGTCCGGGTTCCGAGACAACCACAGCACCGAGACCGCCCTGACCGCAGCCCCCGAAGACATCAGATCCCTGCTCGACAACGGGGAAACAACGGCCCTCATCCTCCTGGACCTCTCTGCAGTGTTCAACACTATCTGCCACCGCACCCTAGTACAGCACCTCAGCAACATCGGAATCCAAGAGAAGGCCCTGGAGTGGATCATCTCGTTCCTCGCCGGAAGAACCCAGAGAGACCGTCTCCCCCCGTTCAGATCCGAGGCCACCGAAGTCATCTGCGGCGTACCACAATGATCATCACTCAGCCCAACCCTCTTCAACGTCTACATGAGCCCTCTCGCAGCCATCGCATGCCAACACAACCTCAACATCATCGCCTATGCCGACGACACCCAGCTGATCCTCTCCCTCACCAACGACCCTGCCACCGCCAGAGCCAGCCTTCACGAAGGGATGAAAGACGTCGCCGAGTGGATGAAGAACAGCCGCCTGAAACTGAACTCAGACAAGACGGAAGTCCTCATCCTAGGATCATCGCCCTCCGCCTGGGACGACTCCTGGTGGCTCCCTGCCCTGGGCACCACGCCCAAGCCAACGGACCACGCACGTTGCACGTAACCTTATCTTCATCCTGGACTCCTCCCTCTCGATGACCAGACAAGTCAACGCCGTTTCATTATCAAGCTTCAACACCCTGTGCATTCTCCGCAATATCTTCCGATGGATCCCCACCGAAACCAGGAAGACGGTCACCCAGGCTCTCGTCACCAGCCGACTTGTCTACGGGAACACCCTCTACGCGGGAACCACAGCCAAACTACAGAAAAGACTCCAGCGCATACAGAACGACTCCGCATGACTCATCGTGGACATCCCCCGACACAACCACATCTCCGTCCACCTGAGAGACCTGCACTGGCTCCCCGTCAGCAAGAGGATCACGTTCAGACTCCTAACCCACGCACACAAGGCTCTCCACGACCTGGGCCCCAAGTATCTCAACAACCGCCTGACTTTCTACACGCCCACCCGCCAGCTACGATCGACCAGCCTCGCCCTCGCCACCATACCACGCATCCGCAGAGTCACTGCTGGAGGAAGATCCTTCTCCTACCTGGCGGCCAAGACATGGAACTCCCTCCCCATCCACCTACGATGACCCAGGACCATCTCTCCTTCAGGAAGCAACTCAAGACCTGGTTTTTCGAGCAGTGACGGACCCCTCCCCCCCCCCCCAGCGCCTTGAGACCCCTCTGGGTGAGCAGTGCGCTATACAAATGATGTGATTGATTGATTGAATCATGGGAGTGATCCTGACATTTTAATTGATGCTTGAAAATTGCTGGAAGCCAGGAAAGCAGCAGCAGGTGCTTTTAAAATGAGAAAATACATTTTCAAAAATAACACCCCCATCCTAAGTCAACGCCCAGTGCGGTGACACCGATCGCACCGCCCTAGAGCAGGCCCTGAGAGCAAGGTTCCCTACTTGGACAGGGTGTAGACCACTGCCAACTAGAGACCCAGGTTATAACATATATAAATGTAAAAAAATTAAATCTAATATTTTTCTAAAGATACTCTATATATTATGCTTACTTTATATTTTGTATAGACATAATTTGATACTTACATTTTCATTGGTCTTCTCACGTTTTTGGAGTTTTTTCTGCATGTTTCTGTTTTTTGAAGTAAAAGTCTGCATTGGAAATAATTTTTTAAAAAAATTGAATTTAAATAAATAGTTTGTCATTTTAATGGTTTCCTTTATTAGTATTAACCTATTTAGTACTGCGGCAAGGTCCTTTTGGAGATAACATTAAAAAAATCTAGCATTTTTTTTCATCAGTATGCTGAAGACACCCAACTTAAATTGAAGTTTTATTTTCCAATAATTTCTTCAGACTATCATGTAGTCCTGGATGACACACACCATCTGAATTTCGCCCTAAAAAATGAGGGGCATATCTACAAACCCCTATCGCCACCACAACCTCACTTTTACAGACGTTTTGGTGGCAATAGGGGCAGTGCCATATGTACAAGGCAGCGTTAAGCCACTTAACGTGGCTTAAAGCTGCCTTGTACATAAGGCACCCTTTCACGCTATGGTTAGCATGAAAGGGCCGTGCAGTGGGTATTTTGGTGGGTGTTCCACCGCAACACCCATTGTATTTGATTCTGCCCCCTATGTACAAGGTTGGCGTACATAGGAGGCGGCGCCAACATTAAGACCAGGAAAATCCTGATCTTAAGTTGACGAAATGAGGAGACATGCATTATGTCTCCTCATTTTTGCTTTTTACATGTGTGCTGCCTTGTGCGGGGCGGGGAGGGGCACAGTGGGGGATAGTAAAGTCCGGCTCACGGCGGATCGGAGTAATTTAAATAAATAAATAAATAAAATTAATTTCATTGCGCACGTTGAAAACACATTTGGCATTTCAGCGTGTGAAATGAAATTCATTTTAGGGTAGACCGTATTAGAGAGATCGTAACATAATTTTAGCAAAATCTTTCGTTCAATACAAGTAAACTCAATAAGGGAAAACACTGTTGCACATAATTTGTTATATTGGCGAAATTTCTCATAGACAGTGAGCTTAGCAAGGCAGAACACTTGGTGAATGTATCCAGGCCCCTATTAAGTTAGGCTAATATAATTCATTCATAAAGGAATATGAAGATGCCTTGTTTTCAGTAAAACTCCTGATGCAACTAGGAACATTTATTAGGATTACAAATAATGTGTGACAATATAGGGTACTTATAACTTTTTGTATTTACCAACATTAAATACATTTCAAATCACATCATTTTAATATCATTTTAATATTGTTTTGGACAAAATATATTGTTATATAGGTGAAGTACATTCTCTATAAGTTTCATTGAAGCATTATTAAATAGAGTTGTGTGGCACCTACTTTTCTTTTGTCATTTTCTGTGCACACGGTTCCACACAAAGAAGTAGATTTCAGTAAAATGTACTATAATAGTCAGTATCTTACCATTTGATAGATCTCATTAGTTATTCTCTCATACAAATGATGTTCACAAATGATTAACAGTAAACTTTATAACGTGAGAGTTCATCATTTGCAAATTTTTTATCACGTTAATAAAATATAGTTCTTATACTTTAGTGAATCACACACTATCAATCAATCAATCAATCAATCAATCAGGGAACTTGTAAAGTGTGCTACTCACCCGTTAGGGTCTCAAGGCGCTGGGGGGGGGGTCGCTACTGCTCGAACAGCCAGGTCTTGAGTTGTTTCCTGAAAGCGAGGTGGTCCTGGGTCAGCCGGAGGTGGGTGGGGAGGAAGTTCCAAGTCTTGGCTGCTTGTAGGAGAAGGATGTTCCTCCGGCGGTGGTTTTGCAAATTCGTGGGACGGTGGCGAGGGCGAGGCTGGCGGAGCGGAGCTGGCGGGTTGGTGTGTAGAATGTGAGGCGGTTGTTGAGGTACATGGGGCCCGTGTGGTGGAGAGCCTTGTGTGTGTGGGCGAGGAGCCGGAATGTGTTTCTCTTGCTGACGGGGAGCCAGTGCAGATTCTTCAGATGGGCAGAGATGTGGCAGTGGTGGGGGATGTCCAGGATGAGTCTTGCCTAGGCGTTCTGTATGCGCTGTAGTCTTTTCTGGAGCTTGGCTGTGGTTCTGGCGTAGAGGGTGTTTCCGTAGTCTAGGCGGCTGGTGACGAGGGCCTGGGTGACCGTCTCCCTGGTAGCGGTGGGGATCCATCGGAAGATTTTTCAGAGCATGCACAGGGTGTTGAAACAGGATGATGAGACGGCGTTGACTTGCTTGGTCATCGTGAGGGTGGAGTCCAGGATTAAGCCCAGGTTGCGTGCATGGTCTGTGGGTTCGGGGGCGGTGCCCAGGGCAGGTGGCCACCAGGAGTCGTTCCAGGCCGAGGTGGAAGGTCCCAGGATGAGGACTTCCGTCTTGTCTGAGTTCAGTTTCAGACGGCTGAGCTTCATCCATTCCGCAACGTCCTTCATTCCTTCTTGGAGGCTGGCTCTGGCGGTGTCCGGGTCATTGGTGAGGGAGAGGATCAGCTGCGTGTCGTCGAAGTAGGAGATGATGTTGAGGTTGTGTTTGCGTGCGATGGCTGCGAGGGGGCTCATGTAGACATTGAAGAGTGTGGGGCTGAGCGAGTATCCTTGTGGGGCGCCGCAGATGACTTCGGTAGCCGCAGACCGGAACGGGGGGAGGCGGACTCTCTGGGTTCTACCGGCGAGGAAAGAGACCATCTACTCCAAGGCCTTTCCTTGGATTCCGATGTTGCTGAGGCGCTGTATCAGGGTGTGGTGGCATACCGTGTCGAAGGCTGCTGAGAGATCCAGGAGGATGAGTGCGGTGGTTTCCCCGATGTCGAGCATAGACCTGATGTCGTCGGTAGCTGCGATGAGGGCGGTCTCGGTGTTGTGGTTTGCTCGGAAACCGGACTGTGACGGGTCGAGGGATCCGTTTGTGTCGAGGAAGGCTGAGAGTTGTTGGTTGACCGTCTTCTCGATGACTTTGGCAGGAAACGGGAGGAGCGAGATGGGTCGGAAGTTCTTGAGGTCCGTGGGGTCCGCGGTGGGTTTTTTCAGGAGGGCGCTGAGTTCGGCTTGCTTCCAGTTCTCCGGGAAGGTGGCTGATGTGAAGGAGCTCTTGATGACGTCCCGGAGATGGGGTGCGATGATGGAGTCAGCTTTGTTAAAGATGTGGTGAGGGCATGGGTTGGCGGGGGAGTCGGAGGGGATGGTGCTCATAGTTCGGGCGGTGTCTTCGGTGCTGATCGGGCTCCAGGTGCAGAGGGTGGCGGTTGGGTGCGCTGGTTCGGTGGTTGGGTGGTTGGTCTGTGCGCCGAAGCTGTCGTGTATGTCGGCTATCTTGCGGTGAAAGAACGAGGCGAGTGAGTTGCAGAGGTCTTGCGAGGGTGTAATGTCGTTGTTGCTGGCGCTTGGGTTGGAGAGCTCTTTAATGATGCTGAAGAGTTCCTTGCTGTTGTGGGTGTTGTTGTCCAGACGTTATTTGTAGGTAGTTCTCTTGGTGGTGCGGATCAGTTGGTGGTGCTTGCGGGTGGCGTTCTTGAGGGCTGTCATGTTCTCTGTTGTCTGGTCCTGGCACCAGGTTTTCTCCAGAGAGCGGAAGGTTTTCTTCGAGTTTATGAAGTCGTCCGTGAACCACAAGGTTTTCTTGCTGTGTGGTCTGCTTGGAGGTTTCTTCAGCGGTGCAAGTTCGTCGGCGCAGTTGGTGAGCCATTATGCGAGGTTGTTCGCTGCTTCGTTGGGGTCCGTCATGATGGTGGGAGGGTTCTGGCTGAGGGAGGTGGTGAGCTGGTCAGCGGTGATCTTGCTCCAGCTTCTGCGGGGGCCTGTTGCGGGTGGTGGTGGGTCGTGTTTTTCCTGAAGGAGAAGTGGACGCAGCTGTGGTCTGTCCAGTGGAGTCCGGTGGAGTAGCTGAAGGAGATTTGCTTGCTGGAGGAGAAGACGGGGTCAAGCGTGTGGCCGGCATAGTGGGTGGGGGTGTTCACTCGTTGCTTGAGTTCGAGGTTGGTGAGGTTGTCCAGCAGGGTGGTGGTGTTGCTGTCATTGTTGTTCTCCAGGTGGAAGTTAAGGTCTCCTAGGAGGATGTAGTCTGGGGAGTTGAGAGCGTGCGGGCTTACGAAGTCTGCGATGGCTTCGCTGAATTGAGTGCGTGGTCCCCGGGGTCTGTAGATTAGGGTGCCTCTGAGGGTAGTCCTGGGGTCGGTGTGCATCTGGAAGTGCAGGTGTTCGACGGCTGTGAGGGTGTCTTCCGAGTTGGTCTTTATGCGGACGGTGTTTCTGTGGACGATGGCGATGCCTCCTCCTCTTTGGTTGGCGCGGTCCCTCCGGGTGATCTTGTAGCCGTCAGGGATGGCTATGGCGATGTCGGGGGCCGCGGAGGCATTCATCCAAGTTTCCGTGAGGAAGGCGACGTCTGGTGCTGTTGTGTCTCGGAGGCTCCAGAGTTCGATTGCGTGTCTGTGGGCGAAGAGGGTGTTGAGCAGAATGCACTTGAGGTGATTCTTGCTGATGGTAGGCTTGGCGGGTGCTGGCTCGGTACGGGTGCCAGTGAATTTGCACTCTTGGCAGGTGAAGGGTCCCTGGGTGCCCTTCGGGGTGGCCAGGTAGCAGGCGGGGTTCCGGTCGGTGTTGAGTGCGCGGAGGGTGGCGGCGTCGTATGTTCGTCGGGTCCGTTGGCAACGTTGAGATCCGTGGTCCAGGCGTGGACGGGCGTAGACGGGCTTGCCTTTGGCTTGCCTTCGGCGCGCAATCACCGCGCCCGCTGCGCGTGACCGCTGCGCGTACGCGTGGACTCCGCCATAAGTGGCGTAGTGGGAGGGAGGAGCAGCTGGGAGGCGGGAGCGGGGTGGCGAATGGGAAGGGGAGAGGGTTACCGAAGCGAGAAGGGGGCGGGCCACAGGGGAGCAGCGGCAGGGAGCGGGGAGCAGTGTTAGTACAGTGGGGAAAGCAAGGCGGCAGAGTGAGCAAAAACAGGGGCACAACACAGTAAAGATGCTGCAAGGACTGGCACAAGGGAACAATCAGAAGTGAAGAAAAAGGAGCCTCAGCCTCGAGGGCAGCGGCGAGCAGGCAGAGTCAGCGAGGGAGACCGGCGCACTCGGGGGGAGCCGCGTGTTGGGTGGAGTGACCGTCTCTGGCCAAGGTCAGGTCAGGTCACTGTTCACCGTCGCGCGGGTGTACCCCTAAATAGCCAGTGGGAGGGAGGAGCAGCAGGGAGGCGGGAGCGGGGTGGCGAATGGGAAGGGGAGAGGGTTACCGAAGCGAGAAGGGGGCGGGCCGCAGGGGAGCAGTGGCAGGGAGCAGGGAGCGGGGTTAGGACAGTGGGGAATGCAAGGCGGCAGAGTGAGCAAAAACAGGGGCACATCACAGTAATAAGTATTTGTTACTCATACGAATTATATAATCTGTACTTCTCTTTTCTGCATGTTTTTACAATGCAGTAACAAAAATTATTTATTTTTATAATCTTTTCTACAATTTGCATTTAATGCATGTCTATAAATTGTTCTCTGAAAAAGTGTCATGGTCGGTTTTCATTGTCATTAATGGTCAACATGATTTTCCTCTCCAACAAGGGCCTGTCATTTGATTTGGAACACTTTCTAACAGTAGTCTGCTTGAACACCGTGACCTGTTTTTTTAGGCCATAAGTACCTAGTGTTATGCGTGATGCATCGAGTAATACTTTTATTTTCTTGTAGCTATCATGTACCTTCCTTGTGTAACGGGTCAATAAAGAATTAGAGCTGACTTTGTATATTCTTGTGATCACCATCCTTGTTTTGAAATTGGTTTGGCTTCTTCCAAGGATAGGAACTATAGTAATCTGTTGGGGCAAAACATGTTCTACAGCATTTTTGAATTTGTTGTGGTCTTCGACGTTTCTAGTCTTTGCTGGGAGACAATTCCAATGCAGTGCTCTTTGGCCTAAGAATGGGTTCCTTGCATCTATCACTTATTTAAGAGAGAGTTAGTAAGTAGCACATGGATGCTTTTGGATTGTCTAATAGATTGTTTTCAATTCCCACAGACATGTGACAGGTTATCAAATCCCAAGTTATGTCTGGGGAAGAAAGCTCTATAAAGCCAATTGAAAGATGTAAAAAAGTATGCTGTCTCATATCTAACTACATTGCTTGGAAAATATAATGCACCATTTAGTCCCATTGTATAAAGGCTTACAAATATGACCTTGCAAAAAACATACTTTGTAGGAATCCTGGTCCCACATATGCATGCTAATAGAGGATCCCCATTTTGTATACTATTTCCGGTATTTCATCCTCATGCCATAGAGATTGTGACCAGACACGTATGATGTTGCACATATAGTGGAGTTACTCTGTCATTCAAAAAGTTTGAAAGGGTGCATTGACAAAGATGCATATTGAGAGACCAGAGAGCTTTCTGAAATTAAAAAACACATCTTTCATTTACTGGCCATTTACCAAAAAAGCATTCAGAAAGAGCTAGCAACTAAGTTATATTGGTTAGAAATTTTAAAAACACATATTTGAAAAAAACAACATTCTCCATTTCTGATCAATATGCTCCCCTGGTTAATAAAGCAACACCCTTATCATGTTATTCACTCTTACAAATGGAAATTAGGATGTTGTCAAATTCACTAGATTCTAACTTTGGCTTTTAGTTTCAAAGATGTATTTATTGTATAATCCAACATATAACATCAATACTTCAGTTAAAATATGTATAACCTGCTCTGTCTTCATGTTACTATGTCTTTCATTACATTTAGATTCACCAACTTGAGTCCTGTTCTGTTTTTGCAGGTTATTGTGTATGTTTTTGTTTAATTACGTAGATTTTTAGATAAATACAATAGGTTTGTCCCCTATTGTCTAAAGATTTAGGGCCAGATGCGTGACCAATTTTTTGCTGTCGCAAACGGGAAATCGGACCGTTTGCGACTGCAAAATTGATCTGCCCCATGTACAAACCCTATTTTGCGAGTCAGTAACCTATTACCAATTCGGTAAATAGGGTTTGCGATTTGCTATTAGGTAGGGGAGTGCCAAGGGTGTCCTTCCTAATAGCGACTCGTACTTCAATGTGTGATTGTTTTGTGACTGCAATTGCAGTCGCAAAACATTTGCAGTTTACCACCTACTCCAGGTAGGTGGTAAACTGCTCACAATCACGAAGGGGTCCCCAGGTGGCACCTTCTCCTTTGTGAATGGAGGTGAAAATATCTTTTAGGAGCAGGACCTACTCTTAAAAAATGAAACAGACACGTTTAATTTTTCTTTCTTAAATGCATCCTTTAAAGCATGGGTACTCATAATCTTTCTCTCGGGGCCAAATTTACAGTGTGGTTTGTGGCCGAGGGCCGCACCGGTGGGGGCGGGATCAGTGGTGGAGGGGGGTGGGGCGAGAGAAATAAAACTGACAATGAGGTTGAACACAGGCCCATGCAGCGGACGCCCTCGTTCACTGAGCCACCAGACCCGACTTACACACATCTTTCTTTTTCTCTCTCTCTCTCTCTCTCTCTCTCTCTCTCTCTCTCTCTCTCTCTCTCTTTCTCTCTCTATTTCTATCACCCTCCCTCAATCTGCCTCTCTCTCCCTCTCTCTCTCTGTCTCCATCCCTCTCACTATCACTCTCGCTCTCCCTCCCTCCCTCTCTTTCTCTCTCTGTTTCCCTCTGTCTCAATCCCTCTGCCTGTCTCCCTCTCTCTGTCTCCCTCCCTCTGTCTCCCTCCCAAGCTCTCCCTCTGTCTCCCTTTGTCTGTCTCCCTCTGTCTGCGTACCTCTGTCTCCCTCCCCCTGTCTCCTTCCCTCTGTCTCCCTCCCTATCTCTCTCTCTCTCTCTCTCTCTCTCTATTCTGTCTCCCTCTGTCTGTCTCCCTCTCTCTCGGTTTCCTTCTCTCTGTCTCCCTCTGTCTGTCTCTGTCTCCCTCCATCTGTCTCCGTCTATCTGTCTCCCTCTGTCTGTCTCCCTCCCTTTGTGAGTCTCCCTCTGTCTCCCTCTCTCTGTGTCCCTATCTCTCCCTCCCTCTCCCTCTGTCTCGCTCTCCCTCCATCTGTCTCCCTCAGCCTGTCTCTCTCTATCTGTTTCCCTCCCTCTGTCTCCCTCTCTGTCTCCCTGTCTCCATCCCTCTGTCTCCATCCCACTGTCTCCCTCCCTCTGTTTCGATCCCTCGCTGTCTCCCTCTCTCTCTCTGTCTCCCTCTGTCTGTCTCTGTCTCCCTCCCTCGGTCTCTCTCCCTCTGTCACCCTCCCTCTGTCTCCCTCTCTGTTTCCCACTATCTCCCTCTGTCTGTTACCCTCTGTCACCACCCTCCCATCCCCCTTGTGGCAGCCTGGGCTGAGACAGCATCCCGGGCACACACACAGCCGCACCCCAGTACTTCAAAGGTCTTTAAAAGACTATTCGGTTGATAACAAGGCTTTGTTGTATATCATCTCTTAACGCCCCTGCATCTCCACTCTGACTATGGCTGGAATCGCCCGGCCCCCATAGAGCAGAGTCTCCGCACTGCTGCGGTGGTGTTTGCTGACACTCTTGAAAAAATTAAAAAAATAAAACACAGGTACAATGTCTGCAAGGTCCGCGGGCCTCCAAGCAAGGCTTGCCGGGCCGTGCTATGAGTTCCCGTGCTTTAAGGAAAACCGGCGGCATTATAAAAAAAAATGCTTTATTTAAAAGGCAGCCACAGACATGGTGGTCTGCTCCCCGTGGGAGTGCTATCCATTCCTAATGGGATCGCAAATTGCACCTGCCTCATGAACATTAAAGAGGCATGAAATTTGCGACGCCATTAGGAATCGCAAACAGTGTCTGAGACACTGTTGTACATTCCTAATTGCGTTTTTCAAAACTATACAATTTGCGACTCGCAAATTGGTAGGGTCGTACATCTGGCCCTTAGGTCCTCATTACCAGTGCTCTTCAAAATTGGCCAGTTACTCTTCCCCTGCAGTTATCAATACTAGGAGCTTAAAAGGTGATTTAGATCCTGGTCAGTGTCTCGCCAGTCCATCAAGTCAGCTGTCACCTATGTCTCTGCTCCTGAGGCGGTGGACAGCCCACCAAATTTAGAGCTCCCTGCCAAGCAGGCAGAGATCTCTGTGCCCCAAGCAGGCAGAGATCTCTGTGCCCCAAGCAGGCAGAGATCTCTGTGCCCCAAGCAGGCAGAGATCTCTGTGCCCCAAGCAGGCAGAGATCTCTGTGCCCCAAGCCAGGCACAAATCTCTGTGTCTCAAGCCAGGCAGAGATCTTTGTGTCTTCAGTGGAGCTGCCGCTGCTGCAGTTCCACTTATGTACTAATGTACATTAGTACTATGTACTAATGTACTAACTTGGCAAAATACTTTGTTCAGCAAGAACAAACTCACTAAGTTATTTTAGAACAAAATATCTTTGGATCCAGCAGTACTTCCCACAGCTGTAGGGGGCTAGTGTATGATTTCCAGACCCTAAGACTGACATTTCTTGCATGGTGATTCCTAGTAGGTAAAACAAGTGGCATCAGCCCATGCTGAGAAGATCAGGGCGAGTGTCACTGTGACCTAATGGCCCAGTGGCAGTCAGCGTGTCAATTCAAAGTATTACGCCGGTGTCAACTGAGCGCTTCTCTGACTCTACATAGAGCAGGGGAACAGTGAATTTGGTGGGGTGCGACTAAAACCGGAAGTCGGAGGAGAGCTACTTGCACTATGAGCTATTATTGGGGGCTTGACTCCCCAAAAAAGTTGTAATCTGCATCCACAGGTTTCTGACATTGCCTGGATGCCGATTGCAGATGTATGCTTTGTTTTTGCAAATGCTTTTAAGGCTACATCTAGGAACCTGCCAGTTTCGATAAGAATACTTGAAAAACTGTTGTGATTTCCGTTTTTATGTAAAAATGGATACCTATACATTTTTCATGAGAAAATCCTCATAATCAGTACTTAGGCTCATACAAACTTAACTCTGGGGAAAAATACATTTCTTTCAATGAAGATTCGCCTTCCACCACATCCACTCCAATTTTGGGGGTTTAGGGGTTTATCCTTGCACTGGTTAACTTGGAAAAGGATGTGCTCTTCCCCTTGGTAGGAGTAAATAACTAAACTTTCCTATGGTTAGAAGTGGTCAGAGAGGAGGTTGCCAAGGCCACAAATGCGTACGGCCATATCCACCCTGTAACTCCCTTCCTATACCCCAGTTCATAGATTTATTCACACAAATTCTTCCCATTGAAAAAAGTCGAAAGCAACTTTTTTGAATTATAAACATCGATTTGCACTGATAAATAAGACTATTTGTCTGATTATCAAATACAAATAGCTTTGAGGATTGGCCCTAATACTTTTATGAAAAACATACTAATGCACCCTGAGTGGCATATTTATCAAAGGCAGAGCCACACAAACCCTAGAATGAGATTTACCAAGCCATGCAAGGCCACCTTGCGTGGCCCTACATGGCTTGTTAACTTGCGTTACTTTGTTCTAAGGAACTATTAAATGGGTGGAGCGGGTGTGTTCCCATGAATTCGACCATGGATTTTGGCGCATTCACAGATTTACCAGGACTGGTAGATCTGGGAATGCATAAAAGGCTAGCCCTTCCCAGGGGAGGTGTAACAAAGAGAAATGTATATATTTCTCCTCTTTCTTGTCTTTTCTGTGCATTGAACATGGAAATAGGACTTAGGGGCAGATGTATCAAGATTCCATTTTGCGATTTCTAAATAGCGATTTTTAAGGAATAGCTATTTAGAAATCGCAAAATGGGATGTATGTAAAAAATCGCTTTTTTTAGCGATTTCTTAATCTTCCTTATTTGCAAATTCACAATTTGCGAATTCGCAATTAAGGAATAATTTCCCATTCATTCCTATGGGCCAGGAGGCCCATAGGAATGATTGTGAAATTAATCTCAATTTGCGATTCGCAATTTGCTAATCGCAAATTGAGAATAATGTCAAGGGTGCAGGGGTGTCTCAAGGACACCCTGCTGCACCCCTGAAATGTACATGTGTGTGCATATGGCGCACATACATGCCCTATGGGCATGTGTGTGCGTCACATGCCACCTTCAAAAATACCAAATTGTGCATTTTTAAAAGAATTCGCAAATTAACATCAACTACAAGTTGGTGTTAATTTGCGATTTCTTAACCAAAATTTGCAATTTAAAAATACTACATACATAGCATTTAAGGAATCGCAAAATTGCGATTCCTTAAATGCTATGACAAAATAAGGAATCACAAATTTTTGCGATTCCTTTATTTGCGAATTTTTGATGCATGCCAAAACATGTAAATAGACCGTTTGCGATTCGCAAAGGCGAAATTCTGCGAATTTCGGCCTTTGCGATTCGCAAACGGCTTGATACATCTTGTTTTTTAGCGAACCATGAATATATTGCCATCGAATTTCTCATAGCTTGGTATCAATTTGAACTCAATGTCTCTCATAGTAAACCTCATTCAGTCAAACCATTCAAAAATCATTAATTATCATTAACAGGAATAATAAATCTATATCTCCATATATAATACACCTTTAACATAAGTAGATCTGAATGAGGGATAGTAGATCTATACTTCCCTATACATTCTTACCCGAACAATACAGCGGTATTTGATATTCTACAATCAATATTATTGCACATCAATAAACACGTTCTTCATATTTTGCTACAACATCATTCGTGAAGGTGTTGATGGATGTTTTGTAACATCACCTACAGATCGTTTATAGATCAGCAGTGTGGACAAAGCATAGCTTTCTCTCACCATCATTTCCGTCCTCATCACAGTCATAGCTGCTATTGTCTACAAAGGCCAAGCTTTACTAATATTTCACACAACATAGCACAGCATCCACACCTGCTGCACTGCTTTACATGATGGGGGGGACCAGCACAGGACCCTTTCTACTTAGATCTGCCTTCTGCTAATGACACCCCCTGCTCTTGTGCTGAAGCAAGGCTGGCTTGTGGGATGCAAAGTCTCGCCCCATGGTGCAGAAGTAAGTGTGTGTAGGTTTACATGAGGCATACTCTTCCAGTATAAATTCCCAGGAGAAGTCAAACTTCTAATAAGACTCCCATGCGTTGGAAGTGTGCTGTGCACTACAGCACACGCGCAATGCGTCCGCTTTTTTGAGAAATGCATAAATTTGCCCTTGTTTATGCATGCTTCGAGTAGATAATGTTTTTTTATACAAAACCTGGTCTGGCTACAAGTACCATAGAAGTTAGGGCTTTGTGTCAAAAAGTATGGGTGTTTCGCTGATGCACTCCAGTAACACCCTCTGGATGCCAAGTGGTACAAAGCGAAGGTTGACCTTTGGAAAATGCACATTTCCAGCGTAAAACAAATTACCTTTGACACTGGATGGTGAATAACTTCTGCCACTTTGCATTGCACGAGTGATGGTGAAAAGCATTCGTAATTTTGGGCCCTAAACAGACTAAAGTTATTCAGAGCACAAAGCAATCGACATTTGGATGCATACGAAAAGTAATCAGTTCTATTGATGTGACAATATTATCAGTGTCTTCTAAGTGTTTGTGTTTGCTATCGCAATATATGGTGATGTAACCAATCTAATTCGGTAACATTTCTCTCTTTCCCTTGTAGTATATGTCCTTGCTAATTCTAATTTGTGTGGCTCAAATAGCTGTCCAGTTGGTACTATTTACTCAACAAGGAGAGGTATGTATACATTTCGTATTATGCAGATCATGAATGCACATAAATAACATTTAAAATGACCAACTGCTAAAAAAAGAGAAATCCTAATTTTGTTCTGCAATGTGTTTTTGTTACTTGCATCGTATTTCATCACACAGCCCAAGTTATGTGTCGCTTGATCTAGGGTTGTCGGATGTTCTTGTAGTATGCTGTACAGCCAGGATGTGTGATGTGTAGAATGTTGAATGTTAGAATGTTGGTATGATTGGATCAGTTGCTGAATGGGCTGAGCAGAGCACAGACTGCTCCTGGTGGGGCTCTCTTCTGGATACTACTTAAATAAATACAACATTGAATTTACAAAGAATGGACTACCCTCATTTATTGTCCATTACATTGGCGACGATTTGGAAAGGCCCTGTGCGTAAACTCCAAGCTACCTCAAGATTCAACAATTCAGCAGCAGCTCAACTCATCTGGCACCATGAGCCCCACCAGTGACCTATCATCGGTCGCCCTCAACATCAATAGTGCCACTTTCTACCTGAAGATCCTGCTGCCTCTCAGTTTCTGCCTACAATTCCTGCCTGCATGCCAGTTTCTTCCTGCATGCCAGCCACTGCGACACCGGTCGCCTTCATCTCCAGTGTGCCAGCCCTGGTTCATTTTCAGCCTACCTCTGCTGCCATTGAAGTACCTGCCTGCCACTCTGATGTCTTGCTCATATTACAAGCTTGTGAGTACCTGGCTACGCTTTTCAGGCATGGCATGTTTCTCTACTGCTTGTTTCCTGCTTTACTATTTCATCGGACCAACGTGTCTCTACGCTGCCTCCCTCTTCTTAACGCCGCACCAGCTTCACGCATTTCATTTAAAAACCTTACGAACTACAAAAGCAGTCCTGACTGACATTGCGAGCAGACAGTCACTGCTATTCAACATACGTTGCTTCCAGGCACTCCCCTCAGAGTCAACTCTGCCCTACCCCAGTCTTCAAAGTCAAGACCTCTACATGTCAGGGACAGCGCTTCTTTTGACCTGGGTTTATTTAATTAATTCACATAATTAGGAGCATCTGTGAGAGTTGCCTGCTTTAGCAACTGTTTGACTTTTCCACGGACATATTTACTGTGAGTTTTTAATTTTATTTACCCTTTTGTTTCAACCCTGATGCTCTACTCATGGCAGTGCAACTGACTTCCTCACATATTTAAAATATTGCTCGAGCGCATTCAAAGCCTTCTCGCGCACTCACCGTGCGTCATCTCTGCTGCTCCCTATGACGTCTCCTACACTCAGAGCGGCGTTTCTTCCTACGTACTCCAGCATGCATTAACGTGCCTGGAGCCACCCGGCGTGCCGTCGCGCTGTGTGCCTCCATTTTGCCTGGCACCACCGGAGTACTTTCACTTCTTTTGTTGCTGCCATCCACTGCCAAAAGCGGTACAAAAGAGGGTGGTACGGTGATGGATTAAACCCAGATCTTTTGACTGGGTGTGAGTGTTTGATTGATTCAGATGCTCCGTCCATCACCACCCCCTTTTATACCGCTTTTGGCCGCCATAAGTGTGGCAGGGTATGCTCAGACGTGATCCCTTGCTCACTTTGCCACTGGGTTCAAGCAAGCCGGGCTGAAGACGGCTGGAATGCCAGAAACCGGTCCTCGGAAGCTTGTTTCCGGTCCAGGGAAGACATGGCTTGGCATTCGGGCTGGACTGTTCCCATGAAGCACAGGGTCAGACTGATTTTCATATAGCCATGTCTGAACTGGTGTGGCAGAGTGGGCTAAAGAACGGTGATGGATTAAACCCAGATCTTTTGACTGGGTGTGAGTGATTGATTCAGATGCTCCGTCCATCACCACCCCCTTTTGTACCGCTTTTGGCCGCCATAAGTGTGGCAGGGTATGCTCAGACGTGAGTCCCTTGCTCACTTTGCCACTGGATTCAAGCAAGCCGGGCTTAAGACTGCTGAAATGCCAGAAACCGGTCCTCGGAAGCTTGTTTCCGGTCCAGGGAAGACATGGCTTGACAGTTCGGGCAGGACTGTTCCCATGAGGCACAGGGTCGGACTGATTTGCATATAGCCATGTCTGAACCGGGTTGGCAGAGTGGGCTAAAGAACGGTGATGGATTAAACCCAGATCTTTTGACTGGGTGTGAGTGTTTGATTCAGATGCTCCGTCCATCACCACCCCCTTTTGTACCGCTTTTGGCCGCCATAAGTGTGGCAGGGTATGCTCAGACGTGAGTCCCTTGCTCACTTTGCCACTGGATTCAAGCAAGCCGTGCTGAAGACTGCTGAAATGCCAGAAACCGGTCCTCTGAAGTTTGTTTCCGGCCCAGGGAAGACATGGCTTGGCAGTTCGGGCTGGACTGTTCCAATGAGGCACAGGGTCTGACTGATTTGCATATAGCCATGTCTGAACTGGGTTGGCAGAGTGGGCTAAAGAACGGTGATGGATTAAACCCAGCTCTCTTGACTGAGTGTAAGTGTATGATTGATTCAGATGCTCCGTCCATCACCACCCTCTCTTGTACCGCTTTTGGCCGCCATAAGTGTGGCAGGGTTTGCTCAGACGTGAGTCCCTTGCTCAGTTTGCCACTGGATTCAAGCAAGCCAGGCAGAAGACGGCTGGAATGCCAGAAACCGGTCCTCGGAAGCTTGTTTCCGGTCCAGGGAAGACATGGCTTGGCAGTTCGGGCTGGACTGTTCCCATGAGGCACAGGGTCAGACTGATTTGCATATAGCCATGTTTGAACTGGTGTGGCAGAGTGGGCTAAAGAACAGTGATGGATTAAACCCAGATCTTTTGACTGGGTGTGAGTGTTTGATTGATTTAGATGCTCCGTCCATCACCACCCCCTTTTGTACCGCTTTTGGCCGCCATAAGTGTGGCAGGGTATGCTCAGACGTGAGTCCCTTGCTAACTTTGCCACTGGATTCAAGCAAGCCGGGCTGAAGACGGCTGGAATGCCAGAAACCGGTCCTCGGAAGCTTGTTTCCGGCCCAGGGAAGACATGGCTTGGCAGTTCGGGCTGGACTGTTCCCATGAGGCACTGGGTCAGACTGATTTGCATATAGCCATGTCTGAACTGGGGTGGCAGAGTGGGCTAAAGAACGGTGATGGATTAAACCCAGCTCTTTTGACTGGGTGTGAGTTTTTGATTGATTCAGATGCTCCGTCCATCACCACCCCCTTTTGTACCGCTTTTGGCCGCCATAAGTGTGGCAGGGTATGCTCAGACGTGAGTCCCTTGCTCACTTTGCCACTGGATTCAAGCAAGCTGGGCTGAAGATGGCTGGAATGCCAGAAACCGGTCCTCAGAATCTTGTTTCCGGTCCAGGGAAGACATGGCTTGGCAGTTCGGGCTGGACTGTTCCCATGAGGCACAGGGTCAGACTGATTTGCATATAGCCATGTTTGAACTGGTGTGGCAGAGTGGGCTAAAGAACGGTGATGGATTAAACCCAGATCTTTTGACTGGGTGTGAGTGTTTGATTGATTCAGATGCTCTGTCCATCACCACCCCCTTTTGTACGGCTTTTGGCCGCCATAAGTGTGGCAGGGTATGCTTAGACGTGAGTCCCTTGCTCACTTTGCCACTGGATTCAAGCTAGCCGGGCTGAAGACGGCTGGAATGCCAGAAACCGGTCCTCGGAAGCTTGTTTCCGGTCCAGGGAAGACATGGCTTGGCAGTTCGGGCTGGACTGTTCCCATGAGGCACAGGGTCAGACTGATTTCCATATAGCCATGTCGGAACTGGGGTGACAGAGTGGGCTAAAGATCGGTGATGGATTAAACCCAGATCTTTTGACTGGGTGTGAGTGTTTGATTGATTCAGATGCTCCGTCCATCACCACCCCCTTTTGTACCGCTTTTGGCCGCCATAAGTGTGGCAGGGTATGCTCAGACATGAGTCCCTTGCTCACTTTGCCACTGGATTCAAGCAAGCCGGGCTGAAGGCGGCTGGAATGCCAGAAACCGGTCCTCGGAAGCTTGTTTACGGTCCAGGGAAGACATGGCTTGGCAGTTCGGGCTGGACTGTTCCGATGAGGCACAGGGTCAGACTGATTTGCATATAGCCATGTCTGAACTGGGGTGGCAGAGTGGGCTAAAGAACGGTGATGGATTAAACCCAGATCTTTTGACTGGGTGTGAGTGTTTGATTGATTTAGATGCTCCGTCCATCACCACCCCCTTTTGTACTGCCATCCACTGCCAACCACGTTTTTCAAGTCATTGATAACGCTCTTTCCTGCACATCTGGCACTTCCATTTCCTGCAATTTTATCCATTCTCAAACTGTTATTTTTACTGTTACGTTTACATCATATTTTTCTTCTGTTTACATTGTATTTTCACTGCCGTTATGCCACCTAATGGCATCATTCATTTTAGTTATTTGAATATTTTTAAATAAGTACTATGATATTTTTACAGTTACATTCAGAATTAGTACTTAGTGATATAATTATCAGGTATGTGAATTTAATTTCACCACAATTTTTGCATGCACCTTGCCTGTGCACATGTTTCATTACTTCATGTGGTTATTCTCCACATCCATTTTCACAATTTCAGGCAATACATTTTGCCGTGTGCCGTTTCTGCACACCTTGCACTTTACATTACAGTGCTTATTTACATTTTGCAACTTTACGTATCACGTTATGTTGCTGTACTTTTATTACATCCCCTGTGCATGGAATTTATTACAATATGTATTTCACCCTACATAGTATTTGTATGTGATTTTACATTTTAATATTGTTTAGTGGATTTATTTTCAAAATTCACCTAGGTGTACTTTACACACCTCCATCTCATATCTAAAGTGCTTTTCTTTTCCTCTCCTGCACTAACTGTTCTTTCTCATTTCTGTTTCTGCTCGCTACCTCCACACTGGTCTGGCCAACCAGTGTGCCCTGGTGGTGATTAGTATTTCTATTCTTCATTTTTCATGTTGGGCCACCATTGTTGCGCACATTTCATCTTTCTTCTTGCTTTTCTTTACATCATTCTTCCATTTTCCATGCAACATTTGCATCTTAATCAAATCTGTTCTCTATCTAAAAGGGGAAAGAAGGGTTGGGTTATTTCTTAATTCATTTTCATCCACTCATTTATATGCTTCGAAATTCATCATCTTTTCTTTACATGGTTGAAAAATGTATTCATCATTCCATCTCTTCAAGATGTTTTCATTTAAAATTTTGTTTGTAACCTATTGTGTGCCTTTTGAAGTTCTCCCTTCTCATTGCAAAGAAGGGAGAAGATGTAGTGTGCTGCTCAGCCAGGATGTATGATGTGTAGAATGTTGAATGTTAGAATGTTGGTATGATTGGATCAGCTGCTGAATGGGCTGCGCAGAGCACAAACTGCTCCTGGTGGGGCTCTCTTCTGGATACTACTTAAATAAATATCACATTGAATTTACAAAGAATGGACTACCCTCATTCATTGTCCATTACAGTGCTGCAGCATCTCCATCCTCAGAGAAATTGAGACCAGTTATGGCTGGTTTAAATTTTACTGTGTTCAATCATTAAATATTAATATCCCTTCTTTGAAAGTGATTCCAGCACTGATGGTCAGTTACGACGAAATCCTTCCTGAAGATCCTACTGTTATAAAATTAAAAAAACACATTTCCGTAAAATACTATTTAATGAAGTATGGGCAACTGATATGTCCGGGATATTGGTCTACTTTAGACAATGTTTTACCTTCTGCAGATCACTCAGTACCGTTAAGAATAACTCTGACTCTAGTGCAAAGCTTTGGAATGTTTAAATAATATTACAAGTTCCATAAATTAAATTAAATACATTTGATAATTAACAATGTATGTTTTATTTAATTTAAAAAATTAACATTTTGTCCTGCCAGTTCCTTCGTGCTTATTGACATATTTTGACATGACAGACAGACATGACTGAAATTCAATATTCTATTTTGCTAAAGAAAGTATTTCTACTATTTTAATTTCGCAACGAATGGGAAGAGTGGGTGGGACACTAAGTAAAAAATAAATTCTGTCTAATTTCTTTTTATCCTGCCTGTCCGCTAGTTTCATTCCACGTAATATACTTATTACCCCTTACAATACAGATAATACTCAAGAGTTGTATGGCTCTATAGAGAGTATATCAGTCCATCTTTAAGATGGAAGGTGATTTAACCAAATAGGATGGGAGCAGTGTTGAGATGGGCTGCTGCTGAGTATGACAGAGCCACCTTGCAGTGGGACAAGAACACTGTGGCCATGATAATACTACTCGTAGAGACTTCTGCTGTGGCTGTCCTAACCCTGTTCATAGGGCTTCCATTTGTGGTTCCCGGCTCACTGGCCTCTCGTTTTCCCCATTGTTGCCATAGGTCAGACATCTAGCGATGTCATGTTTAGTGTTCTGCGAGATGACAAATTCTCCTGCGTCACAAAGAAGTGGAGGCCATTATGGACAGGGTTCAATATTTAGATTGTGCCTCTGAGTTCCTGACCCAGGAGGACCTCAATATTCAGGCTGTACTTTAGCACTGGTGTTTTTTACAGCTCCACTACACTGCTGGCATTTCTTCTTTATAGTGACAGCATGTTGAAGATTCTGAACCTTATAAACTAAAATGAACCGCACAGCTACTTAAATGGAGGCCGGTGGAGACGGGACAATGTTGGCATGACAGTGCCCAGATGGGTATACTCACCCATATTCTTTGCGCATGTCCGAAAATGCAAGAATTTGGGAGGTGGTCCTCCGGGACATAGACACAATTTACCACACAGAGTTGCCTAAACTCCCCACGTTGATGCTATTAGGGCTGCCCAATGCTTTGATGTATCCCTTCAAATCCGAGCGAGGCAGAGCAATAGCTCTACCACTGAGCGCGGCTAAACAGGTCTTGTTGGCTCGATGGGCTACGGCGGAGAAACCCTCCACCCTATCTGGCTCTATAAACTATGGGACAACTAGGCATGGAAAAGATCACAGCAGGCTTACACTCTTTCTTCCTAAATTTGATAAAACCTGGGGGTCTACTATAGAATTTCTGTCAAATAAATGTTAGGAACTCACCTGCCCAAGGTATTTCAGGGTATTCTGCCTCACTGGCTCTCCTCTCCCACAGGTATAGTCCCTACACGACCCCCCACATAGTTTACATACAGGATGTATGCCTGGCCCCCTCACACACGCACTGGTAATAGGCCTTAGTACCCCCCTCTTCTTCTTTCCTACCTTCTACTCTCTATACTTTTACTTGCAGGTTAAATAAACGATCCCCACCAGCCATTGGATGTAGATGGCGGCTACATACAGGATGTAAATGTAAATGTGTGTGTACTTGTAAAGCGCACTGTGACTCCATCGGAGTGTCCTGGCGCTGAAGACCGCTGGGGAACCCGTTCTGGTTTTCCCTGCGAGATGGTCCCTTTCTGGGTATCTCCAAGGTGAAACCAGGCCTCCCCGGCGTCTGTGGGGGGCCGTTGTAGAGATGAGGCAAGCTTAATGCCCAGAGTTGCCGAGTGTGTTCCCTGGTTAGAGTGGGCACCAAGGCGAGAATTATCGAGTCCGTTGACTCTGGTCCACGACATATGCCTGGGCCCATCACACACACACTGGGAAAAGGCCTTAGTACCCCCCTCTTTTTCTTTCCTACCTTCTACTCTCCATACTTTTACTTGCAGGTTAAATAAACGATCCCCACCAGCCATTGGATGTAGGTGGCGGCTATTGTATTGCTTGACCTGCTTTATCAAATAACAATAAAAAGATTTAAACCATAAACTAAAATGAAAAATGTATGAAGAATATTGGCTCAACACATAGGTACTGCGTAATGCGTATAGAGTAGCACTACCCCTCATATCTGCAGCTTGCTGTCTATGTTCCAGACTACCTATTCTACTTTGAGTTTTCACTCAACAAATACACACACCTTTGGGGTATGCCTCACACTGTAGGCGTATCATCAAGTACGGTATCTACAGAAGAGGTTATTATGCACACCTTTTGGAAATACTGTGCATTGTAAGCATGTCATCCCACATTTTCAATATCTATGGTGATACCCCAATCTGCCCTGAATCTACTTCACTTAGTAGAATTGTAGCTGTTGTCATATGTTAATGGGATTCTGTGCACCTTATCAAATGCTCTGTTTCTCTAACTGTACTTTCTCAATACATGCTTGTGAAACAGTTGATCAATATTAGGGTACATGTGATAATTCTATTGTGTTTATATTCTTATTCAATCAAATAATAAATGTCCCCTAACATTTCTGATATAACAGCAGCTGCTGACATATTCCAACCTCCTTTATTCTTAAATGGAAGTGGGGAACCAATGCTTTCATGGTGGTTCGCTCCTTCCCCCTTCTCCTGTCCTGGGCAGAAGTGGTGGTTATTCGGGTAATTGCAGCTGGGCGGACTCCTGAGGAGACCGTGAAGATACCAACTTCTCTGCAATTGTCAATGGCGAGCCAAGCTCATCAAACTTTACCTTGATCAGTAAATTTCCTATTTACAACACTCTAACAGCACCTCTCTAAAATCCTAGCCCTGACTAATGCTATGTACGATTTCCCACATCTACTCTCACTGGGAATTTATTGGATTACTTTGAGTGGGAATATTAGTAGTCCCACATTTAAACTATTTAGGCAAGCTGCAATTTGTTTGCTTCTAACATTCAGGAATGTTTTTATGTCGACTTTTTCAGTAAAATGTATTATAATACTCCAATTCTATTGGTTGGTTCAATTTTCCTAACTATCTTAATTTAATACTTTGCCTGCTTACCAGCAAACGCAAATAGACTACATTTTTGTATTTTCTAACCACACCAATGCGGCTTTAATGGCACTACTGGGGTCCCACCAACTTCCATCTCTCATTAACAGGGGTGCTACACAGTGGTGCATTTATAAAATAATGAGTGGCGTGCCCAAAATGATGCTCAACAGCACGGCTGTAGTATGCTGCTCAACCAGGATGTGTGAAGTTTAGAATGTTGAATGTTAGAATGTTGGTATGATTGGATCAGTTGCTGAATGGGCTGAGCAGAGCACAGACTGCTCCTGGTGGGGCTCTCTTCTGGATACTACTGGAATAAATCCATCATTGAAATTACAAAGAATGGACTACCCTCATTTATTCCATTACATTTGGCGACGATTTGGAAAGGCACTGCGCGTCAACTTCCAATCTACCTCAAGATTCAACAATTCAGAAGCAGCAGCTCAACTCATCTGGCACCATGAGCTTCACCAGTGACCTATCACCGGTCGCCCTCAACATCAATAGTGCCATTTACTATCTGAAGATCCTTCAATTCTCTGCCTACTGTATCTGCCTGCATTCCAGCACCTGCCTCCATCCCAGTTCCTGCAACACAGATCGCCCTGAACTCCAGATGTGTCAGCCGTCCTGTCTGCTTAATTTAATATATTTAAGGCTTCATTTCCTGCGTTGTCGACAGCCTAAGAACATTTTCCACTTTGCTGACAGCCTAACAGTGCACAAGTCTAGCATTGGACTCAAAGGTAGGGAACAGTTCCAGGATGAACCGCACCACAGGTGAGCCCACCTTCCCAGCGATTGCCAGAGTGACCTTTTGTGTGTACTGTTGCACCCATCGTGGCCCGGCACATAGCGGTGGCATTTTATTTCATTTTTTTAATATGTCTATACTTGCCTTCACTACATGGAAGTTAAACCACCCTGCCAATTTAAACTACGCTCGAGCTGCACACTGAGCGCATGTACACAGCTCATGCAGCCTCACCTTTGTCCTGTGCCATTGTGATCTCATCATCTTCCTCTATGACGTGAGTCAGCCTTCCTACCACTATGAAATACTTGGAAGCACGCTGATGCCGGGAGCCACACGGCATCTCTTACGACGGTGTGCAGCCATTTTAGATTGGCATTTCACATCATTTCATGTGCAGTATCCTTCCTTCTATCTACGTATTTAATTTCAACATTATCATTACAGCGATAGGCACGCTTTATTATAGTTTCGCCTATTGCACTTCAGCATTTTCTACAGCGATAGGCACGCTTTGTTTTAGACTTGCCTATCGCATTTCAGCGTTATCATTACAGCGATAGGCACGCTTTCACTACTTTTCCAGCCAAGCTTCCCACGGACCTCCAGCTTGCATTTTACCTACAATTCTATTTTACTTAGGAACATCGAACTGTCTTTATGGATCGTCTGCAGGCACTGTTTCATGTGTTTTATTTTTAAACATGCTGCCTCTTCTCATTAAGACAAGCCGTCTAATTTGGAAACTTTTCTCATCACGTCGATCTGCTGTTTCTCCAAGTACTGTACTTTAAGTGTTACAACACTGCCACCTAGCGGTTACTTTTCACCACTGCATCTCCTCAAGGAAAACAATATTCCACCTGTTGTAATGCATATTTTCGAGTTTTCCTTCTGTAACTTTAATTGAAGTTGATTTTATGAAGCTCAGCTTTGCCTGAAGTTACCTCTAACTGTTACTGCACTTTGCATTCTTACTGTGTGGCAGCTTTATCCACACCATTCTTCTGTTCTGAATGTCAGTTTCATCTTCTGTGCTTACATGTGTGATACTTTAAACCACACCCACTTTCTACGTTACATGTGTGGTACTTTAAACTACACCCACTGACACATTACATTGTTTTATACTTTGCATTATAAATTTATTGTTTGCGCATGTTTGTTCATTTCATTTCATGTGGTACTTCCACTTCTAATGCACATGTTGCAATTTACATTTTTACTTCTTACTGTGTGGGTCCCTCCTACACCTTCCACTCAATTTGAGGGGCATTTTTCTGCTTCTACTCCACATCCATGTTCACAATTTCAGTCAATACATTTTTGCTGTGTGCCATTTTCGCACACCATGCATGTTACATTACAGTGCTTATTCCGCAATCTTCTGCAATTTTTCATTTTTCAAGGCAGTTTACATCCCCTGTGCATGGGATTTATTACAGTATGTATTTCCCCCTACATAGTATTTGTATGTGATTTTACATTTTAATACTGTTTAGTGGATTTATTTTCAAAATCCACCTAGTTGTACTTCACACACCTCCCTTATATCTTTAAAGTGATTTTCCTTTCTATCTCTTGCACTTACTGTTCTTTCCCATTTCTTATCTGCTCGCCACCTCCACACTGGTCTGGCCAACCAGTGTGCCCTGGTGGTGATTAGTATGTCTATTCTTCATTTTTCATGGTTGCGCCACCATTGTTGTGCAAATTTTATCTTTCTTCTTGCTTTTCTTTACATCACTCTTCCATTTACCAAGCAACATTTGCATCTTAATCAAAACTGTTCTCTCTCTAAAAGGGGGAAGAAGTTTTGCGTTCTTTCTTAATTCATTTTTATCCACTCATTTACATGTTTCGAAATTCATCACCGTTTCATTACATGTTTTAAAAAAATGTATACATCATTCCATCCCTTCAAGATGTTTTCATTTAAAATGTTGCTTGTAACCTATTGTGTGCCTCTTGAAGTTCTCCCTTCTCATTGCAAAGAAGGGAGAAGATGTAGTATGCTGCTCAACTAGGATGTGTGAAGCTTAGAATGTTGAATGTTGGTATGTTTGGATCAGTTGCTGAATGGGCTGAGCAGAGCACAGACTGCTCCTGGTAGGGCTCTCTTCCTGAATACTACTGGAATAAATACATCATTGAAATGACAAAGAATAGACTACCCTCATTTATTCCTTTACACCGGCCATCACTCTTAAATGTCAGTGCTCTGAATACCAAGGATGGGTAGTGCCGAATTCACCTCATGTCTCTTTAATCCACTGCCAGACACTTCATTCCCCTTTATCTCACTCTTGCAGGTTCCTGCTTTCTCCCTTTGTGACGTTTTTTCAGTCTTTCTCTTCCTTCATCTTTCTGCTTTGTGTGTTTGTCTCTCTCTTGACATTGCGGAAGAATAAGTGACACCCCCCTAAAAAGAGTGCAGGTGAACCCCATCAGCAACCACCCGTTCAGATTAAACACTAATGCTTCCCCCCTCATTTGTATTGGTTCTGATAACGACGCCATGAGTCAACACCTTTGTGGTAAAAAAGTTGACTTTTCAGTTGTGCAGAAGGAAAGTGATTACTTTTAAATGTTTTCCACTCTATCGTATTCCTCCCTGTTCCATTTCTCTCTGTAAAACAGACAAACACTTGCCTTATTTCCTGTGATGTGAATTAAAGACGTGATCATATACGTAACCTATTCAAAACAGGCATGTCACGGCAGTAATATTTTGCTAAACATCATGATGTTTCACATTCTTGGGCTGTTTCTGGCGGTTTTGAATTGCCAGGAAATTATGTGTACTGTACTCAAGCACAAGATCTGATTGCATTTATCTTTAGAATTAATCTTGTTTACGAGCTTTTTTAGATGATTAGCAGTAGTTGCTTTTGAGTCCTTGCCATTAATTGCAGCATGACAAAGGGCCTGCATATGAATGAGTATTGTAGGCCACTTCAAAGAAAGTTACTCTACTCTGCCACATTTGGGACTCTATTATTCGAAAAGCAGAAGATCCCAATAATTAAAATCCATGGCAAGGAAACATAGCACGTTGTCTGTTCTTTTCTTAATAAAAGGAGAGAACCACTTCTCACCAGAGACAAAGGTTTGAAACATGTCCAGAACGTATTTTCACTTTGAAAAGTATTGCAAATGTTACCGTTTTATAACATTCGAAATCAAGCAACGATGTCTGTTCTGATGGATGCTAATATAGGGATGCTAACATAGGGATGCTTGTGTCAACAGATTCTCAAAATACTAAATAAAAAATTTGATGATGTTATTACACATTATGGGAACAGAAGTTTCCTGCATCAAGAGCATGAATGGGAACTCTTGAATACTATACAGAAAAGTGTAAGTATGATTTGTTGTCTATAAACATACACATTACCATATATTTTGCAACAAACAGGCAACTAAAAGCTCAGTAAATGAAATTGAGCACAACCCCTTGCATTAAAAAATGTAGTTTGAGCGAGGCCTGCGGGCTGCTAAAATAGTCGAATTAGCAAAGCTTTTTCTGTAAGTAAGTATGTCTTATTGCACTTTTAGCTGTGACTTGACCCCGGTTATAAGTTGTGTAAGGCATAGTAACTGCCTATAAAATATTCACAAGAAAAACAAGTTTGTGAAATGTGACCATTCTCTCCGGGCTATTTGCTTTAATATTTTTTTAAGTCTGACAGCGTGGCATCACTCTTAAGGCTCGGCTAAAGACTAGAATGCTGCTTGGTACTGCTTGAAAATAAGGCCATCCTTTCAATTACAGTGCTGTGTTTGAAATGCTTGTAAGGAGGTATTTAAGGCATGATGAGTTACGGCAAGTGGGAGTGGTGGTAAATTGGAGCCCTAGTTGCGGAAAGTGTGGGACAAATAATGGAATTCCATAGGGATTAGGGAGTGGGATAGAAGGTGACAGTAGAGTATGGAGCAAAATACGAAGAACAAATTGGAGAAAAGGCTGGAAAGGAACGTCCAATGTAGGACTGCACTGGTCACAGTAGAGAATACAATGTGCAATTTTCTTTAATGATTGTTGTGAAAAGTTGGCCTGGTATATGATGTCCACTATTCGAGTGGGCACCTTGCACCAGTCCAATCAACCCTTATTGATGGTAGGTTGTAAAGTCAACCTTATAGAAAGCTATCCTAGTGGTAGCTTGGAGAGCAGCCTTCAGGCTAAGACTTAGAGGCGAGTTAAGCTAGTTGTTTTACCAATAATAATCTCTTGAATGATCAAATGAAAGCCCACCACACAAGGTATATATCAAATATATATGTATTTATTCTAAACACAACCCCTCTGGACTCTTTATGAGGTCAGAGGTAAAAGTACAATGCAAGGAACTTAATTAGCATACGATAAGTTGCACAGTATACGGTATGCCCTAGGGGCCGCACAAACCATATACTAAAATAGTGGTATAAGAACCACGTGAGAGTTAGAAAGCAGGCCTAGGTCCTGTAGAACCGCAGGGGCTACCTAGAATCACTAAAGGTTAGGATGCAGGAGGCCCAAGGGGGACGCGTGCAGTGTCTAAACACAGCCGCGGATCACCATTGCCTCTCTAAGTAGAACAAACAGGTTACAATTTTAAAGATTAAGGGCACTTCTAGGTGAACTACGATGGAACCCTTTTACACTAGGACACTTCAAGAGTCAAGACCCACAGGAACACTGGAGTACTCGTGTTACCTCACCCAGTGCATAGGTGTCTTTTGGTGTCGGGTTTCGTCGTCGATTCCTATGGAGAGCTGCAAAGAAAAGCTGCAGGCGACCAGAGGAAAAGTGTCCGGGTGGATCCAAGGGTGGCTCGGATATGTGAAGAACCTGAAAGCAGAGGAGACAGAGTCTGGGTCACTAGCCAGTGACCAGGATGGCAGGAAGAAGATGCCAACCGATGTCAGTTGATTTCAGGTGAAAGAGGTGAAGCTTGTCTCTTCAGCCACGAGGACCAGGAGGTGTCAACGATGACCAGGAGCTGGATTCGAGCTGTCCCATAAAGGATCTAGTTGACTGCGTTGTCGGAATCCAGATTGGACCCAACAAGCCTTGGCAACGGCAACCCACGCAAGATGTCGAGATTGGCTTCAGTGCAGATCAGCAAGGTCTGAGCGACTCCTCCTTTGGAGAGGAGTGCGAGCAAATCTGGAACAACTAGGAAAGCTCAAGAAATCAAAGTTGGCCCTTTGTGGGGGCTCGCTAGCCAACGGATTAGGAACCACGAAGGGGCCTTGAGCGGAAACGCACAAAGTGGGCCCACGGGACACTCGTGGAGTGAAGGCCTCTGAGCTTCAGTGTAAAAGGTGCTCGGGCAGGGGCTTTAAATACCCCAATGCACAACTTCAGTATACCTCGGGAAGTAAATGAAATGAAATGAAATGAAATGAAATGAAATGAAAAAAATATTTCTAGAGCGCACTGCGGCCAAGCGGCTTCCTGGCGCTAGGGGCAAATCAGTATAAACAGAAGATCCCAGAGAAATTAGCCAGGGAAGGCCTGAAGGAAAAGAAAAGTTTTGAGGGCTTTGCGAAAGTGGGAAAAAATAGGGATAGAACGTATAAAAAGAGGGAGATTGTTCCAGATCTGGGTGCAGTTGCAAAGGTGCAGTTGCAAAGATGCAGGATGTCCAGGAGTTCCGGTCCCATGTCTCTTGTGTCCGCTACAGGTCTCAGCTTTGCTGGGAGCGAAGGTCAGCGTCAGAGATTTCTAGAAGTCCATGTCCTGTGTCGCAGATTCCTCGGGATCCGACGGGAGCCTCAAAAATGCAGACCAGCAAAGATGCAGTTGGTGCCTGTTTGAACAAGGTGTTCACTCCTTGACCACAAGGGAGATTTCTTCCATCTTCCAGTCGATATGGAATGTCGAAGGTCCAAGATATATGTTGCAGAGTTTCGTTCAGGGTAATTTAAAGTCCTATTGTAAGTTTAGGGGTTGGACTAACTCTAAGGTCCTTCCTATGGGTGGACCTGGGGATGGGGTGGTTACACTCCTTCCCCTTTGTCCAGTTTCGCGCCAGAGCTGGGGCTAGGCACCCCAGCAACCAGTTTGAACTGGAAAATACATGGAGCACCTTGTGTGCCCCAGCCGCGGCCCGTAGAGGGTGTTGCGGTGGGGCACAAAGGGGGAGCGGGGGAGGGGCTGGGTGGGCGGTGCTAAAAACCGGAATATGGATAATTGGAGGTAAGTAAACAATTTAATAAAGAAAACGCATTTTGTAGCGCACCTGCATCACATTTTGCGATGCGGGGCACGCTACAAAATTCGTTTTATTAAGTAAATTGTTTTCTTACCTGCAATTATCCATATGTCGGTTTTTAGCCCATATCCCTGCCCCTCTCCCGACCTGCTTCTCTGCCCCACCGCAACTCCCTCCACGGGCTGTGGCTGGTGTGCCCCAGGTAGTGTCTGAAAAGCATTCACTGAATGCAACCCACCCTGCCCCAATTCACTAAAGCCTGTCTGGGGAGGTGCCAGCACCTTCCTGGACAGGAAACCTATTGTCCAGGCCTCCCCTGACGGAGTTTCGTCCAGCAGCAGGAGGGCAGACTCTTGTCTGTGGCAGCAGCATCCATTTTGTGATGCTGGGGCTCTGTTGAACTTTAACCAGGTTTACCAGCACCTACACGTCTTCTCCCTCTAGAAGGGTGGAATGCTACCCCCGCCGCCAGAACTGGTAGTATTCCAAAGTCTATGACACCTTACACGCCATGTTTTGATAAAGCCAAACCAAAGTTAGCATTAACCACGAGGATTATAATGCACTTAAGAGTCTATGGTATGGCTATATCATAGAACAGCTATAAGGAGATGGTACCGAAAGCTGCAGTGGGGCTCAGCTCATGCTAGGGCACCCTCTCATACAAAACAAAGCACTCTGCCTCAAGGATTGTCAAGGCCTGCCATAGGAGTGACTTATAGGTTAACATGTGTCTATATATATATAGATATAGATATAGGTATACTATATCTAAGTAAAGGTGATTACACCACCTTACCCAGGCTGCCATTGCAAACCTGTGGTGTCAGTTTGGAACGCTAAACAATACATGCTGTAGCCCCTGATAGGCCTAGGGTGCACCTATGCCCTGGGTACCTAAGGTACCATATACAGGGACCCACAAGGGTGACCCAGTAACCAATCCGGTATGTACCTAAAGTACATGGAATCCATTTTATAGAGAAAGCAGATAGACTGGGGCCCTGAATAGCAGGGTCCCAGTCCAACTAAATCGAAAACCAGCAAAACATCCGGCAAAAAGTGGGGTTAATCATATAGTCAGATTTTCAACTTCCTACAATTGTTTACTGGTAGGAAGGGGCATCTTCCTGTACATAAACAATCAATGGCCTTTTGACGTTTCTATGTTTGCTGGACAATGCAGCACACATGGAAACAGCAAAAACAAGGAGAAATTAAACATTTCTCCTTGTTGCGCCATGTTAAGACTGATCTTAATTTTGGCTCTGCCAAAAATATACGCCACCCTTGTAAATGTGGGTCAGCATCAAAATCAATCGGTGTTGTGGTGGAACACCCACCACACCACCCACTACCCACCCATTTCACTCTAAGCATAGCATGAAAGGGTGACTTATGTACAAGGCAGCCTTAAACCATGTTAAGTGGCTTAACGCTGCCTTGTAAATAATGCGTTACCTCTATCGCTACCACAACTTCAGAGAAAGTAACATTGTGGTGGCGATAGGGGCTTGTAAATATGCCCCACAGTGTATACAGTCCTTCATAATGGCCAACAAAATGAATTCTTTCAAGTAGACAGCAGGCTTCTCTGTTAACGATCTTTCAGATTCAAAGACCTCGACCTGAGAAGACAGGTTCCACCACCAGCAAGAAAATCTGCTGGAGCTCAGTGTCCTTCTTAGGTCTGATACAATATCTCCCACGCAGAAGATGGAGGCCCAAGTCAAAAAACACTGTCTCCTCCTTAAGGAAAGCAGGTATTTACATTCTCTTTTCTTAATCCAGGCACATGAGCCCATCATGGGGTTATGAAGAGAACAGTTTGTACTAACATTGGTGAGCAGCCCTTCAACCTTTCCTTAAATGCTCCGAAAGTGTCCCACTTCATGGGATACCAGGGAGTTGCGTGAAACTTGGCCTAAGTTCAGGTAACACTTCTCCTGCTCAAACCTAAATGGCAGATTTGTTTACTGAGCAACACCTCTCCCTGGAGGGCAAACCCACCCCACTGGACTTTCACAAAATATCTTCCTGGCTGCTACTGGTTCAGAACTAATAATTCATGAACATTTGATGTATGAAAGTTGTGAGACTGCGGTAAATGCTTCTTAGACTCATGTACGCACAGAGAACTGCTACAGACATCACGGCTGATTGGGATAAGGATAATGAACGCTACCACTACAAAGTATAAGCTTATATATGGCCTTCTAGCGATGCCAGGACAGTCACATTTTTAATAAGGGGAGAAATGAGTGACATTTTGAATGGGTTATAGGGCCTGCGGCCTGTTCATCAGGCATAAACCCTCAACAAAGTTCAAAACGAGCTGGAGAATTCCAGGCACTTTGACTTCAAACAGCAAGCTAGCAAGGCACAAAAAGACAAGGGCTGCAGTGGAACCAGGAATGAGTCAAGGAGCTGGGGGCGCTAGTTTTGATATCTAATATTGTTTCCAACAAGGTTTCAAGAGAAGTTAAAATAACTCCTTTAGTTTTCTTTAGACAGGAGTTAGACTATCTCCTTTCATTAGGCTTTAAGAAAGCTAAGTAGACATAGGTAGGCATTAAATATGGAAATACTCCAACCGTCTTTGCGAAAATCCTAAGCCTAAAGTTTAGCAATCATAACTGTCCTTAAGTTGTGGCACATCAACTATTCCATAAAAAGATTCCGAAAAGACCAGGTAAGGAAAAATCATTTCAGCTCCATGCAGTGATTTCCAGAAAAAGCATATGACTTTTTCTAGGTGCAAGAGCTTTGTTTGTCTTTATGATCTACTCCCATCTGCTTCATAGAGCTACCAACTGATGAATCTGCTTCATAGAGCTAGCAGCTTGTGAATCTGCTACATAGATCTAACAGCTGGAGAATCAGAGGTAAGGCAGCAGCCTCCAGAGCATGTGAAGCCAGTATGAAGTTCTGGTTCACAAGGTTAATTAACTCGTTGGAGTAATTTACAGCTTTGAATAAGTTTACTACTTTTTGGTTATTCACAAATTCCAAGTGTAAATTTATTCCAAAAGTGAACACGAATTTTGTGACTAGCCAAAAAGTTCAGTTCAGTTCAAAAAACTTTATTTTGGCAATACTGCCATTAAAGCACAATAAAAAATCACATAATTAAAAAATATATATATATATCACATCATAAGATAGCATCATACAAAGTATAAACAATTGCAATAGTTACTCTCTCCCATTTAAACCCTTGATATCAGAGACTATACAATATAATATGAATGGGAGGGCTGTCCCACTAGAAATTAACCCTTGGTGACTTTTGGGGAGAAACGAGCATCATAAATAAACAGTCTTTAAAATCAAGAAAAAATTATACCGTCATAAAATAGTAAATTTAAGTATAAAAAATAAATAAACTAGTGGGGAAGGTGAAAGATTACAACATCAATTAATACCTATTAAAATCAGGAAATTGACCAGTAGAAAAACGACACCCTCTAGTACTCAGTCTCAACGTCTCACTAAACTTCTGCGCTTGCACCACATTGCAAATAAAATGTTTGCTATGGCAACAATAACAAGCGGCTGCGTGTCATGCTTTAATAGTCTATAGACCTCTGTGTAGTTTTTTGCTCCTAGATTTTTACAGGGTTGGAGAATCCATTTTGATCTACACAGATGGTATGCTGGACAAAAAAGATCACATGGATCTCCGTCTCTTCGTTCTCGTTACACCCGGGACATAAGAGTTTGTTGGCTCCCACCCACTTAATAGTAAATGCAAAAAGGGGGAGCGTCCCATGCCTAAATTGAACAAACAATTTCTTAACTACAAGAGGTTGTATCAGGTCTAAAGCTGGTTCCAAAGTGTAGTGCAATTTCACATCCAGAAATCTAGAAGTTAAACTAGATGACTCGGATGATTGCATGATTATTGTCAATCTAAATTCCTTCAAGGCAGAGGGTAGTAATTTTTTAGAGATAGCCGAGCAAGTCTCTTCAGGTGCAGACCACAGATCATTTCTCCCTATTTTACGAGCAGTTTCCCGAATCAATGACAGCCAGGGGATCTTACCCACCCCCAAGATTGACATAACCGACTTCAGTTCCTCTCTATAGTCCACCAACTTAGGCGTACTCCATAACCGACGCCAATAGAGTAGTGGACGAGAGGCAATCAGGTCAGCAATGGGAGCAATTCCCAAGTCCATCCTCAGTGGGATTAAGGGAGTACTCTGGGGTAAGCCCAACAAGTTTCTTAGAAAACGATTTTCAGTCACAGTCAGGGTATTAGTTGGGCAATGACCCCAAAGTTCTGCACCATATAGGGAAGCTGCCCTTATCTGAACCTTATATATTTTTGCAGGTGGGCCGATGACTTTAACAGCACAGCTACTATAAACTTTCAAGATTCCCCCACTGGCTTGGGTTAGTTTTAGGTTTGCCTTTAAAATCTGTGGCCTCCATTCCATTCACTCGTTCAAAGTAAGGCCCAAATAATCAAAAACAGGCACCCTTTCTAGGGATCTAGAGACCATTTTGGGGTGGGGACAATTGGTGGAATCGGCATGGAAGACCATGTACTTTGTTTTCGAAATGTTGACCTCCAAGTTCCTTTTTTTGCAAAATGAGCTAAATTCATCTAAGAGACGCTGCATTCCCATAGGTGTTTTAGATAGGAGCAGCGTGTCGTCCTTAAACATTAAAGCTGGTATTCTGCAGTTAGCAAGTTTTGGCGAATATATATCTTTGACAGCTAAAAGGTCATTTATAAGCCCATTTAGGAAGATAGAGAAAAGAGTTGGTGCAAGTACACAACCTTGTCTCACTCCCTTCTCTACAGGGAATGGTGCAGAAAGTTCCCCGCTTTTCCCAAATCTTATTTTGGCAAATGTCCCTTCATATAAACGTTTAAGTTGTTGGCATAGATAGACTGGGGCCCCCATTTCAAGCAAAAGGTCCCACAATTGGTCTCTATCTACCATATCAAATGCAGGTTTGAGGTCCACAAACATTAGGTAGAGAGAACCTCCCTCCAACAATATCGTTTTCCAATAGATCAGTTGAAGTCTAAACAACTGGTCTATAGTGGAGGTTTTAGACCTAAAACCCGCTTGCAGGGTGGTAAGTATATTATGGTCGTCCATCCAACTCTGCAGTCTTCCCAGAAGGACCTGAGCAAAAATCTTTTGAGTTACATCAATGAGGCTGATAGGCCTATAGTTTACTGGATCTGCGGGAGAGCCTTTTTTTATGAATGGGAATAATCTCCGCACCTGCCCACGTTTGCGGGAGTATCAGGCCGCGGAGAATTGCATTAAATAGGCACTGCAAATATGGGCCCCAAACCACCAGTTCAGGTTTAAACAAGTCTCCAGGGATCCTATCCAGTCCGGGTGCCTTATTTGGGAAGACTTTGGACAGGGCCACTGTAACCTCAACCAATGAACAGGGGGGTAGATCTACCTGCGGTACCAAAATAAGGTCAATAGTGGGCAGCCCTGTCACAATGACTCCAACTCGAGGTTTGGAATACAACGGTTCAAAGTGGGACCGCCAGACCTCCTCCCCAAAGTTTGGTTCAATGGCATCCCTTCCCTCGGGTGTTCTGTTTTTTTTACCAAGTTCCAAAAGCCTCAGGTGTCCTTGTGTTCTACGGCTTTCTGCATCACCTGCCATCTTTCAATTTCCCATTCCGCTTTTGCTTCTCAAATACATTTTTTAAAAGATGCTCTAGCCTCCCTTATTCGTAAAGTGTCACCCTGTCACAGGTGGGTCAGCAGGGCGTTCTTTGCTTCTCTACATGCCCTATTGTACCAAAGATTATTAGTTCTCTTAATGTTCTTTTAACAAGTTGATGCACTAAAAAAGAACAGAGCTAGGGTATTAACCATAGCCACATGGTTTTCCCCCACCGCTTTCAACGAGACAGTAGCGCCATTACTATCTGCGAGTGTACTTGCCTTAACTAAAAAAGGTACAATCGAATTATACAGGGAAGCATTCGCCTCTGGGGATTGCAAAAAAGTTCCCCAACGAATCCTTCTGCCTCCATCAACAGCAAGCAATGCAGGAGGAGAAGGGATGGTCGTGACCTGACCCTCTGCTGTATGATGCCACTCCAGGGTGACAACCAACGGGTTGTGATTACTTTCGGCACGAGGCTGTACTAGAAAGTTTACAGTCATATACCACATCTCCACATTAATCAGAATATAATCTATTGCGGAGGATTGGCCAATCCTATCAAAAGTGTTTTTCCCTTGGTTGTCGGCAGATAGGCGACCGTTACATGCTCTCAAGGAATAACTGAGAGTAAGAGTGGTCATTTGCAAAACCTGAGGGGTCCAGGCCCTAACTGGGTAATGGTTACACATTGGGATTCCCCACAATAAGTCCTTGTCACTCGTGACAGGATCATATGCGGTATTCAAGGGTTCAAAGTGGCAATTGAAGTCCCCACCAATGATGGGAACCACTCCTTCAAGTAACATCGAGAGGAGAGATGATAGGTGGTCTAACGCCTGCCATGTCCGACCATACCTAACCAGACGGGATTAAACGTTGATAATAGCCACCTTTGGAAAATTAATGAGGGAGAGAATAATACAGAGGATATCATGGGAGTGGGTTTCAATCATCCTAACTGCACAGTCTAGGTAGACACCAACCCAGATACCCAACCCCCGATGGCCTTCCCCTCACACCCTGTACCGCTGGTTTACAATATGTAACAAACAACACTCTATGCATGGGCTTCACTGCCCATGTTTCCTGAAAGAGGCAGATGTCATGGATATCCACAAATTCACCTCAATCTGGAAGATCCATTTTGGTACTCAAACCGGCTATATTCAAGGAGAGCATCTTTAAGCCCTGTGCTATAGGTACCTTATTGCTCTGTGGGTCTATGAGGGAATGCCCTATCTCATGGTGCACAAGCACCTGTTCCTCATCGGAAGAAACAATAGTTTCAGCAATATCCTCAAGAAGGACCTGTTAAAATTCTCTATTGAGGCCAAATCATTACCCAACTTCACCAGATGAACAGAAGGCTCATCTCCCTTCTGACCTCAAGCTTCTGTAACCTGATCTAAGGGAGTGGGTTTCCCACTATGAGTCCCAGTGGAGTTAGTCCTCACCATGCCCAGCAGTACACAATCTTGATCAATCAATCAATCCCGTAGACAGTTTCTTACTCGCCACTTCCCTATTTGGTAATGGTGGCTGCTCATGGGCCACAACCCCCTCTCCAGAGATATTGGAACCTAGCCATTTGATAAGCGTGGCTCAAATCCACTGGAGTGACTTACAGCACTCACCTATAATTACCTTATAGGAAGTCAGCCGGACAGTGGAGAAGTATAAACAAAAGTCTTTATTAGGCCAAACAACACTCATATGAGAGGGCCCTGTCCGACCTCACTCCTAGGAGTGCGAACGAGAGGACTGACTCTCTGCATCACAGCAATACATTATAATGCATTACAGTAAATGGGGTACGCCCCTTGTGGAAAATTACCGAGCCTCAGACCAGTGGACAATGCTCTCATACAGCAGGCATCTGCACCTGCAAGGGATACATTATTATCTCTGCTCAAGGCCATGGAGCTAGGCTTCGGCGCCTCTGGGTATGAGAACATTGCAGATAGCGGAACTTGTTAGTTTCGGCCACAGTAAGCCGAGAAACGAAAACTGCTGTCTTAGTATATTTCTGTATTCCTGCGGGAGGGGCATGAGCGAGCAGAACCCGCCGGCACAGAGAGTTACACAAAATGGTGGCACACAGGCTAAGCTAAGAAACTAATATGGTCACGCATACATTTGAATATAAGTAATAGGTAAGAAAATGAATTCAGCATAAGTGTATATACGAAATGCATTAGTTAGTCATATGATGCTAACTCACACGTCATCATAGGGTAATTAGAGCATCGAAAAGTGAATTCTATCAGACCCTCCTTTTAGCATCATTGGCTAACTATAGCCTCATTTATTTGCCAAAGGTAGTGCCGACATCCATTCTAGGGGCAGGACTGTACTACCTCAGTCTAGAACGTCTTCTGCAATAAACATTAAGAAACTTGCATCAGCAGGAATTTCAGTAATCATAGAAGTGGCATATTGACCATGTAACTTCCTTTTCGGACGTATATTTGCAGCACACATTGAACAACATGGAGGGAGGCAATATATACAAAGGCAGCATGACAGAATTACACTCACCACTCCAACCAAACCCATTAATATTTTCCAGCCCCAGGAAGAAAAGGCACCCCAGAGCCACCCTTGGAGAGACCATGTCCCATTATCTTGGTGTAGTTCAGTCGCTAATCTATGCAATTTTTGCACTGCCAAGTTAACAGTCGGGGCGGAGTCTGGGATATAAACACAGCAAGACGTCCCGATGACGCGGCAGGCCCCGCCCCTATCAGCTAGTATGACGTCAAGGACCATCCTATTCTGGATCGTAAATAATCTCATAGCCTGAACCTCAACAGAGATGTTGGTCGTAATGTCAGCCTCAACCAGAACCACTTTTTCCATTACCCTAGAGAGTCGTCTAATAGCTCTACTGTTGAATATAGGGCCCCAGAAAGGAAGCAAACCCTTAGAAAAATCAGTCCATTGCTGATACGAGGTATCTGTCTGATCAACATCCTCTACCTGAAGTTCCCTCCTTTTACGCTGCTCTTGCGGCTGCTCCTGAGGACTGGGGAATCGTCGATGAGTTCTGTGGTAATCAGAGGGGGCCACATACACAGGAGGAATCATATAAGCCAAGTAGCACACCCCACCCCAACCCTCGGGCAACCATAAGTATCCATTTTCACCGCATACAAAATAGACACTGGGTGGGGCAATCAAAGAGGGGCTAACGGGCAGGCGTATTGAAGCAGTCACATTACAAGAGCTATTTCCAACCTTGATGGGACCCCTTCCCTCTATACAGAAAAATGGAGGAGGACCCACCACAGCCAGGGGTATCAAAGACTTGGAGCTGTCGTTACTCTTAGGGGGATGCCTATAAGACAAAGTGGCGTTCAATTTCATGAAACTATCCCTTAGTCTATCAGTATCATTAGGTGTCAAGAAACGACCCAACTTTTTCTCACATGTCTGTATAAAAGTCTGGTCAAAACGTCCGTCAGTATATATTCGTCCAAGGGAAGCTGAAGGCAAAGGCCGCACTCGCATTGTCATTGTCCACCCCCTATTCTGCAGGCGTGGAGTCAAAGAATCTGGCTGCTGGAAATATTTAACAAGACCTATAAGAGTATACCACCCCACACAACTATTCACTGGCGTTAAAGGGAGAGCGAGGAACCTATCTTTTTTATAAGCAGCAGAAGGTAAAAGCCCACAAACCCAGCAATCTGTCATGTTGGTAGTGGCATGTGCATGATGCAAAGTTTTAATAAAAACATTGTCTTTATAATTTTTACGTATCATTCTCTCACCATAATCAACAGTTAACATTTTGTGTTCCGGAACAGCAGTAGGTGTGGGTGCAAATGTATGAACGGGATAATGTTTATCTAGGAAAAACAGTATTTCAAGAGTCACCAGAAAGGCAATTAAAACTATTATGATCACTACTATTTTTCCCTTTCGGGGGAGGGCCAACCAGGGGGAATCAGGCTCACGTCTCGGGGGAGCTGCAAAAGGCTGCTCCTCATCAGGGATGGGCCGCCCAAAGGGATACATTTCTAATAATCGTACAAAAGTATCAAAAATCAAAAAGTAAAAATCACACTGTTACTAAAAAAATAGTCCCAGACAATCCTCAACCGGCCGGAGGGGTTCTTCAACCCTTAAAAAGGGATCTTCTCCCTGTGTCCTTCAAAGCCTCACAGGCAGGCTTTTACCGTTCATACCTACTCCAACGTCGCTGGTCAACACTTTGAAACAAAGGAAGCACTTAATTCGGGCCCCGCGCCACTCTATAGTCTCAAAGAACACAATCTTCGGCTAAACACCAGGGCTCTTACAAGTCCATCCCTACCACTAAATCTTCAATTTTTTTTTTTAGAATGTCCACTAAGCCCTTCTTCCAGTATTTAGTCCATCATATTCCAATACTGTACTTATTTTCTTCGGGGCCGCAAATTATAGCGAGTGCTCCCTGGCACTTCGGGGTCAGAAAACAAAGCAGGTGTATCAGTGGCAGATGCTGAACTTTCCGGTATCTCTTTGCTAGCAACAAAAGGAGTGGTAGAGCTCACAGTATTCTCAATTCCGCTTCGCTCTTCTCCAATCAGTGAAGCATCCGAGAAAGGAACATACCTCGGGATATGTTCGAACTCCTGGTCAGCGATGCCGTCTTGTACCCATTGATCATAGGGCAACGGGAGCGGGACCCTCTTCACATGAGAGGCATGGGTCCACGCTTTTCTGCCTTCAATCCGCAGTGCCGTGCGCGTGGTGAGGAGCACCTGACGAGGCTCTGACCATCTCGGCTCCAAACAGGACTTCCGCTGGTATCGTCGCACCACGACCCAATCCCCTGGGTGGATGGTGTGTCCAGGCCCCTCCGGCAACGGCTTCAGAGTGTCTGCTACCTGCTGATGAATAGAACGAAGATCTTTAGTCAAAGCATACAGATAATCTGTCAACAGAGGATAAGGAACTTCGGAAAAACATTTTGGTCGGGGCTCTCCCCAGATATTGGCCGGGCGGCCAAATACCACCTCATGCGGGGAGACGCCCATTTTTGCATTTACAGTGACTCTGGTGGAGAGCAAAGCTAAGGGAAGTGCGTCTGGCCAACGGAGACCTGTACTCTCACATATTTTTGCCATTTTTAACTTGAGTGTGCCGTTAAACCGTTCCACCAGTCCTGCCGCCTGAGGATGCAAGGCTGAGTGGAACTTCTGGGTGATGTGTATACCTTTGCATATATTTTTCACTAATTCAGCATTAAAGGACGTGCCATTATCACTCCAGATCACCCTAGGTAATCCGAAACGGGAGAAAGACTCCTTAATAAGCATTTTCGCAGTAGACATGGCCGTGCAGTCTTTCGTTGGGAACGCCTCCACCCACCTACTAAAAGCACAGACGACTACAAGAACGTACTTCAAGTTATTCACTCTTTCCATTTCGATGTAATCCATCTGAATCACCTCAAAAGGGAAAGAGGGTGGTGCAAAATTTCCAGTTGGGACAGGGGTACCCTTTCCAGGATTGTGTCTCAAACACACCATACACTGACGAACCAAATTGGTGGCCATCTTAGAGATATTTTTATTGCTCCACACCGGGTCTAACAATTTGCAAATACCCTTGGCACTCACATGGGCAGGCCCGTGTGCCATCGTCACTACTGGAAGGACATACGCATTCGGTAACATCCATCTTCTCTTGTCTGTCACATCTGTCCAACATTCATCCGCATCCAGTCGTCCCTGCCCATCCTTCCATGCTCTCAATTCCTCATCCGTCGCTTTACTTTGTATGTTCTTGACACTCTGTACCGTGTCTGCGAACATATGAATATCTGGGACCCATCGTGCTGGCCCTGCCACAAACATTCGTGGTAATTTTTCTCTAGCAGTCTCTTTTGCTGTCTCATCGGCAAAAGCGTTGCCTCGCCCGACATCGTCCACTATTGTCTTGTGTGCGCTACATTTTATCACAGCCAATCTTTTGGGTAATGTCAATGCCGTTAGCAGTCGTAATATCAGTGGACCATGTTGGATGCGTTGTCCATGGGAGGTCAAGAATCCCCGTTCTGCCCAAAGTCGCCCATAATTATGAACCACGCCAAAGGCGTATTGGCTATCGGTGTAAATGTTCACATCCAACCCCTCACTCAACTCACATGCTCTCAGTAAGGCAATAATCTCGGCAGCCTGAGCAGAATTGTAAGGTATTCTAGAAGTCTCTACCACCGTCTGTAATGTTGTTATTGCATATGCTGCTGTCGATGTCCCGTCTGGTAATTTAAAACAGGATCCATCGACATACAGTTCCCCGTCTGGTTCTTCCATGGGCCTGTCTGTCAGATCCACCCTCCCCTTTGTCTCCTCCTCAGTCCTATACAGACAGTCATGTATGTCATCGTCATTTGTGTCCGTATCTGTGGGGATAGGTAACAAGGTGGCGGGGTTCAATGTGGCGCACCTTTTAATTGTTACATGGGGCGCAAAAAGAGTCATCTCGTAACCCGTCAGACGAGCGCTTGTTAAATGCTGCGTCTGTGTCCTGTTCAGTAAAATATCCACAGCATGCGGTACCATTACTGTGAGATCTGATCCCAGCACGAGCCCTGCCGATTGTCTTATAGAGACCGCAGCAGCCGCCGTGGCTCTCAGACAGCTCGGCAGCGCTCTTGCCACATTATCGAGCACTGCAGAGAAGTATGCACACGGTCTCTGCTTCCCCCCAAAACACTGAGTTAAGACAGACAACGCGCAACCTTCCGCCTCGTGCACGTAAAGAACAAAAGGCTTCTGGTAATCAGGTGTTCCAAGAACTGGCGCAGAACACAAAGACGTTTTTAGTGACTCAAACGCTTCCTGACATGCGGGGGTCCAGGGTAGGGGTTCGCGCACTTCTTTGGTAGTCAGATGCAATAGGGGTTTTGTTAGTAACGCATAGTTAGGTATCCACTGACGACAATACGATGTTATGCCTAGGAACGCGCGCACCTCTAGCTGCGTGTTAGGTATTTGCATGTTAGTGATCGCTTTTATGCGCTCCGGCGTCAATCTCCTCCCCACTTTCGAAAGGAGGTGACCGAGGTAGTTGACCTCCGTTCGACAGTATTGAAATTTCGGAAGGGACACTTTATGCCCCCTTTTTGCCAAATGATGTAACAATTTTACAGTAGCATCCCGACAACCCTTCTCATCATCCGATGCTATTAGGATATCATCCACGTACTGCAACATTACGTTGCCAGGTGGAAGTTCCAGGTCATCCAATTGTGCCTTTAGAGCCTGACTGTATATACTAGGACTCTCAGTGTACCCCTGAGGAATTCTCTTGAAGCGGAAACTTCGGCCAGCCAATGAGAATCCGAAGAGATAACGGCTTTCCTCATGTACTGGAATACTGAAGAAAGCGTTTTTCAAATCTAGGACAGAGAAATATTTGGCCGAAGGTGGAATCATAGTCAATATTGTAGTGATGTCCGAGACCACCGGATACTGTGGCTCCACTACTCTATTTACCTGCCGCAAATCAATCACAAATCTATAGACATCAGGAGTATTATCAGTTGCATCAGGTGACCGTCTTTTAAGTACAGGCAAAATAGGACTGTTACATATATTCGAATCAGTCTCTTCTACAACTCCAGACTGTATCAACTCTTGAATTATTTGTAACAAGGCCTTCTCACCCTCTCTAGGTATTCTGTATTGTGGAATTCTGGGCAATTTGGCTCCCACCTTCACTCTTATTGACACCGGGGCAATATCCATTCTCCCTACATCATTATCACTGGCAGCCCACAAGCTGTCGGGTATGCCTCGAAACTCAGGTGGCAACGGGTTGTCTTTTGAAAAGCACTGTAGTGGGCGGGCAACATTCGGGCCTAGAGTAAGGTACACGCCATCTGGAGAACAATAGATTGTTGCATGCAACCTCTTCAATAAATCTAAACCCAACAAATTTTCTCCACAATTTGATGTTAATAAAAACGGTGAATCAACAGTAAAAGGACCAATCGTTAACGTGAGAGGTTTAGAAATGGGGCTAATCACCGGAGTTCCTGCGAAACCCACGGATATGTTATTCTTGCCAGACAGAGCCGCCCCTGGGACCCGAGAACGAGCCACTGAACTTTTCATTGCACCCGTATCCACTAGAAATTTCTGTTGAGACCCTAGTAAGTCTGCTTCGACATAAGGTCCCCTCTGATCAACTTCCATAAGTACTGGTCCCATGCTCTGTCCTACGCTGTCCTAGTTGTGGGAGAACCCTGTCAAATCGTCCACTGAGTAATCATCGTTGTAATACTGGCCCCCGCTCCTCTGTGACTGTTGTCTATCTGTCCCGTTGTCAAAGTAATTGCCTCCTGGTCTCCCGCCTCCTTCTGATCGCGCAGCCTGTCTCCCAAAATCACCACTACCTCGTCCTCGTCCTCTTCCTGGACCGGTACCTGACTGGAGCAGCGGACAGTCTCGCCACCAATGCCCTTCCTGCTTACACTTGGCGCACTGGTTCGGTCCCAGCCTTTCCCTACTCTCACCTCTCCCAAAACCACCTCCGCGACTCAGCGCCGCACCTCTTCCTCTACCTCTTGCCACCTGCTGCAACAAAACCCTCGTCTTCAAATCCTTAGCCTTCTTCTCCTGCTTGTCCTTGTTCTCATTTTCCCTATGCTCGTAATATTGCGCCATACTTAGTATTCCCGAAGGGGAGGACGTCGTCCACGTGCTCTCCGACGCTTGCAATCTAGCTGATATTTCAGGCAATAAATTTGTGACAAACCTGTTAACAAAGAGTCGCAACCCACCATCCTGTGATACATCCTGTCCACTAAAATCCATGAACGTTTCCTCAAACCTCGTAAAGAAATCTGAGACCGCCTCATCCTTTTTCTGCTTGCAAGCCGTCAATTTGTCCCAATCCACCTTTTTCGGGGGAATAAGAGAGTGCATATACTTTATTATGCGCCCCGGTAAAGCTAATATTTCAGCCCTCGGCTTCTCCCCTGGCTTACGCTCCTTGTCCCAGTCCTGTAACTCCTGCCATGTACCTCCCAGCTCCTCCGTATGATCCGTACCTTTCACCTGTCGCCACACATCAACCGGGACCAAAAGCCCGAAAAATAATTCCACATCAGCCAACGTCATCACAGTAGAAGACGCTGCTTCCGTGAGCTCTTTATAATAGGCGGTCGGATTCTTTCTAGAATCCGGTAGCTGAGCCTTCAATGACAACACCTCGCTTCTCTTCCATGGCGTATACACCCATTGCTCCTGAAAATGCGCATCAATTCTGTTCCGTGTGACAGCCCTCGTGACTGGGTCTAACAACTCGGGGACCTCAGGATGAAAAATAGGGTGCACCTCTCGCATTGGGTGGAGACCTGGGAAGTGGGGTGTACCGACAGAGGGCAATTCATTCCTGTATTGCAATAGCGCGCGCAAACTACTCATCACTTCCTTCACCCCCGTGTTCGTTCTGTACGCTCCAGCCTGTATATCCCGTAAAACCGCCGGAGCCACACCTCCATATCCCTGCTCCCATAGCTGTATCAATACACCAGCCATGTGCCACAGAGCGTGCTGCTGCATCAAAGGCTCAAAATCTTTCATGGTGGACCAAATATCTTCGAACGAATAAATATTATTCCTGGCCCATTGACATGCCTGATTAGCCAACATGCTTTTTTCATCTAAACCAACTGTAGAACGTGTAAGCAACTTCCGTACCTGTGAAAACAATCCGCTACCTGCGCCGCGACTCGGTGTTAGCATCTCCTGACTGGGGGTGGTACTAGCTGAAACAGTAGGGAGTGCTAAAGAAAATGGTGAGGGGACGGGTGAAGTGGTCTGGAGTAGAGAAACGAGGGGTGTCGAGGGTAGGGATTGTTGGGGGGCACTCGCTGAAGGACCTGGAATGGCACTACTAGGGGCCGAAAGTGGCAAGGAGGGGTACAAGGGCTGCGGGGCATAAGGGGGAGGGGGCCGATCATTCAAAATGTCCTCCATCTCATCCGGGTCGTCCTCTCTCACTACGTAACTTTTATTTTCCTTCAACCTACAAAGTCTATCTGCGCGCTCCATGCGTAGTGCATTCTCATTCCCCACCTGTTCCTTCGCTTTCTGCGCCATAGTCTGGGTGGACTTTTTATACTCCTCTTTCTCCTCTCGCATCTTGCGTTTCCTGACCTCTTTCTGCCACACTCGCAGAGAGTCGAACATACTCTGACGGCTACGCCTAGCAAACAGTTTGTCTTGCAAATAATCCAACTTAGCTTCATCAAAAGAACCCGTCAAAGGCCATTGTAAATCCACATTATCAGCAGTGTACCGATGCCACAAAGTACCAAACATAATCGGGACCAGTCCATGTTTAACATACATATCAAAACTCGGTGTCCCTTCAGGGGGTGCAGGTTGGCTCTCGGCCAGTCTAGTATCTGAGGGTCGACAACAGCATCCAAAACATCGCAACTTGCTAAAACACGGCATCTTTACTTTATCTTGAATCACAACTCAAGTTCATTCACACACAAACATATAGACGTACATCAGAGAACCACGTACACATATACAATATCTCCAAACACGTGTTACCAAATGGGACAAGGCCCGTCGACCAAGTCCTGGGGAACCTGGACTCTACCGCAGACCGAACAGTACGCTAACTGTTCTGAGGAAGGGGAACAAATCCGCCACCCGTGCGGCACTGTGGATCACTGCGCACTTTACCGCGGGAAACCCGGATCACACCTCCACTGAATCACCACACTAGGAGTTCAGGGTAAGCGCGCCAGAGTCTACCCACAATGAGCCACGCCTTCACCACAGTACCATTCGGTCGGATCACTACAAACAATTACCTCGAAATACATCCCCAACCCCGTCAAGTCTGTCAGAGCACCAACTCGTACTCTGAGTTCCCCGGAGCACACTAGCCCCAGGAGCACACCGGCTCCTCAAACCATCGGAGACACTCTAGTCTCTCGGAACACTCCCGTTCTTGCAGCAATCACAGGTGGACCACTCACCTTCCGTAGGCGGCACCAACCTCTACCGTTCTCCACCTCCGGCTGCCAGGACCAACACGGTCAGCTTCAAGTTCCGCCTTCTGGACCCCGGCGTAAGATCCGAACCGGGACCTCTCCCGATCAGCAGGGTGGGGCAGCGCTGCGAGAACCAAGCTCGGCATCAAATGGGATCCCGGGCCCACCGTGCCGACCAGCGGGTCCCCGGTCTTCTGCTACCCACTTACGGGTGAGAAAAGATCCTTATCGCGGGGTCCCTATTCGGGCGCCATCTGATAAGCGTGGCTCAAATCCACTGGAGTGACTTACAGCACTCACCTATAATTACCTTATAGGAAGTCAGCCGGACAGTGGAGAAGTATAAACAAAAGTCTTTATTAGGCCAAACAACACTCATATGAGAGGGCCCTGTCCGACCTCACTCCTAGGAGTGCGAACGAGAGGACTGACTCTCTGCATCACAGCAATACATTATAATGCAATACAGTAAATGGGGTACGCCCCTTGTGGAAAATTACCGAGCCTCAGACCAGTGGACAATGCTCTCATACAGCAGGCATCTGCACCTGCAAGGGATACATTATTATCTCTGCTCAAGGCCATGGAGCTAGGCTTCGGCGCCTCTGGGTATGAGAACATTGCAGATAGCGGAACTTGTTAGTTTCGGCCACAGTAAGCCGAGAAACGAAAACTGCTGTCTTAGTATATTTCTGTATTCCTGCGGGAGGGGCATGAGCGAGCAGAACCCGCCGGCACAGAGAGTTACACAAAATGGTGGCACACAGGCTAAGCTAAGAAACTAATATGGTCACGCAATCAATCAATCAATCAATCAGATACACTTATAAAGCGCGCTACATACCCGTAGGGTCTCAAGGCGCTGGGGGGGGGGGGGGTGCCGCTACTGCTCGAACAGCCAGGTTTTCAGCTTCTTCCTGAAGGAGAGGTGGTCTTGGGTCAGGCGCAGGTCGGACGGGAGGGAGTTCCAGGTCTTGGCGGCCAGGTAGGAGAAGGACCTTCCTCCTGTAGTCGCTCTTCGGATGCGGGGGACGGCGGCGAGGGCGTGGTTGGCTGATCGGAGGTGGCGTTTGGGAGCGTAGAAGTTGACTCGGCTGTTGAGGTAGCTCGGGCCTTGGTCGTGTAGGGCTTTGTGTGCGTGGGTGAGGAGGTGGAAGGTGATTCTTTTGTTGACGGGGAGCCAGTGAAGGTCTCTCAGATGTCCGGAGATGTGGCTGGAACGTGGGATGTCGAGGATGAGTCTGGCATACATTTGAATATAAGTAATAGGTAAGAAAATGAATTCAGCATAAGTGTATATACGAAATGCATTAGTTAGTCATATGATGCTAACTCACACGTCATCATAGGGTAATTAGAGCATCGAAAAGTGAATTCTATCACATTAGACCTCAGGAGTTACATAATAACTTCTGGTAAATTGTCAATCAACCTGGTCTAAAACGCTAAATCTGTTGCTTATGGGGAAAGTAGCTGGACGGGCAGAATCATAAGTGCGATGACCATTAAAGGGACTTCCTTTCTGCGCTCTCAAGTCCCTTCTTGCCCAATTTTCCTATAACCCACTCCTTCCCTAAGCTGATGGCTGAAAAGGAGTTAGAGGATAGAAATAAAGTAAAGGGAGGGAGTGTATCCGAGTAGAGGTCCACGTCAAATTCCAATGACATATATGCTCTACCACCCGCCTGTCCCTAAAGTTAATCATGATGCAGTCACCCTCAATATCTTTTGTTCTTTGGCCCACCCAGTTGACTCTGCGGGCAAATAGGATTTCACTATGTAACTGCGGTGGAAGTGAATTTAAACAGTGAATGCATGTGTTTTTGAGATCGAAGTACGACCCCCTCCTTACCACGATCCAAGGCAGGGACCCCAGCTCCGGAATGTGCAGAGATTTGCCCCTTCCGCCTTTCGCAATGTAGGTGGAGAAACGAGGCAGAGCTCTGCACACTCGTAACAGAAGTTGGCCTCCCGCCCGCCGTCTGCCTCCCGCCCGCCTCCTGCCTGCCTCCCGCACGCAGCGGGCGGTCGTCGCGTATCAGGAACTATGCGGAGAGTGCAGAGATTGGTTCAATATCTGTGCCTCTCCACATAAGTCCCTTACGCAATTTATGCCCGCCCCTACTTATCAGGACGTGTCCATTAGTTTATCTTTTAAACCTATGGTGGTGGTGGAAAAGGTGCGTGGATGTTAGCACTTAATCACGCGATGGTATAACAGGTGAACTACGTATTGCCCATGTGATCGGTCACAACATGCGGAATCAATGTGCCACTATGCCCTAATACCTGCCTACTAATTCCCAATGCCAGGTGTGAGGAAAAAAGTTAAATATTATTAAGAACTAAGAAAAAGGTGCACGTGAATATTAAGAAAGTGATGCGGAATCGCAAGGCTCAGGAGTTTTAGGGAGGATATTCAGGCTTACATGAGGTGTTGAAGAATCTTACACCATAACACCATGGATACTAACAGGGGCGGTGGCTTGTAATCACATGCTAGGAAATGAATACAATAGTTGCAACAGCATCGAGGTAGACTTAATTAACTTAAAGTTGCAGGGATCTTCCATACTTACTACGCCAAAGCCAGACGTCCGTATGGCACCTGGTGTTACCTGTATTCCTGGACTCAGAGGATAAAGGCGTCCGGTGTGGGTGAGTTTAGGTACTAAGTGTGCTGTTACCGGAGAGTGCCGGATCGGCCCACTGTTCCATCCTGTCACGTGACCGTGACGTCTTCACGTATGCGTGTACGCGTCATTCACTCATTGGGCCATGCTTATGGAAAGAGTAGAACGCTAACCTTCATGGCTCCTGTCAAATTTTTAAAAAATAACTTTATGCGCACACGAAGTGTTTCGCAAGGCGCGCGATGGATCGTGACAGGTTCTACCTAAAGGGGGTATAAAGTGCGTAAATAAAATGTTTAGTGGGCAAGCGCTGATTAAGAATTTTTTTTAGAGTGCACAAAGTTACACCAATAAGTTGGAAAAGAAGTCCCATTGGCATATTGGGCACAATGCAGGTGCGGATTAAATGTGTTACACAGCCCACTAGGGTACCAGCTACTAAGTGAAACTGGAGTAAGGGGCACAATGCTGGCCAAAAGATGTGTTGTATGTGTAATTCATTAACCCTTGGCTGTAAGTGAGAGAAGGCCATGGTCTCGATCATGTAGTGTCACCCTGATTGCAGGATAGTGATATAGGATATTCAAATATTGGACCTGCTCATACAGGATACAAAGCCTGGTGTTACAGGAGGCACCCCGTTTAGTGACAAGTAACCCAGTGGATGCCTGGTGCCAACGAGAAACGAAGTCTCTAAAATCATGGAATGCCATCACTATTTCTTACTGACTGTCCCCCCACAGAATGTTGTCATTTAGACCCTGTCTATACGTGGAGAGGCGATAAATCAAACGCTGTTCCTTTTCAAAAATAAGCCTTTGGGTGTTCTTGCCTACTTTGATCTGCTCAATCACAGTCCATTTCAAGTCATTAGTGGTACGGTTAGGCTGCAAGAAATGTTCAGTCATTTAGGTAGTGCTCTTCCGGCATCGGATATTACTCCGGTGCTCGCAAATGCGTTGTTTCACTTTCCTTCTGGTCATCCCCAAATATCTGAGGCCACATGGGCACGTGATCAAGTAGACCACATTGGTGGAATTACAATTAGTGTAGGATCTCTGTGTCCAGATATTGGTAGGCTCTAGGTTCAAAACCTTGAAAGAGGTGGTTAAATGGCAGACACTACAGTTCCCACAGGAGAAGTGACCTGTGACACTAGGTAGACCCCAGGTGTTAAGAACTGATGGGTTGGGATTGCTGTCTGATTGTCTTGGACACGCGTGTACTAAGGAGTCTCTAAGGCTTCTTGCCCGTTTGAAGGAAAACAAGGGATTCTCCCAATTTCTGTTGTTTGTCTGTAGTATCTGCCAGTGTTTGTTGATGGATTTTGCGATAGCATTAGATGCTGTGCTGTATGTTGTAACACAGGTCAGGGTGATCACATCGGTATGTCTGGGATTATCCTCGAGGAGGATCTCCCATGGCTGATTTATCACTCTTTTCTGGCTTTTCTTAAGGATGTTTTCCGGGTACCCATGACTTCTCAATTTCTTTGATAAATCAGCTGACCGGGTACGGTAATCGTCAAGCCTGCTACAATTCCTCCTAATACCGAGGTACTGCCCATATGGTAAACTTTCTCTCAGTGTCCTGGGGTGGAAGCTGGAGAACTCTAAGAGGTTGTTCTTGGCAAGTATGTTCACAAGAACCCGCTCCGCTGTAATCAGGCGTTGTAGCACACCCGAGAGGCATTTGGCCTCAATCAGCTGACATTGAGAAGTCGTGGGTACCCGGAAAACATCCTGAAGAAAAGCCAGAAAAGATCGCAAAATCAGCCAAGGGAGATCCTCTTTTATTTTTATTCTTTTTTTTTGACCGTAGGAAACATACATAGTGCAGACAAATTTGCAGACTCTCCAATCACATATAATAAATAGACAATAAGTTTAACAATTTTCATAATCCATTACTACATAATAAATATGATACACAAAATATACTAAGAGGCAGAAAAGATAAAACCTATTGCATATTCAGTCTCACATTTAAAATCCATGGTAAAAAAAGACATAAATTCTAACTCCATTTTACATGATGTATAAAACCAGTATGCTAAATGTCAAATCTATGATAATGTTTGACCCCTAGCTTAATAACCTATATAATTACACTCTTCACCTGGAAATTCTACATTAATAAATCACATAGTATCATTTATGTGTGTGATTGCAACATAGCCCTTCCATGTCATCCCAAATCTCTGCACCGCCCCATCCTCTTTGCGTAGGCCTCCTAAAATTTGTAAGTCCACTCCATCTTTTGTAGCCACACGGTCAATGTAGGTAATATCTGAGATCTCCAATTTTGTAACATTAAAGATCTGGCTACTGCTATGGCAAGTGACACGAGGAATTGCTCGTATAATGAGAGCTGCTCAATTACGTAGGAGAAGCCAAATAAATGTAAAATGTAAATGTGTAAATGTATTTGAGCTTATATAGCGCACAGCTACCCGCAGTGGGTTTCCTGGCGCTTGCTTAGGGAACCCGTCCTGGTATTCCCCGGTGAGATAACCCCAGGCAGGGTATCCACAAGGTGAAAGCCAGGCATCCCGCCGTGAGGGGCCGTTGTGGAGATTAAGCAAGCTATTGCCCAGAGTCGCAGAGTGTGAACCCGTGAGTCGAGAAGGCACCGGAGCGAGAATTATCGAGTCCGTGGAATTTTTAACCCAAGACCCGCCGAGGCGGGGAATTGAACCCTGGTCCAGGGCCGATCTCAGCTTCCGGGTCTGCCGCCTCTAACCCCTGAGCCACACTTCTCCACTAGCGCCAGCGATGCACATGGAAGGATAACTAATAAAACGCATTTACTGATAACCCTTAAAACCTCTTCCCAAAAGTGTTGAAATTTCAAACAAGTGAAAAGTATATGTATCCAGTCCCCTGCCTCAGGCAGATTACATCTAAAACAGTCATTTGGTAGTGCCGGGAACCATTTATGGAGCCTGGAGGGAGTGTAATAGGCCACCCATCTAGAAAGGAAGGACAACCTTTGAAAGTTGGCCACTCTCAATGCTCTGTGGCCAAGCTTACAGACTCATAGCCATTCCTGTCTACTAAACCTGCAGTTAGTAGCGATTTTTGGGAGCGTTAGTTCAATGAGGTTCTTGTTCTTCTCCTAGCGTAGTACCTTGTACCAGTTGGCAATGCCCAATAGGTTTGATTCAAAGGCAGCTTTTAAAATTACTCTTGTGAAATTTGCCTCACACTTAGTCAGAGGTCACAGCTCTGTGTTACAAATTGGGTCACAATAGCCTCCCACATCATCTGATTAGTACCATTATAAAAATTGCCCAATTTACAAACGCCCAACAAAATATAAGGCTGTACCCCTTTTTGTGGGAGTTTGAGGCCCCATACCTCACAGTTACAAGGACAGGAGTATGAATGGCATTATGGAATATTATAATGTTCATGAAATCGCTGAAAGCGGCTTAATAGTATATTCACCACCTTATATCTTGGTTTTTTGGTAACTTTGCAGTTCACAAAAATGCTGATAGTTTAATAGCACTCTCCCTTAGCATATGATTAAATAAAAATGATCAAACTTCGAGAAAGGGGACAGAAGCTGAGTTGTTAAGCTAAGTAATGCAGCTTGGTAATAAGTAGCTAAATGTGGTACCGCAAGATCTCCCTGATCTACATCCAATTGCAAAATAGATAAATTAATGCAAAAAAATGTCTTAGCCCAAATAAACTCCCACAGCACCATATCGACTTATATGAGATTGGAATCTTTAAAGGAAGATTTAAAATAAAAATAACAACAAAGAAAGAATCAACACTTTTATCAGTGAGACTCGACCAATTATTGACAAGGGCAATAATGCCAATCTATCTAACAGACTTTTTATTTTGTCAAGTGTTTTCCCGTAATTTATGTGAAAAAGTTGAAGGAAGTCCACTGTTACATACACACCAGATATCTAATTGGTTTAAAAGGAAAAAATGTTAGCCCTTTCGGCAGCTCTATTCCTGGTGTATTAAATAAATCAAGTTCCGTTTTAGATTGATTGACCCTGTAATCTCCCAATTCGGGAAATGCCTGGATTTCTCCCAATGCTATATTATGCCCATTTCTAATAAGGGGGGCTTGGATTAATATGTTAGAAAGAATTTCTATCGCTGATGGTTCAATAAAAAGTGAGAACAGAAGGGGGGACAGGGAGCATCCCTGCCTAGTACCCCGCCTTATTACTAACTCTCCCGCCTCCTCTGAATTTATAATATTATTGTGATGGCTCTTGTATAGAGTCTCTCCAGCATCTCGATCAGATGGTGTAGAAAGCTAAACTCCCCCAAAATAAACAAGAGGGCCTGCCAATCCACCAGGTTGAATGTTTTTTCTGCGTCCATGATTAAGATATTCGCAGCCTCCTTTGTAGCAGAAAAATAGTCAATAGCTTGAATCAGATAAAAGGTATTCGCAGCCATAGATCTCCCCTGGCAAAAACCCTGTTTGGTCTGCACGAACCAAGTAATGTGCGGAGCCCATAATTCTATTTGCCCAGATTTTTATAAGAAGCTTATAGTCTATATTTAATAGGCTTATTGGGCGATAAGAGCTTGGATCTTTATGGTTCTTATCCTTTTTTATAATTGAGATCATCACTGATTCTCTTGAATCTGTCTGAAACTCCAGTTCCAGCCATAACTTGGTTATACAGTGATACTGATCAGGGCGAGTTCATTTAAAAACTGTTTATATACCTCAATGGGGATCCCATCATTGTAATGTATGTGTTCTTGTAAAGCGCACTGCTGCCCTGAGGCGTCGTGGCACTGTAGACCGCTGGGGAACCCGTCCTGGCTATCCCTGTGAGATGGTCCCTTCTGGGTATCTCCAAAGTGAAACCAGGCATCCCCGGCGAATGTGGGGGGCAGTTGTAGAGATGAGGCAAGCTAATGCCCAGAGTTGCTGAGTGTGATCCCTGGTTAGAGTAGGCACCGAGGCGAGAATTCTCGAGTCCACTGACCCTGGTCCACGACCCTACCGCGTCGGGAATTTAACCCTGGTCCTGGGCCGTTCTCTGCTTCCGGGTCTGCCGCTTCCAACCAGTGAGCCACACCACTCGCCTTCCCATTTGCCATTTTTTTTATGATTTCACTTAATTCTGTGATTGAAATCAGTTCAGTCAAAAGCATACAGTCCTCCTCGCTAACTTTAGGCAGCTGTCTGAACTTCCGCAAATATCTTGCTGAAATGTGATATAAAAATGTCTGCAATTCCGTCTTTATCGTTCACCAGGCACCTAGTACTGGGATTTCTAATTTGTTTGCTCAGTTGCGTTTTTGTGGACCAAGCTAAAAAGTTCCCTGATATGCTGGCTTTCTTTGTACGCCTTTGACGGGCTGCTTTTTTTCCAGCAATTTCTTCAAGCAGAAAAAAACTTTTCAGCTCCTCCTTAGCTCATAATAGTTCCTGGTGAAGTGCCTCTTCCTCCTCCCCATTTGACCTCCCTGAAAGTTCTCTCCTAACCAACTCTACCACTTCTTGGAGACTGCCAATCTTTATTTTCCTTAGCTTATAAAGATTGGCATTATATGCCACCACACGTCCCCTAAACGTAGCCTTAAAAGCCTCACATACCATAAAACCTGGTTCCGTATTCACATTCTCCTTGATGAACCACCCTATAAAATCACGGGTTTCATCAATCCATTTTAGATCTGATAACAGTGCTTTGTCAAAATGCCACCTATTACTCTTTCTCCTGGGGCAGGCAAGTGTAATATTAAGGATACTAAAGAGTGATCTGAAAATGGATTAGAGAGAATCAAAGAATCTTCCCTTGTGAAACGATTACTAATCCAAACAAAATCCAGACGGGATGCTGTTTTAAATCTGGCTGAGTAACAGTGAACTCAGTGACACCTGGTGGATATTCCAGACCAACAACAGAAATTGGGAGAAGCCCCTATTTTCCTTCCAACGGGCAAAGAGCCTTAGAGACTTCTTAGTACACACGCGTCCAAGACAATAAGACAGCAATCTCAACCCATCAATTCTTAACGCCTGGGGTCTCCCTAGTGTTACAGGACACTTCCCCTGTGGTAACTGTAGTGTCTGCCATTTAACCACCCCTTCCAAAGTTTTGAACCTAGAGCCTAACAAGATCTGGACACAGAGATGCCACACTAATTGTAATTCCACCAATGTGATTTACGTGATCACATGCCCAGGTGGCCTCAGATATTTGGGGATGACTGGAAGGAAAGTGAAACAACGCATTTGCGAGCACCAAAGAAATATCCGGTGCTGGAAGAGAACTACCAAAATGACTGAACATTTATTGCAGTCTAACCATATCACTAATGACTTGAAATGGACTGTAATTGAGCAGATCAAAGAAGGCAAGAACACCCAAAGGCTTCTGTTTGAAAAAGAACGTTAGATTTATCGCCTCTTCATGCATAGACAGATTCTAAATGACAACATTCCATGGGGAACAGTCCTTAAGAAATAATGATGGCATTCCATGAATTTAGAGACTCCATTTCACGTTGACACCTGGCTGGGTTGCTTTCCACTAAATGGGGTGCCTCCTGTAACCCCAGACTCCGATGACATGGGCAGTACTTTGTATCCTGTATGAGCAGTTCCAATACTTTAATATCCTCTATCACTACCCTGCAGTCAGGGTGACACTACATGATTGAGACCATGGCCATCTCTTACTCACAGCCAAGGGTTAATGAATTACACATACAACCACATCTTTTGCACCAGTAATGTGCCCCTTACTTCAGTTTCACTTACTAGTTGGTACCCCGGTGCGATGTGTAACACACATAATCCACACCTGCATTGTGCCCAATATTCCAATGGAACTGCTTTTCCAACTAATTGGTGTAACCTTGTGCACTCTAAAAAAATATTCCTAATCAGCGTTTGCCCACTAAACATTTTATTAACGCACTTTATATCCCCTTTAAGTAGAACCTGTCATGATCCACCGTGCCCCTTGCGAGACACTTTGTGTGTACATAAAGTAATTTTTTCCAAATTTGACAAGAGCCATGAAGGTTAGCGTACTACTCTTTCCATAAACATAGCCCTATGAGTGACCGACGCGTACACGCATACAAGATGATGTCACGGTCATGTGACAGGATGGAACAGCGGGCCGATCGGGCTCTCTCCGGTCACAGCACACTTAGTACTTAAACTCGCCCAACCCGGACGCCTTTATACTCGAGGTCCTGGAATATGGGTAACACCAGCTGCAATGCAGGCAACTGGCTATGGTGTAGTAAGTATGGAAGAATCCCTGCAACTTTAAGGTAATGAAGTCTACCTTAATGCTGTTGTAACTATTGTATTAATTTCCTAGCGTGCGTCTACAAGCCACTGCCTTTCTCCACCGCGGTTCTGCATCGCTCTCTTAATAGTCATGTTCACTTTTTTCTTAGTTCTGAATAATAATTAACTTTTTTCCTCATACCTGGCATTCGGAATTAGTAGGCAGGTATCCGAGCAGTGACACATTAATTTGGCATATTGTGACAGATCACAGGGGCAATACGTAGTCCACCTGTTATACCATCGCGTGATTAAGGGGTAAAACCCACGCCCCTTTACCACCACTGCAATAGATTTAAAAGATAAACTTATGGGCACGTCCCGATAAGCACACATGGCAGCACTTTATCGCGCTATCTGTGCAAAACCTGTAATTTGGTATATTTGTCTTTATTTGTGTTTTGTCTTACAGAATTGTCTAACCTCTCAAACTTTGCGAAGTCCCACAGTCACCGTAAGTTTTTGCTGTATTTAAGTGTCACAGGTGAGGGTGCACCTTAGCGTGTGCACACCCTGTGACTCTCTGGTCCTGATTAAAGCCTTGCTACTCGCATATGGAAGCTGAAACATGTTGATCGCTAATTGCACTTTCACATAAGGATGTGACTGGCCATTTGCAAACAGTAGATACATCCACTTACACTATTTTTTAACCTTGTCTTGCTTCTCCACCAATAAACTCAGTTGGGACAAGTAAAGACATTTTTTACTTTTCACTATCACTGACTGCGCTTCACTAGAACCCGCTCCGGTGTGATCAGGTGTTGTAGCACACCTGAGAGGCATTCGGCCTCTCTGTGGGATCCCAATAATGAAACATGTCACCAACTAGGTTGGTAAGTGAGGACTCTTTACCAATCGCTCCTTGTTGGGATATCACTTTTCTGCGGATTGTTTATTTGTTACTAGGGGACCAAGAGTGGCTCATAAGTATTCCCTTCCTCTCCTGTTGATTTGATTTCCCATTTGAGATAGCCATGTATGTCTGTACCAGCACATAGACATGCACCAAGCAGAGGTTGTGCCTCCCATACCTGGGATGGCCTGCTCTCCTTTCTATCCCTGCTTGTGCTTTGAGCTAGCACTTTGCAGTTGAGGAACAGTAGGTGAGCCTGGAGAACGTGGGTACACAGCAGACAAGTTTTCTTTATACATTTGTGTGGTATATCTGTTTCTGTGCTTCATGTGCAACACTTTGGGATGATTACAATTGGTCCATTAGAGTGTGATCCCTGTGCAAACACCTGTTTGCTCAGGTATCACTATTACAAGTAGTGCAAATGTTATCGCATCTGGTAATTACCATATTGTTATTCAAGTGTGATCACCCCTGAGACCAGTGGCTGTAGATCATTTGATTGCTTTCCCCAGGCTACTACCTTGATGACTATCAGGTGTGCTTGGGGACTGACAACATGATTCCGGCTTGCCACTCAGACTGAGAGTTGCATGTAAATTCTTCTTCAGTGTGTGCAGTACCAATGGCTCATCGTTTATGTGTGGTAGGAGGTTGCTGATACTGACTCAAGGGATAGATCTACAGGATTAGTCAGATAGGATTCATAGCCGACACCCTCCTATAACCCAATGGCCCCACCTCTTTTAAGACATGAAAAAAGTGGATGCTAAATATTTGCTAAACCATGATCTGGTCTTTCTGTGCTTTCTCACTTTTCCCCCAGCTCAGAAGGTATTGAGCATTTCAACTGGAGTGTTTTGGTCATGTTATAAAATTTATTTTTTAATTTATTTGAAGTACTAGAAAAATATAAATGGGCTTTACCTACAAATAGCCCCAATCCCATACCCAAATAATCAGTCAGTTGGTAGTGAAGAAAGTTCAATCATTTATTAAGCAGAATACTCTATAGAGGAGCCTCCCCAACCCTCACCCATCAGGTGCGTGGAGAAGACTGTTGGCTTACATTCAAACAAATGTTATATACTTTCAGCTCAACACACATAATCACTGTAAAAGGAAAAACACCAGTTGGCCCTCGAGCTCCAGGGAAGGACCATATATGGCACAAATGATTAGTTCAAAGTTTAACTATTTATTACGGGGGAGGTCAGGAGGGGTGACTCCCTTTCGTCTTGGTGCCCGGGAGTGTAGGCACAGCGCCTCCAGGAATGCGCTGATCGCACCAAAAAGCCAGATGCGACCTTGAGTCCCAGGACAGTCGAGTGAACAGTCTACGTTCAGCTGCTCCCTGTAACTCAGATGAACTGGGGATTGACAACTACTGTAGAGTAACACGTGATCACAGCCCCTGTTCGAGCAGAAGAGAGGAAATGGAGTCTGTATGGTTTTCGGCCTACTTTGTTAGCAGTGAATACACAAGAAGAAAATATATGCTATCTTCCCTGCAAGAGCATATATGTATATCTCAAGCAGGAAGGGGTACCTTTAGATGCATCATACTAACATAATATAAGTCTGATACTCTTAATGTATGAGAAATCTAATTTTTATCCCTCAGAACGGCCCTTTTAGCATGATGTAGCTAACTATAACAGCTCAGCCTTAGAATATTCCTTCATCAATCTGCATTAAATCTTTGACTTCCTGCTGAACTAGCTGAGCCTTTACTGCTGCTGGGGATGGACCGGCCAAGGAGGAGGTAAGTTTAGTTGCGCAATAAGAGCAACAGGCAGGTCCACATTTTATACAAAGGCAACAAGTGAATATGATACCAGCTATACCTGCCAGCACCATCAGAACCTTCCAACTCCTGGTAGAAAACAGACCCCAGAACCAACCAGAGAGAGACCATGTACCAGTCTCGTCTCTGCATGTATTTCGGAAGCCAGATGGTGTAGCTTCTGGATAGCTGAATGATCAGTGGGGGCGGAGTCGGGAATGTACACACAGCAGGAACTGCCGATCACACGGCATGCTCCTCCTTGATCTGCCAAGATAACGTCTAAAACCATATGATTTTGAAGAGAAACAAGTCTCGTCGCTTGAAGCTCTACAATTACATTAGTCAATATGGGAGGAGGAGCTACGCGGGCATCCAAGATGGTCGCGTGAGCAGAGAGCTCCCGAGACCCGCGCCGCCCTCTTACATCTATCCTTTTGATATCCTGATCATTTCTACGGGCTTTTGAATTTCTACTTCTGCTGATTCTGCTACACTTTCCAGGGCTGAGATCGGACTTCAGGAACCATTTCTACGCGGTCATTTACTTTCTGGCCTAACCCCGGACGAGACCGGGGTCTCT